>NW_026607040.1:0-358298 GCF_029890125.1 Rhinichthys klamathensis goyatoka | reverse complement strand
GGCGGCAACTACGTGCATTTAGGCATGTAGACATGGTCAAGACAATCTCCTGCAGTTCAAACCGAGCATCAGTATGGGGAAGAAAGTTGATTTGAGTGACTTTGAACGTGGCATGATTGTTGGTGCCAGAAGGGCTGGTCTGAGTATTTCAGAAACTGCTAATCTACTGGGATTTTCACGCACAACCATCTCTAGGGTTTACAGAGAATGGTCCGAAAAAGAAAAAACATCCAGTGAGCGGCAGTTCTGTGGGCGGAAATGCCTTGTTGATGCCAGAGGTCAGAGGAGAATGGCCAGACTGGTTCGAGCTGATAGAAGGGCAACAGTGACTGAAATAACCACTCGTTACAACCGAGGTATGCAGCAAAGCATTTGTGAAGCCACAACACGCACAACCTTGAGGCGGATGGGCTACAACAGCAGAAGACTCCACCGGGTACCACTCATCTCCACTACAAATAGGAAAAAGAGGCTACAATTTGCAAGAGCTCACCAAAATTGAACAGTTGAAGACTGGAAAAATGTTGCCTGGTCTGATGAGTCTCGATTTCTGTTGAGACATTCAGATGTTAGAGTCAGAATTTGGCGTAAACAGAATGAGAACATGGAACCATCATGCCTTGTTACCACTGTGCAGGCTGGTGGTGGTGGTGTAATGGTGTGGGGGATGTTTTCCTGGCACACTTTAGGCCCCTTAGTGCCAATTGGGCATCGTTTAAATGCCACGGCCTACCTGAGCATTGTTTCTGACCATGTCCATCCCTTTATGGCCACCATGTACCCATCCTCTGATGGCTACTTCCACCATGTCACAAAGCTCTAATCATTTCAAATTGGTTTCTTGAACATGACAATGAGTTCACTGTACTAAAATGGCCTCCACAGTCACCAGATCTCAACCCAATAGAGCATCTTTGGGATGTGGTGGAACGGGAGATTCGCATCATGGATGTGCAGCCGACAAATCTGCGGCAACTGTGTGATGCCATCATGTCAATATGGACCAAACTCCCTGAGGAATGCTTCCAGCACCTTGTTGAATCTATGCCACGAAGAATTGAGGCAGTTCTGAAGGCAAAAGGGGGTCCAACCCGTTACTAGCATGGGGTACCTAATAAAGTGGCCGGTGAGTGTATATATAACCTAGGCTATATATTATTTGACATTTATTTATTTACTCTTTTCTTCCACAGTGCAAATTTATTTAAGATTTCTGCTGAGCTTGCATGTTGAGTACTATACATATTAGCATGTGTCTCCAGAGATTTCCATTGCATCATTAGTCTCCATGGTAACAACACACGTTCACTGCTTTTAGATAATTACCCACATGTTAAATACTCAGTGATAGTGGCAGGTCATTATGAGGGGATTGGGAAGTGGTGCGTCGGTTTGAAAACAGACACAGCGGCAGTGCTGGGAGAGTGCAGTGACTGCTAGGCTTTGTATTCAAGGGTAGTTTCACACATCCATGAACACTTTACACTTCATGGGTCATTTAAAAGAGCTTTGAGGTTGAGTCCTTTGAAATATCTGACATGAAAAATACACCTCATGGCTTTTTGGGTTTCCCATAAAGATTCAGTGCACTTACTAATATTTGCATTTTTTTTTATATGATTTTGCCATTTAAAATTGCTCTTCCTGGTTGAGTTTATTTGGCTGTTCTTCGCCCTTTCAGATGTCAGTGAATGTGGCATGTTGTTGCTGTTTTCAAAGCTGCACTCGACGTGCAGGTGAACACGATTATTCTCAGTGTAATACTGCAGCTGAAGTGCCCTGCAGCAACTCTTAACAAACAGCGCTGCTTATGAAAGGTATGGGATCACTGTTCGGTTTTGTTTTTTATGATCTCTGTAGGATTCCTGCAATTAAAATGGTCACAAACGCATGCAAAAAAAGTAATATTTGCTATTCTAATTTTAAAAGTATTGCTTTTGTTTAAGTCTACTGAGGCCCAAATGTTGAATTTACCAAAGAACTATCTTTGGAAATAATTACAGATTTTCTGTGGTGTAGGGGAGAGCGGGGTAATGTGAGACATCGGGTTATGTGAGACATCCCCTGTATCTAGTCAACGGAACACATTTGTGGTCATGTGACCATTATGTTTTCAAGCCCATCCCATTTCCCCTTGGCCATGAAGGAGAGGACCTCATGATGCTGTGATAAGCATGTTTTTTTCACAAAAATATTGTTTTTGCATGTAAAAGTAAATTTTCTTGCTGTCAACTTAATCAACTGTTGTGCCAAAGCAAATTGATTCAGGTAGAAAAACTTATATCATACATGTTGATGAACTATTAACATATAAAACCATGTGATGATGCTAGCTGAAGAGTATCCTGAATTACTAAGAGAGATTGTTTTTTTCTAAAATGTGGCAGTGGGGTAAAGTGAGACAAATGCTGTGGGGTAAAGTGAGACATGAGGCACAAGTTAAGTTTAGTCTTAAACATATTTTAATGTAATATTACATTACATATGTTTTATTTTTTAATGTCATAAACATTGTAGAAAAGCCATCATGCCAAGGTAATACACCAGGAAGACAACCTGGGGAAAAACACCCCTCGAGGAGATGGAGAGTGCAGCCGCTGAGGTCAAGGAAGGAAAGAAGTCTATAAGAGCAGCTGCAAGGGATAGAAATATTGACAAGCCTGACAAGATATTGACAAGATATTGAGGAGGAGAAGCCCTGTTTTAAAAATGTGGAATATTGAAGCCAAAATTTTAAAAACGCAGTGCAGATGCACAGCAGACACAGATGAACGGCTAGTGCGGTCATTGTATGTGCTGCGGCAACTGCACAAACCTATGGCGAGGCGGCTCAGACGCAAGAACCGCGTGTCAGAGCCCTCCAGAATGGGTGTGGCCTAAGCCTTTACATTGGCCAGTTCAGCCAAAGGTAGTCGACTGAAGCGATCCCCTGATCAAAGCCACATACACTTTGAACGTGGAGGGGGTACGACCCGCGTCCAAACGCCCTTGTAAGAAGGCGAGTATACTCAATACTTTGCACAAATAGGGGTCCAGGCTCCGTGCAGCGCACCAGCCAGAAAATACCACCCATTTCTGAGCGTAGAGGCGTCTAGTTGACGGCGCTCTTGCCTCAGTGATCGTTTTCAGCACCCTTTCCCGGGAGACACCCGGGTATCCGTTGAGGGGCCATACATAAAGGGCCCACAAGTCGGGACGGGGACGGCAGATTAATCGGTTTGGCTGCGTGAGGAGGTCTCTCCTCAGCCGAACCGGCCATGGGGCTGTTTCCAGCAGCTGTATCAGCACAGAAAACCATGACTGGGTCTTCCAGAGAGGTGCTATTAGTAGCATTGCGCACTTGCTCTCCCTGATCCGTTCGATGACCTGTGGTAACATCGTGACCGGAGGAAATGCATACAGCGGGCGGCTTGGCCAATCATGGGCAAGCACGATTGAGAAAAATATTCGGCAATGAGCGTTGTCTTCTGAGGCGAAGAGGTCGACCTCTGCCTCGCCGAAGATGCTCAATATTAGCTGAACCGTCTGTGGGTGAAAAGACCATTCCCCTGGGGGAACATTGTCTCTGGATAACATATCCGCACCTTGGTTCAGGATGCCTGGCACATGCGCCGCCCTTAGGGAGCGCAGGTTGTGCTGAGCCCATAAGATGAGGTTTTTGGCCATGGCATGCAGGTTGTTTGACCTGAGACAGCCCTAGCGATTTATATAGGACACCACTGCAATGTTGTCCTTCCGGACCAGGATGTGGTGGCCTTTTAAGTACGGGAGAAAGGCTTTCAGCGATAAAGCGACTGCTCTCATCTCTAGACAGTTTATATGTAGGCGCTTCTCCAGGCTTGACCATAGGCCAGAGACGAGCCTGCCCTTGTAAAGGGTCCCCCAACCTAGGTTGGAGGCATTTGTCGAGATCACTTTTCTCCTTGTAACCACACCCATACTTACTCCTGACTGATACCAGTCGTTTGCTTTCCAGGGAGCCAGGGCTCTGATAAAAAGTAAGTGGATCAGTTTACCCCCCGCTGGTTCACTTTACCCCCTTGATTTCTCTGGTCTGTCTCAGTTTACCCCTAAGCTGGGGTAAAGTGAGACACAAAACCACTTTTTAAAAAACAATCATATTTTCACTGCCCTTCGTCCTGAATACATTCTGATAATTTCCATTGCTAGGAAACATCCTGAATTAATGGGAAATGTGTAAATTTTACTGATATATCATTTTAGCTCGCTTAGAGGAGAGCAAATGTAAAAAATGTCTCACTTTACCCCACTCTCCCCTATGATATGACAACAGCTTCCATTGCGTGTGTGTGTGTGTGTGTGTGTGTGTGTGTGTGTGTGTGTGTGTAAGATTAGTGTACAGTGTAGTTTCGGTTTACACATACACTGTGGGTGGTGTTGTTTGATTAGGAGTAATTTGATTCTTTCTGTTTGGAAACTGTAGCTTCTGTTAACAGAAACAGATCTATGGATGGACATGCTGTTGTGTTGTGGTTTGGATGTTGAAAGCTTCTCCAGGCACATCCCAAAGGATGCAGATACATGAAGGTTAAAGAGTGTGTTCGGGTGGACTGGTGAACTCTAAAAGTGTAATCATGGATTCAGGGCTATCGGCAGAAACAAAAAATCGTACATAATTCTAGCAAATGATTAAGCTGCTTTAAAGAGCTGCTTTGGGACATGCAGCTTCTCTAAAAGTAAAGCTTGTGCGTGTAAAAATGACTAAAATACAAATAGGTGCTGTCTTACAGTCACTCAATCTGTGTGAAATTGCTCTAGGCTGTTGGTTATGAATTAGAAGGTCTCAAGAGAAAATCATCTTTCACTTTAAATCACTTGCTATAAAGATTAGGAGTCAGGGTATTTTGTGATATTAGGCCAATATTTGATGATTGAGCTCTCAGTGTCTTTCATTTGAAATGGAAGCTTTCAGCTATGCCATGTTTCTGAAACATTCTAGAAAAGTAGTATCTACTGTTAAGAGACCAATAGATTAATATTAGATAGTATGTAATGTAATCACAGTTTCCAAAAATATTAAGCAGCATAACCGTTTTCAACATTGATAATAAGAAAAAATGACTTCTTAAGCAGTAAATCAGCATAATTAGATTGATTTCTGATGGATCATGTGACTCTGAAGGATCATGTGACACTGAAGACTGGAGTAATGACTGCTTTTGATAAAATAAATGTAGTTTTGGTGAGCATACAGCCCTGTTTTCACCTGGTATTAAGAAGACTTCATTTGTTTCCGTCAATCCGGTATCAAGTGGATGATGCTAAATACAGGTGTAAACGGGGTCTGAAACGTTTTAAGCTGGTCCACTTTCAAACACTTCCAGAGGTTGTCTACTTGTGATCCGATCAACCAAAACGCATCAATACCAGCTTTAAACAGCGCCTGGAGTGTTCTTTCAAAAACATTAACATGAGATACAGTATTTGGTGCACGTACTGGAATCTAGTTAGTATGTTTGTTAGTATGCTATTGTGAACAATGTATTTGAGTGTTTACTTTCTTGTGAATAGCCTTGCAAATGAAAAATCATCTATCATTACCTTGTTAAGTATGTTATTGTGTTTCATAGAGTAATCAGATGCTTCAGCACTGAGGATGCACCTTTTTCTCTTTATGGATAAACAGATTGAATCCTCCACCAGACGCAGGGAGAGTGATTACTCCACTCGTTTTTTTCTGCGTGTGAATAGATGAAGGGCTATTAAGAGCCATTAAGAGCGTTTATGAATTGATGGTGGGCTTGAGATGTGCTTATCTGATCTGAACAATAGCACTGCAGTTCTTGAGAGACTTCGGACAGATTCCATTCAGAGTTCCTGTTTTATAAAGTATTCTTGGTTTTCAAGCATTTCCCCTTGACACTTTAAGCACAGTAAGCTGTGCTTTTGATTGCTTCTTCGATATTTCAGGGAACGCTGGTGAGAATGTGATGTTTCATTTCTTTGGCGAGAGACATTTTTTGGAAGTCAATGGATTAGATGTCTTTCAAGTCCTTTCAGGGATTTTTTAAACATCTGAAAACCCATGTAATACTGGAATGTTTGACAAAAATAGTGACAGAAAGGTTTTTTGTAAAAAACAAAAAAACAAAAAAAAAACTAATACTTGTATTCAGCAAGGATGCAAAAGCGCAGTAAAGACATTTACAAGTTACAAAAGATTTCAAATTAATGCTGTTCTTTCAAAATTTTTATTCATTAAAGAATGCTGAAAAAATGTACCACGGTTTCCACAAAAACTGCTACGAACTGCCACTAGATCCATTTTTGTGGTTCGGTATTTCTGTCACAGTGCGCTGATGCAGAGACGATATCAAGCAGGATCTATTTGCAGCAGTTATGGTTTATTTACATAAAATTTAACATGAAATAAAAGTTCTCAGCATAGGCCTACTGGGCTTCCAAAAACAAGAACAGAAAAACCAACTAAACAGAAGGTCCATTCCATTGGACTGTAAGTGGACTGTGAATTGTTTCACCATCTTAAGTCCGATTCCAATCCGAAGAGAGTGAACATGTTCAGTTCGAAGGGCACTGCTAACGGCATAGGGAATAAGGGAACATCGATAGGCCTACATTACTTACAGGAAGTGGAGAAGAAAAATCACCCAACTGTCATTGAGCACCACGTATAGTCAAAACTAAAGATGGAGCAGAGCCGTTAAAAGTGTTTTCAAACTGCTCTTTAGTTTATTTATGCATTTGAGTATTCATAAATGTTGTTATTATTATACAAACTAGAGTATTTATGATGGTTATGGCGATGAATTTTACATTTGCATATCTATTGTATGAATAGGTGTGACCAACGCTATCTCACGACCAATTCGTACGAATTCGTACGAGTGATTAAAAGGTGGCTAATTCGTACTAATTCAAACGACCTCATTCGTACGATTTGTCTAAACCCACGTGATGGGTAGGTTTAGGGGCGGGGTCAGGGGTAGGTCATTCGTACGAATTCATACGAATTTGGTAACTCGTAAAATATGTACGAATTAGCAAAAGTCGTACGAATTTGTACGAGTGAGGTCGTATGAATTAGTACGAATTAGCCAACTCGTAAAATTCGTACGAATTGCCGTGAGATCGGGCTGGTATGACAAAGTAAAAGTGGCAAGACGCAGCTGTCTTTTTTTATTTTACTTCATTTACCTCAGAAGTGTTTATTATGTGGGAAAGAAAGCGCACAAGATGAGACCACTACAATTCGATTAGTAAGACCATATAGGAACACACATGCACATTAACCAAATCAGAATTTATTTTCATATGGCATGACAGTTAAAGTACAGCTTCAAATCTGTTAATAATAGTCAATTGATAGCTGCAATTATAGTCATACAATTTTATAATTAACATATAAGATTTGATTATATTTATTAAAAAAGACCAACATAATGTGTGTTTTGTATAGTCATACAATTTTATAATTAACATATCGAATTTGATTATATTTATTAAAAAAGACCAACATAATGTGTGTTTTGTATATGTATTTTAAATTTGAATGTACAGTAAATGACAATATTCATGTTATATCATAATCTGTGTGACCCCATCATTGCCTTTCTTTGATGACGTTGCAGGGCGTTCCAAATGAGCGATTATTGTCAGCGAAGTCCACTTCAACGGATATCCCATGCTCAGGGAGTAGGGAGCAGTGAACACTGCGTAGGGACCCTGTAAATCGGAACACACCTAGAACAAAACCAAATCAAAGAAACAAGCAACAGGTGTTCAACTAATCAATCAATGAAAAACCATGGAAACAGACAAGGAAATTACAGGCAGGTCAAACAAGAAAAAACAAAACTAAAATACTGATAAAACTAAACATAACACATAGGAATAAATAACATTTTAAAATATATTTAAATTAGTGCTGGACAATGATTAATCACGATTTATCGCATCCAAAATAAAAGTTTTACATGATATATGTTTGTTTACGGTGTATAATTATTTTGTATATATATATGCATGTATATGTGTGTATGTGTTATTTATATATAAAAAATGTATATTTATACATAATATACATTATGTATAAATATATATACAGTATATGTATACATGCATATGTGTGTATTTATATAAATACACTCACCTAAAGGATTATTAGGAACACCATACTAATACTGTGTTTGACCCCCTTTCGCCTTCAGAACTGCCTTAATTCTACGTGTCATTGATTCAAGGTGCTGAAAGCATTCTTTAGGAATGTTGGCCCATATTGATAGGATAGCATCTTGAAATCGAAGACTCATCAGACCAGGCAACATTTTTCCAGTCTTCAACTGTCCAATTTTGGTGAGCTCTTGCAAATTGTAGCCTCTTTTTCCTATTTGTAGTGGAGATGAGTGGTACCCGGTGGGGTCTTCTGCTGTTGTAGCCCATCCGCCTCAAGGTTGTGCGTGTTGTGGCTTCACAAATTCTTTGCTGCATACCTCGGTTGTAACGAGTGGTTATTTCAGTCAAAGTTGCTCTTCTATCAGCTTGAATCAGTCGGCCCATTCTCCTCTGACCTCTAGCATCAACAAGGCATTTTCGCCCACAGGACTGCCGCATACTGGATGTTTTTCCCTTTTCACACCATTCTTTGTAAAGCCTAGAAATGGTTGTGCGTGAAAATCCCAGTAACTGAGCAGATTGTGAAATACTCAGACCGGCCCGTCTGGGACCAACAACCATGCCACGCTCAAAATTGCTTAAATCACCTTTCTTTCCCATTCTGGCATTCAGTTTGGAGTTCAGGAGATTGTCTTGACCAGGACTACACCCCTAAATGCATTGAAGCAACTGCCATGTGATTGGTTAATTAGATAATTGCATTAATAAGAAATTGAACAGGTGTTCCTAATAATCCTTTTGGTGAGTGTACAAAATAATTACACAGAGTACACACACATATATTATGTAAACACAAACTTTTATGTTGGATGCGATTAATCGTGATTAATGGTTGCCCAGCACTAAGTTAAATAGAAACTGTTTTATTGTAATTATATTTAATTGTAATTTGAGAATTGTTTATAAAAAAATATGCAATGCAAATATATGTATATATATATATACAGTATATAAAGATACAAATATTTTTTTAGTCTTTCCATCTTATGAAGAGTTCTGAAAGGAAAACTTGCAATTGTTTGATTCTCTGACTATGATTAATGCATTTTCATAAGATGAACCAAAAACTCATCATAAGAGCCAAAAATGGGGGGAAATCTTTTTGTATGATTCTGTGGTAAATGGGACATTTACAAAAATAGCAAGTGCAGCTGAAAAACTGCATTAAAAACTGCATCCAGATTACCTCATTTGTTCTGCATCACTGAAAACGTCACATTTCACTGCAGAGATTGTAGTAATACTGCAACCCTGCAGTTCATACATGAGGGGGGTGGGGAGTATTTTTACTGTGATTTGATTGTCTGTTTGTACAAAACCATAATAAAAAAGAAAATGAAAATAAATGGTCTCATAAATCAGCAGCTGATATCATTTTGTCTGCTTGCAGGGGAGGAGCGTCCGAGGGAGACCGTCATGGGCACCTCCGACGGACAGGCGATGGTGGGCGGAGCGGGGGTGGAGTCAGGGATGGGGAAGCAGAGATTACGCTGCTGCGTGCGAGTGACTGCCGTCCAGGTGCGAAAAGCAATATGGGGCGTTGCCATGGTGATATGCGTGTGCTCGTCATGGGCAGGCTCCACCCAGCTGGCCAAGCTGACCTTCAGGCAGTACGACGCACCCTTCACTCTCACATGGTTCGCCACCACATGGAACTGCCTCTTCTTTCCTCTGTATTACGCTGGCCACCTGTGCAAGAGCCCTGAAAGACAGACACCAAAACAGAGGTTCAGGTAAAAATCTGGACCCGTGAGATTGTGTTTAATAGCAATGCATTCTGGGATTGCCTTTTCGGGGGGGAAATGCGTGCAGCTTACTAACTAGTTTCTGATGCAGAGCGAATAGCAGAGCAGGGTTTTGCGTTTGCCTGGTGAATCTGTTTAGTGAAATCCCTTTCTGTGACCCTAATCTCTGTTGAAGGGGACACTTGGGAAATTCACAGACGGGTTGTCCTCTCCAGGTTTGTCTTTTGATCTTGTGCTGAATACTAAGCAAACTCGTTGCTTATTTAAACCGAGTCATTAAAGGAAAGTATCTTCCGCTCTGTCTAGGAGAGTGTTTGGAAAGTGAAATATACTGTAGATTCTTGTGAAATGCTTATTTTATTTAACAATTTAACAACTGCTTTTGTGTTAAATGATGGAAAAGCCCAATCGATTTGTCATACAGGGCAAAACAATATTAGCAGCACTGCAGTACAGGATTTGAAGACTCAAGAGTAAACACCAGCAGCAGCAGTGAAGTACAAAGGCTTTGTAAAAATGGAGGGGGAAAAGGCAGAAAGATATTTTTTGGTTAATATGAAGTGCATTGTAATGCATTAACTGAATGATGCAGTATAGCCAACTTAATTTGTCCAAAGCCGAATGTTATTTAAAATAGTAGGATTGGCTGGTTTTTGAAATATGAACCCAGAGACCCGTTTAGCATCTTAGACGAGAATAGAAAGGTTCCTGCTATAGACATGTTCATGCTTTTTCTCTTTCTGTGGGTCATTTAATATGTTGACCTTAAAAAGTGGTGTCAACCAGCCATGACTCGGGATACACTTTACAAAAACTTGGACCCTGGAAAATGTCAAGCTTTAAATTGAAGTAAACATACCATATTCATGCACAATGTGACTTGAAGTATATGTTTATGGATCAACATCATTTTGTTAGTTTCAGAATAACAGTGTTATTATATAAGCCAAACTCTGTCCCATAACTTTCCACTAAAATCAGAGGTAGACGACTGAAGTTGCTGAAGCCTGTATATGTAATAGAGACAAGAAGAAGTTTTTTTCTATAACATACAAGACATTCTTGCCATACAATAAAAAGAAAAATTGAGGATAAACAAACACAATTCCATTGCAGTCCTCAATGTAATTAAAAAGGACGGAGACATGTGCATTGGTGAAAAGGCAATATTCCCAGCACCATTACACAATAAATTCCATTTAACAAAATATTGAATGCCATACAGCCAGATTGAGCAGTTAATTAATTAAAAACATCTTTAAATGCTAAACAATCACTTTTATTTAGAACTTCTCACAATTTTATACATTTCAAAGACTCTAAAAGGAAGATTTCTTTTTTTTATTTCTTTTTTATTTCTCCAATTAAAAGAATGGGGTAGTCATACAAAAATAGTGTCCAACATAAAAATATGCAAATAGTTAAATAACAATCCAAAACCCAGTGACGAAAGCCAAACACATGCTTTGCTTTGCATAAAACAAGAATCACATATATAGACCAAACCAAATTAATGAATCCTAAACATGGAAGACAAATTTCAATAATACCCATGATGTTTACATAAACTAAATGAATAGACACTTTAATCAATAAAAATTCCTGAGAAGAGACGTGAATGAAGTTGAATGAATGACCTGCGTGACCTTTCCTGAATGAAATGGTTTAGTCCAATTTCCTGATGGAGAGGTGGACTACTCAATTTGCCTGATTGTACATGGAAGCGCTACAGTCACTCATACTATGACACATAAGGACAGCAATGCATGACAAGCATAAATGATCTTTTACACGCTGGGACCAGCATGGGATGCTGGTGTGCTGGTGGACCAGCATATGTTGTCTTTTGTTTGCTGGTATGATCCCAGAAAGACCCCAACAAAACTTGTGTATGTTACATATCACATTTCTTAGTGTGTGATCATAGTTAAAGACCAAGACAATTCATTTTAATAAATTATTTAATAAAGGAAAAATGTTGCTGGTTACATGTTTACACAGTAAAATCCCCAGTGTTAAACAAACACTGCTCAGTTTTCATATGGCCCCAATCTGAAGCAATGTTGCAGTTAGTGAAATAAAGTATATTCTCTCTACTAGTGCTGATCGAGCATTAGTGAAGATACCTACAGTTAACAAGCAGAATCACTGAAGATAAGAGGAACAACAAGAACAGGAAAAAGAAGAGATGAGCAGAAATGCAACCACAACTGACTCACAGCCACACAGCCTTAGATGAAATCAACTGTAATTAATCAGGATCTCACCAGAGGATAATTAAACAACTCCAAAAACAGCATTACCATATTCACTTATTACAAATGTACAGTTCAAAAGTACAGTTTGAAAGTGCATGCTATCACTGTTTTCAACAATATGTCATGCTCCTGACTGCACTGACATGCTGGCCATACCATGCTGGTGAACCAGCTTCACCAGCTCCGTTTTGCTTGAGAACAGCATGACTATGCTGGTCCACCAGTTAGACCAGCACTAACCCTGTATAGTGTACACCAGCCTGGTACTATACCAGCACTAACCAAAACCAGCATGGAATCCATTATACTGGACTTTTCAGCAGGGAAGGGCTAAGCAATTTACTCTCAGATGTAATTAGAGTCCATTATCTAACATGGAGGTGAACTGAGGACAATTCTAAGCGTAATGGCCAAAGATTTATGGTATCTCTGTGTGTATTTGTTCATCATATCACATCACACAGACACATTCAACATTTCAATGAGGGAATATAGCTTTAAAAGTTTGTTTTCAATTGGTCTAACTATCTGTTAGGTGTTTTGTGTGACAGAGAGAGGTTTCGAGAGGGTCGTAAATTCATGTTTTATGTTTGTTTATGTGATATTTCAGAGAGTGCTGTCGGTTCTTCGGGGACGACGGACTAACAGCGAAAGTGTTCTTCACTAAAGTGGCCCCTTTCGGCCTGCTGTGGATTCTGACAAACTACCTGTACCTTCAGGCTCTGAGAAAGATCAACAGCACCGATGTATCTGCCCTCTTCTGCTGTAACAAAGCCTTCGTCTTTCTCCTGTCCTGGATCGTGCTGCGGGATCGCTTCATGGGCGTCAGGGTGAGTGGGTGAACGGATAGTTTGATAGATGGAAGAAATTTTAGATATCGATTTGACATGCATTTTTCATGATGCTTGATCGCAAGTGTTGCTAAAAGAGTTTAATAGATAGATAGACAGACAGATAGATGTCATGGCAACCTTTGGTTGTGGATTGATGACTGTTATTCTAGTCCCTTCTGCTGTCTAATCCCATGAGTCAGCAGTTCCATCATAGTACAATACTTTGCTTTCACAATCACCTTTTCCTGTCTTCCTCCTTTGTGCTCCTTTCTTCCTTTCCTCTTCTTTTTTATCAGATCAAAGAAACCAAAGTGCTGTTTAACATTTTCTTTGTCTCTCTGTGTTCCTGTTGCTGTCTCTTTCTCTCTCTCACACACACACACACACACCGCAGTGCTTGGCAGATTTTGATGAGTCAGGGTTTTTGGATGTCCCTGGCGCAGTACTAGTTAATTTCCTATCTAGAGAACATTAGATGATAGAGAGACCATGAGCTCACTTTAGTAAGAGTGTTTGGTTTGTGATCCAGTTTAGATATGTGATGTGCTGCTCTCCCAGTAGAAATGACCCACAATCTTAACAGAGTAAAGGATGCGAATTTAGTCATTTAAAAGGGGAAAAAATGGGGGAAAATCATTTAGAATCTCCTGGGAAGTGAGTGAAGATTTTGAAAAATAAACATTGTTCCATGTCAAGTTAAACAACAAAATAAAATAACAGATAATAATTGTCCTAAAATAGTCTTACATTTCTTTGTGTTAATCTATTTCTTGTTTCTTGCTTGGAATTTTATGGTGAAATATGCCCTGGACATGTTCTTGGCAGGTTGCATGAGGTGTTTTTCTTTGTTTCTCCTGACAAGATGATGGTGATATGAATATAGCAACATCCATGAGAATGCAAAACCACGATCCTTCAAGGGCAACAGAACAGAGAAAGTTGAACCAGAACAAAAAGCTGTTCAGAAAGCTGTTCAGGAGGGTCTTTGGGTGGGAGTAATCAATCTTTCTGACACCCTCATAATGTTTCTGTACTGCACTCAATTTGGCTACGCTCTGGAAACTTTTTTCACTTGGAACAAGTGTGTGTGTATATATATATATATACATGTTGTACAGACAGTCTTTTTGATGTAACACATTGCGATGCCTGTGACCTTTATTTTGTTCTTTTACAAGATTGTTGCTGCCATTCTGGCCATCGCTGGAATAGTGATGCTGACCTACGCTGATGGCTTTCACAGTCACTCTGTTATTGGCATAACACTTGTAGTGGCCTCTGCATCTGCCTCTGCCCTCTATAAGGTAACCCTACTTCAACAGTCAATGGTTATTGCTCATTGATAGTATTTTAACACCAATTTACCAAATGTTTTTCAGTTAAATTGGTATTTGGTTCTGTGTCATTGAAACAGCACTCATCAATAACTGCACCTCTATACATAGTCATGGAGTGATGACTATGTATAGTCAAATCTATTTGTGTGTCTTGGGAGTGCTTTGTTTTCTGTAATTAAAAACCTTATTTGTCTTGATTGATTTTGTGATGTACTTTCTTGCGGTCATCTGAAAAGGACAAATCAATAAGTGAACTGGACAGAAAGATCAGTTGGCTATGCTGAAATCCCACAACATTGCAACCTTGTTTTCTTTCCTGTAGCCATTTGAAAGATAACATTATGTTATTTTATATATTTATCTTGTCCACTGTTAGGAAAATTGTTTTTCTTGCACAAAAACAACTAGACACTTTTTAGAACTATTATTAATTAGAACTATTAAAACGAACACTGTATCAGAAGTAGTGTATTTAATTTGTATACATACATACGCACTTTATTATGTAGGCCTACACCTGTTCAACTGCTCGTTAATGCAAATATCTAATCAGCCAATCACATGGCAGCAGCTCAATGCATTTAGGCATGTAGACATGGTCAAGACGATTCGCTTAAGTTCAAACTGAGCATCAGAATGCCGTAGAAAGAGGATTTAATCACTTTGACATGGTTGTTGGTGCCAGACAGGCTGGTCTGAGCATTTTAGAAACTGCTGATCTAATGGTATTTTCACACATAACCAGAGAATGATCGGAAAAAGAGAAAATATCCAGTGAGGGGCAGTTCTGTGGGCGAAAAACGAACAGCACATCGAACCATGAAGCTGATGGGCTACAGCAGCGGAAGACACACCGAGTGTCACTCCTGTCAGTTAAGAACCGGAAACTGAGGCAACAATTCGCACAGGCTCACCAAAATTGGACAAAAGAAGATTGGAAAAACATTGCCTGGTCTGATGAGTCTCGATTTCTGCTGCAACATTCAGATGTTAGGGTCAGAAGTATAAAATCATTGGTTACCCGTAAGCCAATCACATAACGCAATCACCTCTCTCTCCAACTTAAACATCACCTCCATTCAAAATGTTTAACAAACACTCTTCTTGGGCAGGCTTCAGTTTGCAAATGCCGGGAATATTCTCCACAGAGCGAATTGCATCCCGTATCTCCATATCCTCGGTCGTTTTCGATTTCCCTAACCTAAAATACAATCTTAAACTCGGTGCTTAGCGTCTACGTCACGGCTCTCACCCCGCCCTCTGTTCGTTGATTGGCCGGCTGTTTTCAGGCCGGAGGAAAACTGAGAGATAGGTCGCTATCTCAGACTGAGTACAGAAGCGAACTGAAATTGAGCGGAAGTACGAAGTCTGACGTAGTCAGGCTAAAGACCCGCCCCCTTTAGTCTCATCACGCCACACATCATGTTCTCACGCAGTGAAAAACACACCGCGGAGCTAAAGAGGACACTGACAACACGTCGAAAGACGAGAGGTTACTTTTGATATAAAACAAAGTCTCAAATTAAAAATTTTGTAATTTTTTAAAGACATTTAAACAATAAATACCGTTTTGTGGCTCTTTAATGTGTCGTGACAGATCGCTGTAGTGCCTCAGTTCAAGCGGCTTATGAACTGATCATCTCTTCCTAGTAGTTCATTTACAGCATCAAATAAACATGAATGAACATCAGATAAACACACAATTTTTCAAATTCAAGTCCATCAACGTTAATCTACTAACTCTTCTGACTGGTTTGTCGGACAAAACGCGGATTCTGCTTTATGATTGGTTAGATCGTCTGTCACTCAAACTCCCGGCGACGGGTGAATTGAGCATCGTTTAAACATAACTGCCTCTATTGTTGCTGACCATGTCCATCCCTTCAAGACCACTGTGTACCCATCTTCTGATGGCTAATTCCAGCAGGATAATACAATATGTCACAAAGTTTTCTTTTTCAGACCATTCTCTGTAAACCCTAGAGATGGTTGTGCATGAAAATCCCAGTAGATCAGCAGTTTCTGAAATACTCAGACCAGACCCTATGACACCATGCCACCTGCAAACTTCAAAGTCACTTAAATTAGCTTAAATTCTTTATTCTGATGCTCAGTTTTGTAGCATGTGGAACATTCAGACACATAATTATTCATTATATTTAAAGAATAATCCAGCAAACCCCTTCCCCAATAAACTGTGTTAGAGTTCTGTGAACTACCCCTGAACTGCAACTAACATTCAGGCAGAACCAGGCATCTGGTCAGTGGTCACCATGGCACAAAATCAATTTACGACCAAAAGGAATATGGAAAGAGATAACTTCACTCAATTTCCCAATTCACTCTCACTACATTATGCCCATAAAAAGGACTCATCCCCTTTCATTCATAGCCATAGGAAACCTTCTATGCATGAGCATGCATATCTCCAGGACATTGGGTCTCATCCACTAAGCATATGCACACTTTTTTATTATTCAGTAATAACTTTTGTTCTAAAATATATTCCAAATTACAAATATATGTAGAAACAACTGAAACCACTCATATAAAAATGACATTCACTTGCCTTATAAAAATGTTAAGATGAAATTTAAAGATATAGATCTTAAATAGGCTACACTGTACATTATATATAGGCCTATCAGTAAAAGAGTAAGAAAAGGTGCGTTATAGCTCAAGCTGCGAGGTAGCTCTGTATAAAGACAGACACAGACCTACGCGTATGTACAGCTAGCTCATCAGAGGTCTGTAATCTCTGTATGAAAGGTGTTTATTGCATTTTAACTTGTTTTGAGGATGCCACTCTTGTCATTGCTCGGGGATCTTGCTGCGTGTGCTCTCAGGCCAGAATGCATCTTTAGAGAGTGTCATGTTTGCTGGGAGTGACGAAAGAAAATGGTGTGAAGAATGCCCTCATATGGACATGGCTTGGTGTGTTTTATGTAAATCACTTACCTCAGGCATGTGGTCGCTCATTTAGAATACTACGCCTTCATCAACGTTAGAACAAGGTTAAGAACATCTACATTCGCATGTGTTGTAAATTTGGCGGAGAGTTTTCATGAGAAGTTTAAATGTGTGTATAAATACGAATAGTGTACACAATTATTATTGGTGAATAAGACCCATTTTGTGTAGGATTATTACTGTCTTGTATGGTCGTCATCTTGGAATTATAAAGTTATCTGACATTTTTTTCAACATTTTATTATTCACATATTCTTATTCTGTGGCAACTTGTTTATATTATGTGGAAAAGTTTTTTTTTTAAGTTGTGTACATTTTGGGAGGTTTTTTTTAGAAACAAAAGGGGTCTATCTACAAAGGAGTATGGAATGCAAAAACTTTGAAGCTCAATATATCAAAACTGCTCAGAATGCAGATAGAACCTTATAATTCCACTGTGGCATGGTGTATTTTGTATTGTATACTGTTTTATGCATAGAACCACTAGTTAATTTAACCTCACCTATACCCTTTTTGGTATCTACGAATTTGTATTTTGATGATCTAAATGATCTTGTATATTATATGATGATACATATGCAACATTTTAATATTACAAGAATCTTTAATAGTTTCTGCATCAACACCCAATCCAGTTACACACAGTGTGCAAAATACTATGCTTGAAGACAAAGAGTCGTAAATGTTCCCTTCTAAAGTTTGTTACCATTGGCTTACTGACCCCCTGGAGGAGTGACCTCCATAGAAGTTAAAGTGCACCTGCATACGGTTCTTCTCCTCTTCTTCTCTCTCGTCTTCTCCCGGTTACTGTCCGTGTGGAATCCCAAGGGATCTTTGTCCCGGAGTTGGCACAGCCACGTCAACAGGGCCTCAAGTATTGTAATACCTCGACAACAACTGAGACAGGCTAGCATCGCAAGTTCATCGTAATTTATTCATTCAACATGGAAGAAATCAATTCCAACTTCAGCACCACCTGACCCCTGAACCATCAAGACTTTCTCCTGAGACAGCATATCCGGACACTCGTTCAACGGCATTGCAAGTATCGTACAATTAACTAACTAAACAGAGGTTCATTATAAGGGTATAAGATTCTGAAGTGTGAGATTCATACGATGGACGCTTTACTATCCCATAAGGCCACAGGAAAGGATTTGTGAATAGCAGTGAAGTGACGTAACTGACCCGGGTAGGTCACATGATAATGACAACATGGTGAATGTAGTACGTCCAGATTACATTCATAGCTTACTACAGACATTCATACTAAGAACTTATTTTTTTAGCGGTTGCGAGAGTATGCGATTTCGGACCGAGCCCATGTCTACATGCCTTAATGCATTGAGTTGCTGCTCTGTGATTGGCTGATTAAATATTTGAGTTAATCAGTTGATCAGGTATACCTAATAAAGTGGCTGGTGAGTGTATTATAGCTCAAATAAAACAAGTATAATGTGAATAGCATTGAATGATCATTGAAATGAACCACTTGAATGAACCAATTAACCGAAACAAACTTATCTGAGCTGGTCTATTTGTTTTTGTTTTCTCAGGTGCTTTTCAAGCTCGTCTTGGGCAGTGCCAAGTTTGGAGAGGCGGCTCTGTTTCTAACCATTGTCGGCGGTGCAAACTTTGTCTTTATGAGCTTTGTGCCAGTTATACTGTACTTCACACATGTTGAGTACTTCACATCCATAGCTGATCTTCCTTGGGCCTACATGTGTGGAGTGGCTGGACTCTTACTAGGTAAATAAAATACTGACAGAAAAAAAGTATATTATTAGAGTATTATTTATGTAATGTGCAACAATTAGAAAAACTGTCTTAAGAGATATATACCTGTTCATCATTTTCTTCTTCTACAGCATTCAATATTCTGGTGAATTTTAAGATATATAACTTATATAACTGTTCATCATTTTCTTCTTCTGCAGCATTCAATATGCTGGTGAATTTTGGCATTGCCATTACATACCCTAAGCTGATTTCACTCGGCATTGTGCTGAGTGTCCCTGTCAATGCAAGTGAGTTAATTTACATCAAAGTAAACTTTTTTTATATATAAAAACAAACTTGTTTATAGAAAACCTATATGTTGTGCCACTGACTGATTTAAGGGGATATATACAATTACATTCTTAGTTCATTGTATATCTGTTTTTAAAGGTTTTTGTAAAACTGTTTTTGAACCCTGTCCCACTGAGGCTAGCAAAGTGGCAGAACCTGATTTCACCAAGTGCAACATGTTCCTGGATCAGCATCTTTGTTGATCCTGGAACAACAGTCCAGTCAGATTTGAGGGACAAGTTAACAGTATGTCAAGTTTAGACGAGTTAGGTCCTTCTACATCAATGTTATTCACCAAGCATTTCCTTCTGATTTTAGGCATAGCTTATGGGGTAGGGGTAGGGATATGGTTTGGACTAAATTTCTGGACCAGAATGTTGTCCCAGGATCAACAAAATATGTTGACCCAGGAACGCGTTTAAATCGGCAAAATCAGTACGTGCAGCAAAGTGGGCAGTCATTGCAACTTCATAGACGTTTTGCCGTGGTGGCTCTAAAGTGTGTGTTGTTGGTGTTGCAGTGGTGGACCTGTACACCTGTGATATCCACTTCAATACAGTGCGACTCATCGCTGTGTTCATCATCTGTCTGGGCTTCCTAATGCTGCTGTTACCGGAGGACTGGGATCAGTGTTTAATTGAGCTCGGCACCAAACTCAGAAAGCGGGAACAGCCTGTTGAACCGGTTGAGACCGGAACCAGCTCAGGACTCAACTGGACCCGACGGGCCAGGACCTCCATGTCCACGTTTCCTCACTGACACGCACAAACCTTCTCCCGTTCTTATTCCAGTGACTGGATGATGCTGGGAAGGGCATTCATTCCCTAATATTCCTCAGTCAACGAGACTCCGTAGGCCATCATTTACCCTCATGCACATTATAACAGACGATTTCCAAAAGCCAAACCTTTTTTTTGCGCATCTCGCAACTGTAAGTGGATTGGAACAATGACGGGTCTTAGAACTCAAGAGCAGGGGTCTCAAACAACTGACCTACGGGCCAATTTTGGGCTATCAAGTGTTAAGTTTATCCTTAAATCCAGCCCACAAATCCATTTATAGACTTATTTTATTTTTTATATTTTAAATAAAACCTTTACTATTTACATTTTATTTTATTTCAATGAATAATGTTTAATTTTTTATTTTATATATTGTTGTAATTTAATGTATATTATATATTGCAATTTAATTTTATACATTTCTTATTATCCACATGGCTTTTACAGGCCTAAAACTTGAATGTAAAAGAACAACTGTAGCCCGTTTAATAAAAACAAGCAAACACTGCACGGCACAGGAAATAAGTCAAAGTCAGAAAAGTTTTGAGTTACATGCATCTATATCAAACTAGATTCAAACAGGAGCGGTTTTCACAGGGAACAGTCTTTTTGTGGCAATAAGTCTTCAGTGGATAGAAGTTGCTATTTTTGATGCACTACTCCAGCCACTTAATTTGCCTGTCTGATATATATAAAAATATTTTGAATATCATATGTAGATTGATATAGCTTTGTAGTCTTTTTTTATATCGAAATATTTCTGATTGTTATGTCACAGCTAGCTTGTGATTTTTCTTACACTGCTAACTGCAGAAAATAATTTTTTTGAAAGTTTAGAATACAAGTCAAGGCATTATTACTCCACTAAACATGCAAGCATTATGCTAGGTATGAAGGAAAGATGTATGGCTCTGTCCATGCCTCATTAACTCTATCTAGTTCAACTGTATGGTCGTAAAACAGGCCCAAATGGAGGATTTTACCAGGCTAGTGGTAGTTTGAGACCTCTGCTCAAGAGACCCATGAACCAATATCTCCACAACCAAGAGTCCCTGCAGATCTTCAGATGGGTTACACTCTTTTTGGAGCTCAGACTGACTGGCACGAATCACTACCAGTGCCCATTAGAGCATGTGCCAAACATTGATATAGACATTAAGAACTGCAACATATGCCGTCTTCTCATACAACAAAGTTCTACCTAGCAACAGGTGCATCTGAGGGCCTCCCCTTCCCAAACTGTGAATGAAGGTGTTTTTGAACTCATGTTTGTTAACAGCGATTTGGAGGGTCAAGGAGAAAGAGTGAAACAGGAATAGGATACCATGGTGCTGAGGTCTACTGGGATGCTGGAAGACTGCAGATGTCCAGCTCTCCTTGTAAAAACAAAGTTCTACCGTCCTATGGGTGCATCTGAGGTCTAAAGGGATGTCCTTTCCTAAACTGTGAATGAAGATTTTTAAGGGGGTTAACGACAGACTCCAGACTGTTTATACTGAAGCTATACTTTGATTCCATCACATTTTTTTCAGAGTCACATGCTAACCACTGTGAGGACACTTCGGGGCAGTATTGGCGAACCGAAAAGGCAATCTTCAGCAAGATGTGTTACCGTTAAAGGGTGCCATGTGCATCCAGTGAATGTATGACCATTTCTGAAAAGTGCACCTACACTATGTGCTTTGAAAAAGGTGGTGACTGGAATTGATAGCCACCTTTAAATACATCCTGCACTTCATAAGACTCCAGTCACTTTTTTTTTTTTTTTTACGATGCATTGCATTTTTGTTTTTTTTAATCTTGTGGACTGTTCCATTGGAAGGAAATTAGTTCTACAGGAAAACGCATGCAGAAAACGCCAATAAATGCTACATGATGGCTTCACTGCCTTTTCTTTGATTTGCAATAATCTCATCAGCACTGTCTCCCATTGTCATTGTTATGATGACAATAAATATAATATTGTATTCCTCTGGAATTATTGCTAGAAATTATTGTAAACCTTTGTAAGGAATGATTTTTACACTGAAATGCATTACGATCACATTTGAGGAAAATGACAAGAAAACAAATAAATCATCCATTTAATAGATCCGCTTTGTCTGTTTTCACATGCACCATGTAAACCTATATTTTCTCCTCTGTTTGTTTTGTTTCTAAACAAACCAATCCTATAGACTGAGGAATATCAAACAGGCTTATGCTGAGAATGAATGGCTTTTTTTGAACATGCCTAATTTCACAGACCATCTGAGTGGGTTTCAGTAATTATCCCTCGATTGAATTTGTGGAATGTTTTAATAAATAGAATTTACCTTGTGTCAAATTTTCATTAGATAAAAGCTGCCAGTTATGTTAAACCGTTTAATATTTTGTCATTTTCTGCGCAGAATTGGATGCATCGGACAAGACAAAGATTATACATAGTTTAAAGACCATGATGCAATTTTATTTTTGTACTAATCAATGTTCCAATCCATGTGTTGTTTTACACTGTCAATCTGCCTTTTTGACCAGAGTGAAGATGGTGAAATTGAGAGGAAAATATAGGTCATCAACTTAACTGGCAGTACAAATTAAAAATGCAGTTACTTTAAAGCACCTATAAGGAAGAACACAGACCAGGCAGTAAACATTAAAATAGTTTCAAACGTATACTTAAAAGAAAGTTAGCGTGAGGCTAATATAACACAATTGTTTACCGACCTTGTTTGTGTAAAAATTGAATTTGTTCACTTAAATGTCACAATCAAGTAACGCTGGTAAACCCCAGTAACTTTCACATGACAAGACACAACCTACAGAAATCATGTCAGCAACGCATGACCTCAAGTTCATCCACATACAAAATAGGTCCACCTAAAAAAAAGACAAGTTAAAAGCTCAAATAAAAACAGTTTTATACTGAATAATTCATGTAAGTGCTTTGACCTTTTTCTGCTTTAAAGCCCTCTAAAACACTGGGCCGTGTTACAACCATAAGCAAACAAATAAAACAAATTTTTGCTTTAAATATTGAAAAATTTATATTTAACAAATAATCCATTATATAAATATATGCGATAGCAGTCAAATGTTTGGAACAATTAAGATTTTTTTTTTACGCTCACCAAGGCTGCATTTATTTGATCAAAAACATATTATTCTTAAATATTACAACAAAGTTTTCTATTTTAATATATTTTAAAATGTAATTTATTCCTGTGGTGGCAGCTAAATTTTCACAATAAATAAGTAATTATTAATTATTTTTTTTTCAGTTGTCTTTGTAAAACTTTACATTTTCTTTAAAACCTCATTATGGCAACATTATTATTTAAACTTTTTAATGCATCATAGAACTTACATTTTATTGAACCCATAACATTCCATTAAAATAATCATCCACCCACAAAATACAAATGACATTCAGCTTTGTTTCCATTATGCAGGACTGTATGCGATACACTCAGCAAATATGTTCCACTCGAACTGTGACCTGTCCATAAAAGAATGTGGCTTGTTTCTTTTTAGTAGCAGCAGAATAAGGGAGTCTGTTCCGCTCACGCTGTTTGGAGGGAACCTGCAGGTGGTCCACCGTCCTCGAACCCCGTCCACAACATTCATGACAAACAGGACGAGAACAAGTAGGAAGAACCGGAAGAACATTATTCAGTTGCTCCCTGAGGCTGTGAGCAAACTGAGAGCTGAGAGCAAAAACGGAAGAGTACGTCGACTCCCCGTCGTTTCTGGAGTGCGCCGTGGAACTGTGGGTCGATCTGTTAGTGGGGTCACTCTCACCTCCACTAGTAGATCTCTCAGCTCCTACTCTCTCCACAACGCTTCCCAACCTGGCCTGGATCTTCCATCTCAAACTCTGGAAGGCGCCTTGGAAGCGCTTGCTGAGGAGCGCATACAGCAACGGGTTGATATCTGAATTAAACAGCACCAGCCAATAGGAGAAAGTGACAGCAGATGGGGGAACAACGCTCCTGGGTCGGGACAGGGCGGTTTCGGTGGCCTGCACCAGAGCTACGCTGATGTAAGGCGTCCAGCACAAGAAAAAAGCGGCGATGACCAGAAATAACCTCAGAACTCCATGATGCTGATGTTGACTGGGATGTTGAGGGCTACTGCTATGGATTCGAGCCATAAAAGAGTGCAGACGTCCACCAGTTGGCTCGGAAGACATCTCAGATGGTGCATCTGGAGCAACTTCATCAGGAACATCCAACTGATCCGTCACAAACCTCCCACTCACATAGTAAATCAACCTGGATGGTGTGTAGGTGTCCATGAATGAGTGTTGGAGATTCAAGACAGATGTGGCTCTGTTACGCTGGAGATGTTCTTCCAAACTGTGGATCATCCTAGCATGGTATCGTGCCACACGGACAATCTTCACATAGCAGAACAGGATGACTATAGCCGGTAGGAGAAAAGATAAGGAGACCATAATGACCGTGTAGCTTGGGCTGTTGGGCCAGTTCACGGCACAGCTGTACATGGGAGCCACGAAACTGATGTTGCTCCAGCCGAGGAGAGGAGGACAGCTGGTCAACATAGCTTGCAGCCAAATCCATATCACCACGGAACCGGTTCTCCATATCGTGCAGCGGGAACCGTACAGCAGGCAGTCCACGATGGAGAAGTAACGGTCCAGGGCAATAGCGGCGAGTGTTAAAACTGACGCGGTGCAGTAGACTGAGGATGTGTAGCCAACATACAGACATAGATCCTGGAAGATCAAGAGAGAGTTCAAAATGAGCAGAAACATCTGTTAATGCACTCAAAATTAGGGATGCACGATATGCCGATACCAATATGGTGGCGGATATGTTCATTTTTAATGTTATCGGCCTGATAAAAAAATGTGGACGATATATTAAAGCCGATAAAAAAGGCACTTTAGATGCACACTGTGATGGTTTTGAATTGCTTGAAATATGATTAGAATCACTTCAAAAAAAGGAAAATACAGTTAAGTGCTGCATGTGCCGCGCAAGTCTGTCATATAGGCTACATAAAATTAAAATGAGAACATTATATTTGTGTTCTTGGGACATGACTTTTAATGGTGAGACTTTTGTTTTTGTGATCAGGCTCTCAAAAATAATATAAAAATTTGGATTTAGATTTATCGGTCAGAATATCAGTTTTCGGCTTTCAAATAAAAAGAAATATCGGTATTCGCCAAATTTTTCATATCAGTGCATCCCTACTCAAAATGTTATTTTGTAACTTTAAACAAATTAAAGGTGATGTATGTAATTTTTATCAATGTTAAAATAAACACTGGTTCTATGCAAAACATTGCTAGGTTTGTTTCAGAATGTCAATCATCCTAGTAGAGTTGTCCAAAAGTCTTCGTAACCAAGTCTTTCAAACGCTCCCGTGTGTATCTGTGTAAGCGCTTGATGAAGAGCGTCAAAGACGACATGTTTTTTTGAAGCGTTGATCATGGTAGCCAATCACAGATTGAGCGTGTGAACACAATGGCCAATTTAGAGACAAATATGTTGAGCGATGTTTAAGAATCCGTTCAATATTGCTCAAAATTTCAGTACTGACTTGGTACCGTTATAGTTGCGGTTATCGGGGTGAACAGGCTTTAACTCTAAGAGAATAGTGAAGTCCACACCACAACTATAACGATAGAAGAAGGCATTTAAAACTGCATTTAAAGCTCAGAGCATTTAAAACTGTGGGGTACTTATAATAAAAAGAAAGTTATCCTTTCATAATTTTTGTTATAAACGGGCCTTAAACCTGCAACATTAATTCAACCAATGGCTTGAGTTTGGGGGCGGGACTAATGGCTTGGTCAGCGATTGGCAGATGTTGGGGAAACTCGTTTGGAAACAGTCATTACTTTTGCGATTCCGTTTGGTCTCTCTAGTGGTTCAGACATCTCACACACTTCACCTTTAAGTTATAAATGGTGGATGTAAAGCATTATGTACTAACATTGTAGTTGACCCATCCGTTGTTCATAATGGAAACTGCCACGAACGGCATGACGCCTATTCCCACTAAGAAATCGCTAATGGCCAGATTAATGATCAGGACGGAGGTCACAGTGTGGAAGGTTTTTGTGGCTGCCACAATCACAATGACCAGAATGTTTCCTGACAAGGAGGAAAAAAACAGAATAAAGACATTTTATATTAATTTTGTACAAATTCTATTATAAAACAAAAAAGAAATCATGTCAATGCCAAATTTTCATTTAATATTTTTTTTTATATATTGTGCCAATGTGGTGTGACGTCACAAAGGCACAGATATCTGCAATGATTTTGCAGTTTAGTTTCAATAGTTTATTTGGAATGAGTAAAGTGTTTTCTGTTCGGAAACTTACAGCACAGCAAGTTTTGATTGATGTATTTTATTTCTATTTTTCTTGCCATCACCCCAAATATAGGTAACACTTTACAATAAGGTTTCATTAGTTAATATTAGTTAACAACATTAGTAAACATTAACTAGTAATGTCTACAGCATTTTTTAATCTTTGTTAATGTTAATTTCAACATTTACTAATACATTATTAAAATCAAAAGTTGTATTTGTTACCATTAGTTCATGCACTGTGAACTATCATGAACAAACAACAGCTGGATTTTTATTAACTAATCTTAACAAAGATGAACAAATACAGTAACAAATGTATTGCTTATTGTTAGTTCATGTTCGTTAATACATTAACTAATGTTAACAAATGAAACCTAATTGTAAAGTGTTACCAAAATGTGATCAAGAAAATATCTTTTGTAGCTAAAATTTTGATATTATCATACTAATATCTGACAGGATGGAATGTTTTAGAGAAAGGCAAAAGCACAAAATGCCACAAAACACTACAAACTTCATCAAATTGATTGCTAATACTTAATGACTTTGGTCGTTTCCCACCAAAATAGTCACATCCTGCCGGATGATGTCATTAGGGCTATGGATTTTGTTAGCATAGTTTTAGATACCAGTCAAAACAATATTCACAAGAAAATGCCTTTGCATGTTACAGCTAATACGACTTAACACAAATCATTTGATCTTATACCATAATAATTCATCCGAAATATATAGTTAGACATCAAATGCAAAACTTTCTCATGTCCACATGACATCTCTGACATTCACACACATTAATGAGGCGTAGTGTAAAGCTCACCCGTCACTGCGGCCAGACTCATCAGCACCATCAGAGTCTCCAGCACCAGACGCGCTCGAGGTGACAGGACGGTTGAGTTCCTCAGTGCAGTCCGCATCTGAAACTCAGACTCATCTGAATCAAACCACTCACCAGCCGAGGACTCCATTTAAAAACACGCAGTCTGATTAAGTCTGATATCCCGATCTCAGGTGTGTCACAAGCAACCTGGCCATTTAGCTTTAAAATCTTCCATAAGAATGCAAAAAGCTGATTAAGAATATATTACAGTATTTGATCAAAATAATAACCTGCCTAGACAGTTCGCTTCTTACTCCTCTCTGGTTCTTCATTTGCCCTGTGAGCACCTGACAGTGCAGTTTACTATCTCCAGGGTCCCTTCATCAGTTTATCCACAGCGATGACAACATGGAAAAATCAAACGCTTGACTTGTGAATTACACAGCTAGAGAAAACAGACCGCTTGAATATGTGGCTCATTTAAACGGTCTATATTTACACAGATGCTTAGTTTCTCAAGGGATTACAACGGCTATGGATGTGATTAATTGAGACCTTTTGCATTGCATTTATCCATGCTACATGCGTGGGAACAAACATGATGTGTGTAAATGTGAATTAAATATCAACTAAGTCACTGTGAGAGAGAAAACTGTTTATTTAATGTAAATTCAAAGGTATATTAAAATACTTCTCTTAAAATGTTAGATAAAACACAAAGTCATCAAACGACACTTGTCAATACAAAGTGAAAAATAAAAGAACTCAAAGGGTAGGAAAAGGAACAACAGACGGTATATGGACAGATGCCATATTTAAATGAATGAAGCAGTTTTCTATATTTCTAATCAAATTTGGGGACTCTTGCCATGCAAATTGCATCACAACTTTTCCTTAGAAAAATGGTGTAAAATGCAACATCTCCCAAATACTGACAGATGTTTTCTGCTAAAACACAGAAGACATGCTCAGCAAATTCAGCACCGAGGGGCTGCAGGGTTTTGTCCTAAATGCTGGCGTGTATATTCCCACACCAGCAGGGCGGCGCTCACGTGCACATTGAGGGAGCGGATGACACCGTGCTGAGGAATCTCCACACACACGTCCACCAGCTGCAGCAGGTTTGCAGGAATGCCTTCCCTTTCATTACTGTTCGGAGACAAACAGACACTTTAGAGTCATGCACCAAGCAGAATTCAAAAATTCATATCCGATGGAATGCTAAGGTCCCTAATGTAATGTTCAAGTCAAGCTAATGAGTTTATAAAGCCATTTAAAATGGTAATTTTACGCCAATGAGCAGACCCACACAGAATCAGCACCCGCAAAACTCCACGGGCAGCTCAGCTTATATCCACCCATCATTCACAGTTCTACATATCCACGATAACTAGCATGTTTATTTTGATTAATTTGACCAATCATTTTGACTAATTTGCTTTCTCTGCAGTCTCTGTTTAAAATATTTACCCTGTTTAATATCTCAAAGAAATGAGTTGACAAGTGGATTTTTGGTTACCGTGTTTCCTTTTGGATGAAGCACATGGAAAATACAAATGCTATTTGGGCATTATATTGGACAAAAATGTGTGTATGCCTCTTTGGACAAGATCAGCCATCTGTATTTTTTGCTACATCTTCCTTAAAGAGAAAGGCTCTAAATTTTAATGTGTATATTATCTACTGAAAGTTTGTCAACTTTAGCATATAGATAATAACCTTAATTACTTAAAAAAATGAAATCTTTAAATCTAAATGTCTTTAAATGCATTCTCTAAATATAGAAATACGGTAGGCCTGCTACACTAAGCTCATATAGATGACCTTAAAGCTTAATCAAATAAAATAATATTTACATGGTCTTTAAATGCATTCTGTAAAATGTGAATAACTAATTTAATGTAGGCCTGCTGATGAGGTCAGATAAGAAGTGCACAGGTGCTGATTGAACTAATAAACCAAGCTTTTAAATAATAAGTCTGACTTAAAGTGCTGCTCAACAGCTCTGCATCAGTGACATAATCAGACATAATAACACAGTGATGTGCAGGAAACATCAGATGGCTTTACTGCCTCTAAGATAAGTGATGCAGCAAGACAAATCATGAAAACCTCGTTGATTCTTTCAAACACACACCCTATTAGTGATTAATATACTGTATCAGTGCTGTTTCACAACACAAACCTGTTGCTTATAAACATATGGTCAACACAACAGCTCTCCTAGAGAAATATAAAATAAAACTTTTGGGGCTTTATTTAAAGCTGCAGTCCGCAGTTTTTCCTCTTTGTCGCCATCTCTGTTCGAAATCTGCAATTGCAGTTATTCGCGGAATTATCAACTTTACGTGAGTTGTACTTTGACACGGCACAGCGCGGATGAACACAATGTTTTGAGGAGAGTGTGCAGCTGTCAGTCGCCGCGCCGGTGTGGATACTGGCATTCAGAATCACAGATTATACTTTTTAGAAGTATGACCAACATAATAATTTTCACCGGAAAATGTCATTTGAACAAGTAAGTAACATCCACTTTTGTTCTGGTTCTGTCATTGCAGTAAATTGCGCTGATTAAATCTACAAATCGCTAATATCACGCAAAACCGTGCAAATTATACTTTGTACTTAAATTGTTAATGGTAACAACGTCAGCATTGCGTGACTACATGTCCTTCCTTCCGATATTATCCTTGCTTTCGCATGGGTCCGGTTGCAGTCTCTTTTTTTCTGTAGCCACTCCGAAGTCTGAACGAAGTCTTTTGCATTTTACAACGGGTGAATCTCCAGTTGTCACTGGTGATTGTAGTTTGAACCTTTCTGGATCCGCCATCAAATTGATAAGTTTAATTATATCAAGTGCTGTGAGAAAAGGCTATAAATCTCCACCTCCAGCATCCTCACATGCAATATAGCCTACTAGCCGAGACTCCTTCTTTGTGTGTACAGATGTGAAGTAATGACGCAAAGACAAGCTCGAATCTCCCGTGGAAATCCACGGGAGATTGGAATTAAAAACATTATTACAAGCTTACCGCTTTGAATCGAGCTACGGCAAGCAGATAGTTTTGAACACTGGCTGGTTATGTATTTTCTCAAATATGTATTTTGAATAATCTTTAACCCAAAAAAAGCTACGGACTGCAGCTTTAAGTTTTATAGATTTATAAACGATGATTAAATGTACTAGTTGTCACTGCATCAACAGCTGCTGTAAAATGTGAGATGCTGTTCCTTTATTGCTCAGTTTTTGAAACACTGAAGCTGCTACATCACTGATCTCAGACTGAATTATGGTTGATGCTTGTTAAACTGTACATAAAAAAAATAAAAAAAAATAAAAAAAATGAAGCTGTTAGATTACTGTTCTATGACAATTATGGTTGATGATTAAAATAAAATAAAAGACTGAGTGATGGCTGATGCTTGTTGTATGTAAATGGCACATTAATGTTGGGTGGTTTTGCTGATGAGCGCTCGGGCATGTCAGAACATGCCCTTTCTCTCTCTCTCTCTCTCTCTCTCTCTCTCTCTCTCTCTCTCTCTCTCTCAGCATTCAGAGGTGAGGAAATCTCACAGGGAGAGACACATCAATTAGCCTCATAATGTTAACTGCACCGTCAGCGCACACTGAAACGTTTCTATTTTCACCTGCCTTCACAAAGACAATCCTGCTCTTCATAACAAGTAATCGAAAGAGATTACTTGTACAATGGCCTCAAAATGTATTTAAACAATTAAGGGTCAATATTGTTTTTCAAGATGTATAAAACAAACATGACAGTCCAAAAAAAAAAACCCTGATGTTTTAAATTATGCATTTTAAAGGAGCACTGTAACTTTTGAACATCTAGCGGAACATCTTTGCATTACATAACAAAATATCAAAAACTTAAAATATGGTTGTCAAACATTTCTGTAGTTACTCTGCTAGGACATTTGCTAATTGGTTTTAAATTCATATATTTTTGAGTGTGGCTGAGATGTACAAACACTTTTTGGGGCCACTGCATATAGACAGAATTTGGGCGGTAAGTTGGAGGTGTTGGCTTACCCGAGTAAAAGGAGGCTTCTCTCAGGAAAAGTGTAATCTTGTAAACTCTGGCTGTTGGATGTTTGCTCTACGCCTATAACCCAATATCCCTCTCTCTTCTTCCGCAGCAGGTAATCTGACAACTCTGCAGGCTTCACCTGAAAAATGAAGGGAGATAACTTGAGATTTCTGAACGACGGCTTCATTAATCATGACAGATTCAATCAACAGAATGCTCATATTCTACTTTTCACCTCACAAAACCGAGCTTCTGATGGTTTCGTGTAGTACGTATTTGGCTGATGTAATGCATGATTATGAAGAATAACATCTCTAGGCTTGTTTCAGCCCACACTTAGAGGAAATATGAAAGTATAACTATTTCTTTAAAGCTGCAGTGTGTAATTTCTGCACCCCTAGTACCACCAAATGGAAACAATTGTTTTGAATTAAAGAAAAAAAATCACTATGTTTGCAGTTTGGATTAGTTTTGAGCAACCGATATATTTGTCAAAAAGGCTGAAAAATAAACCGAACAGAATTGATAGCCTATACAAATAAAGAATCTTTATCTGGCCAGAAATAAATACACACCTCATGCATTGGCAGCCACAACTCTGAAGACACACTGAGCGCCTGGAACGGTTTATCATTAATGTGTCGCAAACTGTCCAGAACCAGAGCTTTGGCCCCAAAGATCTCACACGTCCTGCACAGACCTGGAACAGACACACAAACAAACATTTGCGGTTTAGTCCTCTGATAGTCTTAATAGTAACGCGTCTAGATAGACAGATATTTTTATATTTCAAATAAATCTCTTGACTTTTTATTCATCAAAGAATGCTGAGAGGAGAGGAGAAAAAAAAAAAAAATATATATATATATATATATATATATATATATATATATATATATATATATATATATATATATATATATATATATATATATATATATATTAAGCAGCACAACTGTTTACAACATCAAATCAGAATATTAGAATGATTTCTGAAGGATCATGTGACACTGAAGACTCGAATAATGATGCTGAAAATTCAGCTTTGCATCACAGAAATAAATTAGATTTTAAATATTTAAATATAATTTTACAGTATTTTTGATCAAACAAATAAATGCAGCCTTGGTGAGCATAAGAGATTGCTTTCAAAAACACATTTAAAAAAAACATTTCACATATATTATATGATACAGACATTCATATTCATCTGTGGTTTCTTTTATCAGTTTTGTTGAATGCAACTGAGCACATCAATATTTATTCATAGAATGTGACATGATAAAACTGCATGAATGAAAACCATATGCCTATCAAACTAACAATAGTTGGCTTGTGCAGAATGTTTGAATGTGATGAATGAGCCTTTTATAATGAGCTTGTGTTAAAACCGATTTGTTGGTTGATTCAGAAGGGAAGATGTGAGTGTTGAATGTCTCTATTAAAGTTGAAATGATGACATTCAGAAAAAAACAAAGATCAAACAGAATGAAAACAGTGTTAAAAACACTAACATCTGTCACAGCAATGAAGACAAATAATATATTGCAATATTTCTTGTTTTTTAGGAAGATAATCTAATTTTAGAGAACACATATGGATAAAACCAGAGCATTTATTTAATTTTATTTAATCCAAACAGTGGGATCTGCATTTATATCTATATCACTAATAACTATTTTCTTTAGGTATTTATTAGTTCTGGGCAACGATTAATCACGATTAATCCAGGGTTGCTGCACACTTTTAAGGCTTTTTAAGACCTGAAGAAATCAAAATAATTAATACCGTACATTAAGGGTGCGCAATATTAACAAAAATATATCTCGATATTTTAAAAGCTTTGTTGATATAATTAGATTATATTTTACTGATTGTATTTTTGCACTGGTACCATGGCTGGTTTAGTCCTGTTGTTGACAGCAGACTCGCAAAGATATTCATATCTTTCATATTCTATGCAGTGGTCAGTTCACAGCAGTGACAGAAATTAACATTTTTATTAAGGGGGAATATTTGCCATCTTAAATTGATTTCCAGGGGCATTTTCACCTATGGACGATTTTTCTAAAAAATAATGAAGATTTATATATTTTACAGACAGAAATAGAAACGGCATAGTCCAATCCATGACTACATGACACTGTTTAATATTCAATACTGTAAAGCTGCTTGTTTTAAAGCAATCTACTGTATATAAAGTGCTATATTAAATATGCCTTCACTGGAATGCTGAATTGCGGAGCTCGTACAAACATCCACATCGCTATGATCAGATGCTTTCAAGGGTTTAGGGTTTAGCCATCATAACCAATTTTATTGATCCCTTCTCCTATATAATATTACTATCATTAATTTTGTCTATTTGTCTTACCGCCCAGATTGGTGGGCTTGTCAATGAGCGATGCGACCACCAGGAGGTTGCTGGTGAGTTTCCCCAGGCGTGCTGCCCTCTGCTGGGCCATGAGCTCAGGCTCCTGCTCCTGGACGCTCAGCTTCCACGGGGTGATTTTCTTCTGAACTTCTGCCCAGCGCTCATCCTGATCCAAAACACCTATTAGACATATAACATGTGTGCTTGTAATGTAATGATTTCACTCTTCTTCTAACAAATTAGCTGGTGCTGTAAAATAAAATTACATTAGAGCTGACAAGGCCACATTCCTCACACTGATTGAAACAAGGGAAATAGCTGAAGATTCTCGTGGTTTTGATAAGTGTGGTGTGGTTCCTGCTCTCTGCTGCCCTCATGTGGTGATTACCTTTGTCCTGCTGGATCCAGTCACCAGGCTGGAGTTCACCGAGATCCCTCACACGGTTCTTCAATGGCAGGGCGGCGCACATCGGGAAGACAACAAAACTCTCAAATTTCCACAGTGGAAGCCACTCATCTTCTGCCAACTCTGAGAGGCTGGGAAAGGTCTGGAATATTGTCTGGGGAAGCAGAGAATGTGATGCTACTGGATTATGACAGCACAGAACAAATCAGATTATACACAGACTATAGAGAAGGTGTGTGTGTGTGTGTGTGTGTGTGTGTGTGTGTGTGTGTGTGTGTGTGTGTGTGTGTGTGTGTGTGTGTGTGTGTGTGTGTGTGTGTGTGTGTGTGTGTGTGTGTGTGTGTGTGTGTGAGATCTCACCTCAACACTGTAATCCCTGATTGGGTGGAAAGCACTGAAGAAGAAATGCTCCTGGATTCTAGACCAATTTTTCATTGCATTTCTGTGGGGGAAAAAAAACTAGTTTTAAAAGTCCAGGTTTCTTCTGAGAATTTAAGAAAAACCAGTCCCAAAATGTGTTGCTATAATTTAGGATCGCATTCGCAGGTCTATTAAACCCTGTAAAGCAGATATGGAGTTCATATTCAAGGAGGAAAAAACACCAGTTTTATTCAGCGGCCCAAACTGAGCAAAAAAATATGCAATTTGGTGCACTTGCTGATATTTATATGGCCAAAAGGCAAGATAAAAAAAATTCTGATAGACTTGAAGTAAATTAATGAGATCTGTATCACAGTATAGCAGATCACATAAAATGGTTATAAATATCAGCTGTCACTCACTCTATATCTCCCAATAATATGCCAAAGTAAGATATTTAAATGCTTATTTTTATGATCAAAGCTCTGTAGTTTTTATTGTGGGGGGAAAACATATGATGACTGACAAATATACGTTCATTAAAAGCCAAATTTTAAAAGCCTGAAGATCACATTTTAATATGATCTTTCTAAAAAAAAAATGTATGGATAATCAATTAAACCTAAGTAGCTTCCGCCCAATAAGTGTTCATCTTGAAATATTAAAGTTCTTCCATTTACTAAACAAAAATCAGTAAAGATTTCCCAGCAAAAAAAATATACCACGAACTGAAGGGGGACATTTTTAGAGTTATATTAAAAGGCCTTTTACTTGCTAAAAAAGCATAAACTATCAATTAGACATCAGAAGGCATTAGAATGTCCAAGCACAACAGGTTTTTCAGCAAAGTTTTGATCATGTTGTTAATGTAGAGGCCTTGGGAATTCCCAAATCAAATATGATGCAGTGATTACAGGGTTAATGAGTGAATCTTTCCTCACCCTGTGTTCTGCATGGCTTCAGCCTGCTGTAAACAGGCCTGGACCACCGTGGTCAGCCCACCCAGGTTTTCCTCCATGAGGACACGGGCGTCCTCCAGCTCCCACACCCTCTTAAGGGCGAGCAGGGCATAGAGACGAACGCTGAAGTTATGACTGAAACACCACTGCAGGCTCACCTCCACAGCTCTACGCCACTGCACCTCCTGAGAGAAAACAGGAATAAATGTTGATTTCTTCCTGTTCGCAGTGGAAGACATCAGATTCAAATGATAAAAACTGCACCTTATCTTGCAGTTTCGGGAAGAGGACGTTCAGGTGCACGAGGACAGAGAGAAAAGTGCAAATGCTTGTTTTTGTCTTCTCATGCTCCTGCAAAACAAACAATTTACAAGTAAATAGACATATCTACATAACTCAAGCTGCTGTGTGTAATATTTTAGATGTTAAAATACTTCCTCCTGTCAGAGTTTAATCTAGTTATCTTTTCTACCGCAGAACTTGGAATGAGAAGCATTCAAGCCTGGTTTTGTTGCGTATGTGTCGCACCTGTTTGTAGATTGAGGTTTGTGTGTTGATAAGTTTAGACTCACCAGACTGAAACAGTTCCACAGGTTCTGGATGCGAGACGGGTTCAGATGGAAAATCAGGATCAGGGTCCACTCGATCAGGTACTTGACGGATGCTTGGTTACTGCAGAACCCGGCCTCACACACGTGACTCAACACACAGTCCGACACAAACTCCTGTGACAGATAACAAAGCACACTATAAAAGTGACTATATTAGTCTTATCTGCTAGAGAAAAAAAAATTATTCTATGGATACATTTTTTTTTTATATATATATTTTTATATATATATATATATATATATATATATATATATATATATATATATGAAAAATAATTGTAAAATATATTTACAAAAATCCGATTTTCTTAGTTTACCTGCTATTGGCAAGTGTGGGGAAAAAATATTATTTTTAAAGAAACAAAAAGAAAAAGAAACATTAGTGACCGCCAAGTGGGTTTCAGCAGCGTTGGTTGGTAAGTATTTTTTCCATTCATTTTTTCAATAGGGATTTTTAAAAAAGTTAAAGTATTTTAAAGGTGCAATGTGTAATACTTCTGAGGATCTATTGACAGAAATGCAATATAAGATCCATAACTATGTGTTCGGTGGTGTATAAAGACCTTACTCAATGAACCGTTATGTATTTATTACCTTAGAATGAGACATTTATATCTACATAACCGCGGGCACCCCCTTCTATGAAGGTCAAAATATTGTGACGTCATGTTTCTACCGCAGCCGACAGCGAACAAACAGCGCTACAGAGCACGTTTCATTCATACCTTGAAAGAGAAGCCGCAGAAACCTAGAAGCTAGCCATAGACACCGTGAGTAGTGACTTTTCCCTTGTCAATGGGGAATTCCCTTGATTGTTTCATGTACCGTATTTTCCGCACTATACGGCGCACCGGATTATAAGGTGCACCTTCAATGAATGACCTATTTTAGAAAATTTTTCATATATAGGGCGCACCGGATTATAAGGCGCATGAGATACTGCAGTCAAACGTGTGACTGGGTTTGCGTTATGCATCCACTAGATGTCAACAAATGTCAACAAAACAGTCAGATAAAGTCAAACTTTATTAAAGAGCATATTGCAGGTTAAAAAAAAATCTAAATTAATATATAACCTTGTATGAAAATACCATATGAAAAGGTAATGCAGGATTTAAAATGTTTTAAAACGACATAAGGGCACAAATTTAGTAGATAAAGTGAGCATTTCTTTGACTGCTCGTAAAAACCGTTTTTTTTCAACATTGCGTCATTTTACGTCACCAGAGGGAGGGAGCCTCAGCAGCGCAGATAGGTTTGTATTCAGTACAGGCGGGTAAATTTGCTTTTTTATACTCAGAATGACAATTTGGAATGTAAAGAACAACATATTATACAGTTATTTGTTTTATTAGGAAAATACCATATACATAAAAAGAATTGGGCTTTTTTCACATTTTATAAATGACTTCACATTATATGTAGGCCTACATCTTTTGGAACAAACTAAAAACAAAAAAGCAATGAAAACATGTAATGCTTTGAAAGCACTGGATTTCATGTAAAACTTTTTTTGTATTTTTTATTTCCTGGCAGCTAATGTTAATGTGATATTGTGAATATGTAAAACCTCTTGTTCTTGTGGCATCGAATTTAAAAAAAAGTCAGTGAGAGCGGTCGTGAATCAGTGTTTTCGGTAGTTTTTGTATTTTAATTTATCATCGTCATGGTAAATTATTGTGTTTGTGGAGGTTGCAAAAACTCCGGCCTGTCAGGACATCGAGTCCACAGGTTTCCTAACAAGAAAAAGGAAGGTGCTGTATATCGTGCCTGTGTGCGGTGTGTGCAGCTGCGAGACAGGCTTTCTCTTCTGCATCGGCTTCGAAAAACGCGGTCGTGTGTAGCGTACACCAGATCTGAGGAACAAAAACGTGTATATCATCAGGAATAAACATATCTATCTGTCTCTCGATGAGAAACCGAGCGTTATATCACGTAACGTTAGTCTGGACGGATAATAATGAGCATGACATACGCGCCTGATCAAAGCTTATGGTTTATTCTGTTATTGGTAAATTCCAATACTCCTAGATGACCAATAATAGCTTTGCTATTAACTGATATACGATGGTAATAATCTGTACAACATTGTGAACAGTGAGCACAATGTATATCGTTAGCGAACGTGTATAGGCTATATCTATAAGTTAGCGGTGGTCTCTCACCACGACACCTGCCGTGGCGGCGTTTCAAATATGGCATTCCCCTCTGTGCTTGTAGAACAACGACATTACCGAACGATATACACCTCACATTTTACCAAACAGAATGAACGATGCACTATTAACTCTATTACACTATTAATTAAAACTCACAGTGAACAGCATTAAATATAAAAACACATATGCCTTACCTTTTTGTTGCAGTGCAGTTTTTATTGCAGTGGTATAATGTTTTGCCGACAGCACTACAGTCCTCATTTTTTTATTGCTGCTTCCATTCTCCTGATTGCTATTATTTAATTTCTTCGTTAAAAAAATATCCAGGGAAGATTGAATAGGCCTGTTCTTTTAATGTTTACTCAGTATATGACAGCTAGGCTAATCAAAAATACGCGTGATTAAGTGATGCAATAAACTGCGGCTGCGCACACTCACTCCACGCAAGTTTTTTTATAATAATACTTTTGCAATAATGTGTCTCCTCTCACCGTTGTTCTGTCTAACATTAATCCTGGCCTGTCCCTGCTCTCTCGGCAGCATAGCAGGCTCATAATTGTAAGGCTGTCGTCCGTCTGTCATAGGAGTAAGTCCGAAATGTCATTGCGATCCATTGTTTTCCTGTTGTTTGAATGGTTTGAATCGACCGCTCTCCCGCCCGTTACGTCACGCCCGTCACGCCCATTTTCAAATGCGGAAGTAAAATTCTCACAAAAACGACTCCAGAAGCCAATGTAACGTATTTATAAGTATATTTTAAAGAAAATCTAATTACTACATTGTTTTTCTATACATTGACTCGTTGGGTCCTCTAACCTGCAATATGCCCTTTAAGCGTTCTGACAACTCCGTTCACTCCCATGGTAACGTTGTTCAAACGTTAAAGGGAACTCCGGTCAATTTTAACATTGAGCTCATTTTTTGTAAATTTGGAGTGCTGTCAGTACAGATAACAACGACAAAAACCGGTGTTGCCTAGACCGTGTTATCCTCTTTTTAAAATTTGCACCCTGTTGACTTTGATTTTGTACAGGTATGTGAGCTGGCTGAATAAAGAGATTATTCCTGCCTTCGTGAAAGCTCGGATCACAGTTGAGACTGATATATCAGCCCAGGCATCCACGATCCATTGGCAGATAGTGGCTTAAGTCGCCCGGCGCTGTCTCCGCGTCTTGGTGAACGCGTGTTCACCATCCATATATAAGGCGCTCCGGATTATAAGGCGCACTGTCGTTTTTTGAGAAAATTAAAGGCTTTTAAGTGCGCCTTATAGTGCGGAAAATACGGTAACTTAGTTCTTCTCCCTCGCTGTGTTATGGCTTTGACAATCAGCTGATTAGTACTATTGACCGTAAAACAGTAACGTTACAGGAGTTACCAACCCGTCGATCGCGGTCGACAAGTCGATCTTGAAAACATTTTAATTCGATCGCGAAGAGTTTTCAAAACCAGAGGAAAAAAAAACAATATTTTGATTCATTATTATCTATTAATTTGTGTGTAGTAAATGGTGTCTAGGGGATGCGGATGTGTGCGCGCTGTTACAATCACGCACCTTTGCGCTCATGCGGACGCGTCGAGTATAAACAATGCTTTACGCTTTAACCAGCTCAGCCACAGCCCTACAGCATAACAGCTCATATTAGCCAGCTGAACTTTTACTATCCTGTTAGAAAAAAATATATAGTTGGATAGTTTCATGTGGTTCTTCTCCCTCGCTGTATTATGGGTTTGCTACGTGGGGAAAAATGTGCTGGTTACATTCGTGAGACAATCAGCTTATTACTATTATAATATATTATATATTAAGACCCTTGATCCTCACCTGACTATGGCTTTGTAAACTTTATCCATGATTTGGTTTATAATGGACTGTGGTACAGAAACTTGGCTTACTCTGGCTATTCTCTGCTGTCTCAGACGACGATCTGTTTGTCCCGTTTTAGCAACCGTAGCTTCTTCGAAAGGGAGGGGTGAGCAGTGGGCTGAGCCATTAGTGCAACTCGCAACCGAACGGCTAGATGCCGCTAAAATCTACACACTGCACCTTTAAACCATGAATCAAGCCAATCAGCCACGAGGTGAATCATAACAATACAAACTTTGATTTGAAGCAAAAAGTTTTTGAAAATCGGACAAAAAGACAAAGATATAAGACCTGCACCTTTTAGTGAAGGAAATAACTAAAATCCCATTTGAAGCATTACAAACAGCATAATCGGATTAAAAATTATGGAGAAATATAAAACTACTCATTTACAAATGTTGATTATAAATATAAATATTTTAAGTTCATTGCAAAATATGCATACATATACAAATATTTAAGCATTTTGAGAGTGTAGCAAGATCGGCTCCATTAGGTTATTCCCAGTGCTTCAAGGGAGTGGGCGGAGCTAAAGTGCTCTTTTGGCGACTTCTGCTCTTTTTGACTCTGATTGGTGGAATTTTCTGCACAGCATCATGGGTAAGGTAGTTTTTCCACCACAAATTGCGCTTTTGAACAATTATTTAAAAAAAATTAACAGAAGCAAATAGCATTGTTTAACAACCTCGTAGCTCACAGTAGGCCTGTTTTGAAGGTTTTTTTAAGTTATTGTTAAAAATCTATTTCCCTATGGAGAAAATGAATGGAAAAAATACTTCTGGAACTCGACTGTTGCACAAAAAAAAACATTCCTACATAGTTGTCATTATAGAATATTTAATTAATTAATATTTAGTTGACAATAGATCTCTTTGTGAGGGTGTTATCAAAACACCTTCATTCAAAAGCATAATATAAAAGTGAAATTGTGATCTGACAATATCAGAATTGGTATCGGCCAAAATCCTAGAAATCAAAGTGTATTAATATGCACATGTGTGCGTGCGTGTAGAGCTCTAACCGGTCTGAGTTTATGCAGTAGCAGCAGCAGCGTCTGCCACACGCGGTTCTTCACTCTGTGCTGGATGGAGTTGCTATAGTAACGTACTTTGGATTTTGAAATCTCAGCATCCTGAGGGAAGGAAAAGAGAAACAAGAGGGAACTTTAATCATAAACACATGAAATAACCATGAGAGGGGCTTTCAAAACAGAATCAAACACACTCATTGTTTTCAGGAAGTGCTTTCTTTAAGAATTGAACACCCAATTTCCAGTAAGAGCTGTAGTTAAGAGTTGAGCACAAACCTTCCTCAGTAGTCGTTGCACGAGCTCTTCCATCAGACGCTGGTGGAGACGATTAGATGGATTCAAGCGGCAGAGAAAAGCCAAAGCACACACTCGAGGAAACTGATCGTCTCTGTTATCACTGGAAATGAGATTCAGAACAATACATGTAAATCAGCATCAAAGTATTTGACACGCTATGAGGAAAAGTACAATGACTATATTTAACTCAAGTAGTTTTGTACCACATAGTCTATTTGTAAAAGTCATGCTTAGTCAATGTTGTCAACCTCTAAAAATGTGCATACCACAACAAAATTTCTTCACAATTATGGAATACTTTATGAAACCTTACTCATTAGTGTGTCAAAAGTGACCTTTATCTTATACACATTACAAACAGCTAGTGTTGTGGTTTACCTGCTGACAGCTGTGTTTGCTGCACAAGTATCACCAAATTGCTCAACATAGCTTTGAACCTCCTGAACAAGCCTGAAAGCAAGAAAAAAAAGGAAAATAAATGAATAAAATAATAATAGTATATATGAAATTGTATATACACTGTATGTATAAATATATATATATTTTTATTTATGCACATATATATTATATATTAGCATATATATATATTAGCATGTATTAGTGCTGTCAAATTGATTAATCAATTAATATAAAATATTACATAAAAAGATATGGATATAAAAACAAATACTAACAAAAATCAATCAATATATAAAACAAACTTTTGTTAGATGCGACGAATCAATTTGACAGCACTAATATAAATAAAAAATACTAACAACTATATATATATATATTGTTGTTAGTATTTTTTATATATTTATATTAGTGCTGTCAAACTGATTCGTCATTATAGAAAATAGTAACATTTTTAAATAAATATAATATAAATATATAAAAAATACTAACAACTATATATATATATATTTTGTTGTTAGTATTTTTTATATATTTATATTATATTTATTTATTTAAAAATGTTACTATTTGAATATCTTTCTTAATGTTGTTCAAATTGACCTTTGGTCTCTTCTGAACACTGGGCCGTACACACAGGCCTCAGTCAGGATGTTGAGGTGTAAGAGAGCCGTACTGAACACAGCGTCTGACTGGACACCCTCTGCTGGAAGCCACGTCTCACAACAATGCTGGATCAGAACATTAAACACCCCTGATCGGACCTGAGCCAACTCCATGAGCTCACTCAAAATCTGTCAAGAACCAGAAAGCTTTTATTATATACACTAGCTATATATATTTTTGATCACAGATACCTTAAAATATGTTGTGGATGTAAAGGGAGAAGGCGAAGTGCTTGTAGATCTTTCCCTGACCTGTTGTATGCAGGCCGTGATGCTGGGGTTCTGTTCCTCTGTGAGCTGCAGAAGCCCATGGTCAAAAGCTAAGCGCACGAATCCCTGCAGTGTGGACCAGAAGTCATGAGGGTTTGTGCTCAGAGCCTGAACCACCTTCCATGATGCACATATGGCCTCAACGCACAGAGATTCTTCACACTGCACCACCTGCTGGAGAAAACACACCCATGAACTAAACACACATCACATAACCTGTCCGTAAAAAGGCACAGAATTTTTTTTTTTTTTTTACAAACAGAAAATCATATTTCTACAATTTCAAAAAATAAAATAAATAAATGATAAAAAAAAAATATCAACAGGAAATCAATCATAATTTTACAATTTCAAAAATAAAATATACTGTATATATTTTTTTACCAACAGGAAATCCTAATTTTACAATTTCAAAAATAAAATATACTGTATATTTTTTTTACCAACAGGGAATCATAATTTTACAATTGAAAGATGTTATTATAATGTTACTGACACTTGTTTGGCACAAGAAACCTTAACTAAGTTTATCAGTTGACTTTAAGGAAGACTACTTGGATGACAGTAGAATATGTATTTGTTGCCCTTTAAATCTGAAGTACACAGAGGAATGAGTGTGTATATGTGTATGTGTGAGTTCATCTGTTTTGTGTTTCAGATTCCAGTGGACGGACAGCTTGTCATTTTCCATCACAGAAGTTGACGCCCCGGTTCACGCTGCAACCGTACCCGTTTTACCGTACCCGTTTAAATACCCGTATCTGTCCCGGAAGGTTTTTTGCTAGATTTGTTTGACTGCTGCCATCTTGAAAACACCTTGTTAGCGCAAATCTGTGTTTTTGTGATTACATGCTGTTGCTAGAGTTTATTATATAGGTACGTGTGTCCTATACAATACTTGCCCGATGCATTCTATGTTATTATGTATATGTGGATGTAAAGTGTACAGTTGTATGTTCGGTCAGTAGCACTTTAAGTCCTGTTCCAAATGTTTATACTATGTTCTTATTATAGTAACTAAAATAACTGGGTTATAACTAGGTATTAACCCTGAACCAACCCCTAAACCTAACCTTAAAGGGATAGGTCACCCAAAAATTCTGTCATGATTTACTCACACTCAAGTTGTTCCAAACCTGTATGAATTTCTTTCTTAACACAAAAGAAAATATTTTGACCAATGTCGGTAACCAAACAGTTGAGCGGCCCCCGCATTGACTTCCATAGTATGGAGGAAAAAATACTATGGAAGTCAATGGGGTCCATCAACTGTTTGGTTACTGACATTCTTCAAAATATGTTCTTTTGTGTTCAGCAGAAGAAAGAAATTCATAAAGGTTTGGAACAACTTGAGGGTGAGTAAATCATGACAGAATTGACATTTTTGGGTGAACTATTCCTTTAACCCATGCAAATTACCTTACATTGCCCACTGTAGAACACTGTAAGTACACGTAAGTGCACTTACTGTAAAATAAAGTGCAAGTTTCTCTCTCCTCAAGTCGTCACGTTGTGTGAAGGCTGTAAAGGAGTGAGTAGGTAAGCAAGTCGTGCAACATTCATTGTGCACCACATAGGAACGTCCCGGTGTATTAGGAGAGAGTGCCACACCCCTGTTTGTTTTGTTTATTTTAATATTTAATAGTTTAGTTAGGGCGTTTCACGCTGAAGACTTTTCTGTTCTACATTTTATTTAATTGTTTTAGTTGATAAAACTAGTTAGATGAGTTTCATTTATTTATTTTGTTTGGTACCTCTCATGCTCGCCTTCCCATCTTTGTTTGTTATTTGTCTCTTGTAAATATAGATTTTTCACCTTTTTCACTTGGCACTGTACACAAAAATAAACCTTTTAATTTAATTCAAGAGTACAGTCTATGACCTTCTCTTTTGCTGCCCACCTGTGGCAAGACTGATGCCATGAAGTCCAGCACCGGCAGAACGAGATGGCCAGGCAATAATGCCAGAGCATCCACCGCAGCCCTCAGGACCTCAGGGACTTCCGGAGCTTCAGGAGCCCGGACGGTCCCAGCACACTTCTGCAGGAAACTCAGACACGTCCACTGATCGCCAATAAACTGGGCCACAATTCGCCCCCAGTCCTTCAGCAAGAGGCCATCTTCTGGATGGCTGGAGTAAACACACATTCATAAATGAATAAGTGATAATGCTCCTCAGAAAAAAATACTTCTCCATATGGATGTGGAAGATTATGATAGAATTGAAATTTGTGGGTGAACTTTTCATTGAAGACCCACAGCAGCCATGATATAATGACCATGCCAACTATTTATAAGTAGGTAGCTTATTTAAGATGTTTTGGTAACACTTAACAAAAAGGTCCCATGAGTTAAATGCTAGTTAGCATTACCTAACATTAACAATGAGCAACACTCTTTGTTAAGGCTAGTTAATAAAAATACAAATCTTCATTGTTAGTTCATGTAATAATATTAGATACAACTAAATTTTAAAAAATGTATTGGTAAATGTTGATTAACTGAGATTAATAAATGCTTATTTTTCATTTTTATTTATGTTAACCAATGTAGTGTGTAATGTAATGTAAAATTGGTAAGTTCACCCAAAAATAAAAAATTCAGTCATTAATTGCTCACCCACAAGCAGTTGTAAACCCGTAAGACTTTCGTTCATCTTCGGAACACAAATCTTTTTGATGAAATCTGAGATTTCTGTCTCTCCATGTCCCTCCAATAAAAGCCTAAATTCAATCTGTTCATCGTTTAAAGCGATCATGTCTCTTCAGAAAATTTGGACTAAACTGCTCAATTCTAATGGATTAGTTATATCTCTTTATGAACTTTTTGAAGCGTCAAAGTTGAGTAGCTGTCAATGGATGGATAGAAATCGCTCAGATTTCATTAAAAAGATCTTGATTTGTGTTCCAAAGGTGAATGGAAGTCTTACGCATTTGGAACGACATGAGGGTGAGTAATTAATGACAGAATTTTCATTTTTGGGTGAACTATCCCTTTAACTACTGTAACAAATGGAGCCTTATTGCAAAGGTCTACCGAAATAGTTTTAGAGCTTGAACAGACCTGACTGTCGCAGTTGTGGGCTTCAGTAATGTCTGGTTGAGATGCTGGGATGATGATGATGAAGGATAGAAATAATCAGTCAGCGAGTGAAGTGATCTCATGGCCTCAGACTGGGACTTCAGGACACCTCGATTAGCCATGTCACACAACAGCGCAAGTGTGGCCATTCTGACCGCTCTCTGAACCTGCCCTGGCACAGAGGGATTCTGGGAAAACACAGTTTAGATCTCATTCCATCAGAAATTGCCATCCACTTACAAAATGTTTTAGTAGGTGTCTAATTTGCTAACTAGGAGCAAACTTCCAAAAACATCCAAAATACTGAGAAAAAAATATATATATGAAAAACATACTGAAAAAAAAAAGGAACTAACACAACTGAGGTTTAGCTCAAAGAATTAGGAAAGAATATCCGCTTTGAAAAATAAATAAACAAGACTGTTTTGTGCTGCTCTACTTACTTTATGGGTCTTTTAATTACATACTTCAAATCAAATGTTTCTGTAATGACAGCCTAACTTTATATTTGACTTAAAATTGAAGGTAAACACAACATATACACAACAGCAATTCTAGGGATAAAAACCTGTGGAATTTTAGGGTTGGTAAGATTTCTAATGTTTTTGAAAGAAGTCTCCTAAGCTCACCAAGACAAGTACAGTAAAAACAGTTATATTGTGACAGCTAATTTGGTGTACAAGAAACATTTATTTTTATTATCAATGTTGAAAACATTTAACAGTTCATATTTTTGTGCTGCACCTGTTCAGAAGGTTCATTGAGGATCCTCAAGCAGTGAGTGGTGAGTTTTGGGATGTAGTTCTGCTGCAGATTTGAGCCGTACCACGAAACAGTGGAGTAAGTGAGAACCAGCTCCCTTAATACTGAGAGATACAGTTCAGACCTCTCCACATCACATAACTAGAGAGAGAAGACAGATACAACAGTGTAAAACATCCCCTGAAAATCCAGCTAAACCAGATGGTAGTTTATTTTACATGGTTTTTAGGTGGTTCAAATTGATGGTCATCAGCTGGTCTAAATGGTTGATGGAACAGATTTCGACAAGGTCGACCCGCTGATTAGTGCTGGTCCACCACCTTGGATCAGCAATAATCCAGTTTTGACAACCCAGGCTTAGTTTTTCCCGGTAGGATTCTGTGTGTTACTGTGTGAAAACACTCACCTCCCTCAGTTCCCCACTCAACCTCCTCAGCAGAAACTCCTGCACTGAGTCCACCACCGACAGCATGTGCGTCTTCAAAGCGACCGCCACAACATCTTCTACAAACATCCAAACAAATCAGCTTCAATCAAGACTTCCATTCAGCATGTCCAAACACAGGATGTTTGTCTTCTTTTCTCAAACACAACACACACCATTCTCCTGCTCTGTATCGGAGCGTCTGCGATGCAGCTGCAGCAAGCGCAACAGTAACTGCAGGCTCTTGTCCGTCTTGTGAAGCACCAGATAGACATTAGTGCTAAGTCTCCGTAAGACATCCAGTAGAGGCTGGAGAAGCAGTTCTAGACCAGGTTCCTCATTCTTGGTCTTCTGCAGGTCTGCTGTTAGCAGAACGGCCCGCGCCAGCAGCTCGGCCTCAGATGGATCAGGTAGACTTCCTTTTTGATCTGCCAGAAGAGAAGAAACTATACTCACTAAACTCTTACTATATACACTATACAGTCAAACCAAAAATTATTCAGACACCAGGTATAATTTTTTTTTTTTTTTTTACTAGTGGGTGCAGGACACTATAGTTCATTTATGCAAGTGAGGATAGCAAAATAAAGTAAACTGACATATTATACCCACAAATTCTTCATACAGTGGACTACCAGTTCAATTTATAAAAATTTGGGACAAAAAATGATTCAGACACTTTGACCTGAGCATGTTTTGCGTAAGTGTTTTTTCTTTAATTGCTAATGCAACCTTTTTACACCACAGACTGAACAAAATTAAGCATTGCTTGATAATTGGTTGAGCTAAATTGGTATTATCTGATTGTGTACTTAAATTTAACAGCTGACAGATATTCAACCTAATTCATTTGTGAAGAAGGATGGCCAAAACCAGTGAAATATCAACCGATTTGATAACTCTAAGTTCTTGTCATATTTTATTTCCGTTTTCTAAACTATAGCGAATAAACTGTGATAATGTGAGAAATGTTGAAGGTGTCTGAATAAATTTTGGTTTGACTGTATATACAACATACTATTTTAAAGGCATAGCTAAATGTGACGTATTATAATGGGTTTATTTATGGATTGTTAACTGAAATAAAATAAAAAAGTTGTCATTTCAGGGCTCAGCGCTAAAGATTTTTTTTACTGGCCCCACCACAAAAAAGTAATAAATAAATCAAATAGGCCTAGCTATAGTCTTCGATGTTTTTGACCCATAACCTTAATAAATATGGTTGTTACACCAAAAACTACTAGCGTAATTCATATAAATTTAAAATATTGTTAAAGACAAGTAAATTGTCAGTAATACAATAAGAACAAATAATCAAACAGCACAAATACAATAGAACAAAGTCAAACATACAAATAAAATAAACACAGCTTTTCATATTTTTCAGGCAAGTCTAACAGTAATTTTCAAGTAGAGAAAATGAATAATGAAATATAAAATAGCACTGCATAGTCTTCATTGTATAAATTAAATATAAATTAATCATTATTACAGTTACAAAAGTTATTCAGTCAAGAGCAATGAGTGAGAATTTTTTTTTTGTCCTTTGTTGTTTAATTAACATTAAAACAAAAACAGCAACCGGTTTATTAAGCTGCTGTCACTTTAAGAGCTGCAAGGATCCAATATACTGTTACACATGTGTTTTATAGGTGAACTGTTTGCTCACTTGAGATATAACAGACTATGTCTAGTAGGATACTCGCCAAGACCAGCATTTTTTTTTACGTAATATTTTGTGAAAATGTCCATTCAAGGGCAAGAAGAAGGGCATTCGCACGGAGTCTGAGAAGCGGTTTTCTGGGTGCATGCAGGGCCGTCGCTAGTGGGGTGAAAGGTGGTGACAATTATAGGGGCCCCCGCTGCCCAGGGGGCCCCACAAAATCCAGCAGTTATGCTATTTAGGCCCCTGTAGTATGAATAATTCTAATATTTATATTAGTTGTATGCCTGAGATTTAAATGAAAACCACAAAAACGTGCAATTTGGGTAAATATTTTTCCAAATATCTGCTTCTCTTACCTCCATAAAAATGGTTTAGTCCGACCTAAAGTATTTATTAATTATTCAGTCAGAGTCAGTGACAAACATCAGATGGACCCAATAAAATTGTAAGTCCCACCCCAGCTCGTGAACAGAACCAATCAGAGTTGAGGCGGCAGCCTGAAGTTAATGATGAACTTGGTGGAAGAGCAGGAGACTGACTGACTGAAAAATGTCGGGGAAAAGAAAACATAAATCAGGGAACCAGAAATGCCAGGAAAAGACGGAGAGGGAGGCAAGGAGAGGGAGGCAAGGAGGTGGTTGTATCCCAGTCGATCAAGACGTTCTTAAAGACCGGTTATTGTTATTTCGCTGGGAATTAGAAAACTTCCGTCTTCAGTCTGCCGTGTACAGTCATTTTTTATTATCGGTGCGCGCCGCAATCGACCGAATGATTACGTGGTCTAAATTCCTGTCTTTTTACACTATTGTAACTAGAGTTTTAAAAAAATTACACGAGTCACGACGCATTGCATTATGCATCTGACCTGCCGGCTGATGATATTTAAAACATCGAGAAAACACGAATACAACACACTGCACTTGGATGAATAAATGTATTCGCTTTATTTAATAATATTACCAGTTCCATATTATCTTTATTAAAAAATAAGACAATGAATAGTTTTATTTTTTGAATTAGACTGCATTCTTGTCAATTTCTAAATGTTTACTTTTTGATTTATGAATTATAACATTATTATAACTAATTATATATAATTATAACTAAAAAATTATTACTTTTTAAAAATTGGTTTTATTATTATTTAACAATTTCTTGCTTTTTTGTTAGTTTTTATTAGATGTAATTTTTATATAAACATTTAACTTTTAAAATAAAGGTTTTACAACAACATCACCATCTTCTGTTATGTGGGCCTCCATGTTCATCTATTGTACAGTATATGATATTGGTGGAGGGTGGTGGGGGCCCACATCAATATTTTTTCAGGGGGCCCCGAATCCTCTAGCTACGGCCCTGGGTGCATGCACATAAAACTTCTCACACTATTATTGAATTAACTCGCATTGTAGAGGGTTGGATTCCAACGATATCGTTCCTCAGTGCCGTTATCGTTATATCGTTATAGTTGTCATCCTTTTAGTCTGAATGAGCATTGACAGGAATGTTGTTACAGGATTGACAAAGGATGTCGATGTAGAAATGTCCTATTTGGCCAAAATGTTGTGCTGTCTGTCACCTGAGTTGGCTGGAACTGCGAGAAAGGTCTTCAGTCGCTGCTGGACGTAGCTGAATATAGAAGCAACTTTACTGTCTGAAGTTGCAGTGGGAAGTTCAGAAGAGCCTAAATCCCCGTCAGTCAGAAGAAAACGGCCTTCATTAGTCTGGAGCCAATTACACAGCTGTGACGGGAGCAAAGTTTGAGCTTTAGTACGTTGTGAATATTAGTTAAGATACAAATACTTTGCATTTTGTGCAAATGACTTATAAATTCTGGTTTAGTTAATAGACTTCGAGTTTACCTCCTTCCAAAGTGCTGTACCACGACATAGAGACTCGTCAGCTCGAAAATGTACAAGGAAACCAAATATCTCGTCTAGAGACACAGTGGACTGCCAAAACAAGAAAATCATTCAGATATCTGTTCTGTTTGATCATTAAATGAACTATTAAATGACTTTAATTTTGCTAAGAAATGACATTAATGAGGTTGTGTGCATGTTTCATAACTAATCGCAATGAGCCATGTTTCAACATGTGGCGGCACTAGATGTACAGTAGAGTGATTTAAATGTCAGTTTACCTCACCTCAGCTATTGTATGGTGAAAGAAAGTCATGTGGAATTGGAACAAAGTATTTTTTTGGGGGGAGGGGGGGATTGGAACAAAGTGAGGGTGAGTTAATGATGAAAACAAGTCAACTATTACTAACCCTATAAAGCCTATGGTATTATATTTAATATGTGAATTTGTAAAGCCACTAAACTGTCAACATAATCAAAACTTTACTTTTTAGCAAGTAAAAGGCCTTTTAGAATAATTATAAAATTAAGGGCGTGACTCGTGGTGCATGTGCTTTGCTGTGAAATGATTTTTATAAAGTAAACAATAACTTTAGGATAACTTTATATTGTTAGTAATATTTCAAGATGAACATTTACTGGACTGAAGCAACTGATCATCCACGCATCACAGGTTATCCAAGAATGCATTATTTATATACACTCACCGGCCACTTTATTAGGTACCCCATGCTAGTAACGGGTTGGACCCCCTTTTGCCTTCAGAACTGCCTCATTTCTTCGTGGCATAGATTCAACAAGGTGCTGGAAGCATTCCTCAGGGAGTTTGGTCCATATTGACATGATGGCATCACACAGTTGCCGCAGATTTGTCGGCTGCACATCCATGATGCGAATCTCCCGTTCCACCACATCCCAAAGATGCTCTATTGGGTTGAGATCTGGTGACTGTGGAGGCCATTTTAGTACAGTGAACTCATTGTCATGTTCAAGAAACCAATTTGAAATGATTAGAGCTTTGTGACATGGTGGAAGTAGCCATCAGAGGATGGGTACATGGTGGCCATAAAGGGATGGACATGGTCAGAAACAATGCTCAGGTAGGCCGTGGCATTTAAACGATGCCCAATTGGCACTAAGGGGCCTAAAGTGTGCCAGGAAAACATCCCCCACACCATTACACCACCACCACCAGCCTGCACAGTGGTAACAAGGCATGATGGTTCCATGTTCTCATTCTGTTTACGCCAAATTCTGACTCTAACATCTGAATGTCTCAACAGAAATCGAGACTCATCAGACCAGGCAACATTTTTCCAGTCTTCAACTGTTCAATTTTGGTGAGCTCTTGCAAATTGTAGCCTCTTTTTCCTATTTGTAGTGGAGATGAGTGGTACCCGGTGGAGTCTTCTGCTGTTGTAGCCCATCCGCCTCAAGGTTGTGCGTGTTGTGGCTTCACAAATGCTTTGCTGCATACCTCGGTTGTAACGAGTGGTTATTTCAGTCACTGTTGCCCTTCTATCAGCTTGAACCAGTCTGGCCATTCTCCTCTGACCTCTGGCATCAACAAGGCATTTCCGCCCACAGAACTGCCGCTCACTGGATGTTTTTTCTTTTTCGGACCATTCTCTGTAAACCCTAGAGATGGTTGTGCGTGAAAATCCCAGTAGATTAGCAGTTTCTGAAATACTCAGACCAGCCCTTCTGGCACCAACAATCATGCCACGTTCAAAGTCACTCAAATCAACTTTCTTCCCCATACTGATGCTCGGTTTGAACTGCAGGAGATTGTCTTGACCATGTCTACATGCCTAAATGCACTGAGTTGCCGCCATGTGATTGGCTGCTTAGAAATTAAGTGTTAACGAGCAGTTGGACAGGTGTACCTAATAAAGTGGCCGGTGAGTGTACGTCACATGTTAATATGCGAGTATTAAATATGGTTCAACAGGCTTTTAAGAAATGTGTAGCTCTCAATCATCATTATATTGCATTGCATTACATGTTTTGACCCCTACAATGAAAATTAAAGAGCCTTGATCATAAAACTAAGCATTAATAGTAGTAGTAGTATACTTTATTGTCCTCGAAAGGAAATTTGTTCTGGACTACATGTTGCTGCATATACATATAAAAAGAGGAGAAACAGTTTGATTTTACAAATTTAAAATTAATAAGATAAGCTGTTATTCAGCATTCGTACAGACACAGGAAAAAAGGGATTCTTATACCGATTTAGTTTGCACAATGGGACTCTATATCTTCTACCGGAGGGGACCATTTCATACTGTTAATACAAAAAATGAGTTTGGTCCCCCACGATTTTCTGTACCTGATTCAGAATGCAATTTTCATATAAATGTTGAAGATTCAAATATTACTCATGTCCAACAGTTTTTAGTGCTGTCAACACCAGGTGTGCCAATTTAGATTTAAAGCTGTATAGATAGGTTCCCAAACCATACTGTAACACCATACTTAACTATGCTTTCTAAAACAGCATCATGATTTTCTTATTAACCCCATAAAAACGTAATCTACGTAAGAAATACAGTCTCTGGTGCAAACCCATTCCGTTTGAGTTTTCCAAGTAAGTGAGCTGTCTATGTACTTGTAAGTTTGCGTTTGGGTGATGTTTTGATCATGTATGACCACTTGACGATGGTCACCTATACATTTTGGATCGAATATAATCTCCTCCATTTTCTTTATATTTAATCTTATAATCTTACTAAGACATTTAAATTAATGCTAACAGAATTTCATCTTACATTTTGGGCATATAAATAACAACATCTTTACCTAATTGCATTTTATTCTGCTCACTTTGGGCCTAAATAAAAATAAAAATTAGGTGTTTTTTTTCCTCCTTATCTTCTACATATTAGAAGATTAGTGTCATACTACATGGTCCATAAAATCCAGATGTACTATCAAATATGATTTTTTTTTTAAACATACTTAATTAAAAAAAATTGTCTAAAGGTAAGCTGCTCTATTTAAAGAGATTATTCAGACTATTATTTAATATCAGGCTTAACTGTGTTAAGGATCTGAAGGAAAAAAGCAACTGTACATTACCACATCTGTCAGGCAGAGAGCGGCATGGAGCAGAAAACACTGTGAAGCTCCTCTCAAAAGAACTTGGTGAGTGATCATAGTACAGCGCATAACTTCTCTGAAAAAAACACACACATGAAAATACAATGAGCAGGTCATGTACAAACACATCTTTTTTTACAGTCTATGGTGTCTATTCAAAAGACTTGGTTTCAAACTCTTGATTCACAAGTATTCGATTTTCGGTTTCGAATCATCAGAGTTTTGGGTGAATAGACTTTTAATGGAGTACCAGAACTCTCTCACGTTTCATTAAAAACATCTTAATTTGTGTTTCAAAGGTGAACAAAAGTCTTACGGGTTTGGAACGACATTAGGATGAGTCAATGATGTCTAAATTTAGATTTTTTTGGGAGAACTATTCCTTTAACTCTCTCTATATTTCTCCAATTGCAGGATTTCATGATTCCAGAAGCTAGTAGTTTGTACCTGAACGCGTGGAGTCCATCAGATCCCAGTAAAGGACAAGGGGACAGACAGGACAGGGCCTGGGACAGAAAGAGCAGCGGGACTGCGCACCATTGCCGTGAACCCAACCGCTGAATGATCTGCAGCAACACTGAACCTGAACACAATAACAACAATTGTTTCTGGATGTGGAATTGCACGATTCAGACCAGCTCAAAATATCCTGAACTCTTTGTGATGGATTTATTTAATAGCCAAAAACAATCAAATCCAAATCATATACTGGCCCTCTTTACCTCTGTTCTCTTCTGGCAAACTGCTGAAGAAATTTATCATAAAGATTTGGAGTTTCACTCCCAGCTCTGGACAATCTCTGATGTTCTGCTGTGGTGCCCTGTGGAAACAAACATTCAAAGATAGAGAGCAAACTAATTGTATTATATAATAAAACTTCACCTAGTATGAATTTTAACACCAGGGAACAATTACCTGTGATAGAGAGCGCTCTCAGCAAGAACATCCATGAGAGGGCCGATTACAAACTGATAACCAGAAGAACATTCATTATCAATAAATGCTTTCACAAACTATTTTACTTGCATAATGTGACATGTATCATATTTGATTTGTTTGATTGAGTGTCTAAGGCCTCTAAGTTATCAACATGATCAAAACTTTGCTGAACAACCTTTTGTGCTCAATCTACCTCTAACCTTCTGTCGTCTCGTCTGAATGATAGTTTATACATGTTTAGCAAGTAAAAGGTCTTTTAGTATCATTATAAATTATACTAAATATTAATTGCACTTACACAGGTCATTTGCTTTGAAATCTTTACTGATTTGTATAAAGTACATGTAAGAATACATTTTATATTGTTAGTAATATATAGAATATTTACAGAATATTGACTGAATTTTACTGACTGAAGCAACTTTGGTTTACATGATTATCCTCGCATCATTTCGAAAAAAAAATCATGCTAAAATGTGAGTCAAATATGATACATCAGTCTTTTAATGAAAGTATATTTGTCAGAAAGTATATTATATTTGCATTGCATTGCATTGAATGTTTTCCCCCACAATAAAAACTACAGAGCTTTGATCATAAAACTAAACATTTAAATATCATCTTACTAAGACATATTATATTGGGAGATATAGAGTGAGTGACAACTGATATTCATATGCGTTTTATGCAAGTAGTCTGCTACTGTTATAAAGATAATGTAAATATTTTCATCTTACTTTTTGGCAATATAAATATCTACCTCAGAATTAAATTAGGGTGTTTTTTTCCTTATCAAGTGTGAGCTCAATATTCTCCCATATCATATGAGCCTGATGTATCAAATATAAAATAAAATAAAACTGTATAAACTTTTTTAAAATTGTCTAAAGGTACACTATACTGTTTTATTTCAAAAAACTGATTTTTCATCATCTTTTTGATGAAATCTGAGAGCTTTCTGTCCCTCTATTGACGGCTACGCAACTACCACTTTGACGCTTCAAAAAGTTCATAAAGAGATCATAAAATTTATTCATATGAATTGAGCGGTTTAGTCCAAATTTCCTTAAAAGGGTTAGTTTAACCATAAATGAAAATTCTGTCATTAATGACTCACCCTCATGTCGTTCCAAGCCCGTAAGACCTCCGTTCATCTTCGGAACACAGTTTAAGATATTTTAGATTTAGTCTCTATTGAAAATGTACGGTATACTGTCCTTGTCCAGAAAGGAAATAAAGACATCAAAGTAGTCCATGTGACACCAGTGGGTTAGTTAGAATGTTTTGAAGCATCGAAAATACATTTTGGTCCAAAAATAACAAAAACTACAACTTCATTCAGCATTGTATTGTCTTCCGGTTCTGTTGTCAATCCGCGTTCAGTGCCGCTGATGATGTAAGACGCTGCTGACGTGTTATCAGGTGCGAAAGAGCTTCGTTTACAGTCTGAGGGAGACGCACGCTGTAAACAAAACAATCTTCGCAAACATGTCTAAGGATTTCGACACAGAGGAAGACTTGCCAAGCCAAGTCTAATCTATGTAATATATGGCTTTTTTGCCAAGCCATAATTATTTGAACCCGAATACACGGACACACCAGATACACGTCATCAGCGTCTTACATCATCAGCGTCACTGAACGCGGATTGACCACAGAACCGGAAGAGAATACAATGCTGAATAAAGTCGTAGTTTTTGTTATTTTTGGACCAAAATGTATTTTCGATGCTTCAAAACATTCTAACTAACCCACTGGTGTCACATGGACTACTTTGATGATGTCTTTATTTCCTTTCTGGATAAGGACAGAATACCGTACATAGATTTTCAATGGAGGGACAGAAAAATCTCGGACTAAATCTAAAATATCTTAAACTGTGTTCCGAAGATGAACGGAGGTCTTACGGGCTTGGAACGACATGAGAGTGGGTCATTAATGACATAATTTTCATTTTTAGGTGAACTAACCCTTTAAGAGACTCGATCGCTTTATATGATAAACAGATTGAATTTAGACTTTTATTCACATCTAAACATTCATCAACTCACATATCAGATGTGGTAAATGGAAGCTCAAACATGTTCATTTTACGTGCGAGAACCAATGAGGTTCATTCTCGTGTTACACACCACATTTGAGCTCCCGCAAGACATAAGGTTTGTTCTCGCGCATCAAGCATGTACAGTTGAGCTTCTGTTTATGTTCGCTAATCAATGTTTAAATGTGAATAAAATCTAAATTAACCTTTATCACATAAAGAGAAAATTTTAACTAAACCACTCAATTCAAATGGATTAGTTTTATGATCTCTTTATGAACTTTTTGAAGCGTCAAAGTGGTAGTTGCGTAGCTGTCAATGGAGTTCAATGTCAGTTCATCAAAAAGATCTTCTAAAGATGAACGAAAGTCTCACGGTTTTGGAACGACATGAAAGTGAGTAATTAATGAAAGAATTTTAATTTTTTTGGTGAACTATGACTTTAAGGTTCAAGGATGGATGGATACCTGTGAGAATGCCAAAGCAAATGCAGAATGATGCAGTGCTTTCAGCTCTAACAGGTGATTGACTCCTTCTTTCATTACTGCCTTGTTCTCACTGTGAAACATGCGCTGATACACACACAGCAGCCAGGACGGAGAAAACAGCCCACCTGATTATGGAGAGAGTCGGGGAACAAATTATCAGAGTAAAACTGATATTGTGCTGCCACATAAGAAACATGACAAACCTTGAATATCTGTTGCCGTTGTCTCAACAAGCACGTCAATCCTGTTGAGTACAGGTCGAATCACGTGAATCTTAAAAAAAAAAAGATAAATAAACAGCATAAGACACACATAGAGATGTTAAATATATATTAGCATAAAATCTAATTAGTAAAGTGAACATAAAATGCAGTTCAAAAATATTTTATTTCCATAATCTGACAAATATTCAGATTGTTGGTCGATCAATATGAATTTGAAAATAATTCTTAAACTTTCTTAAAATCAGAATTGACTAATCTTTTTGTCAAGTTTTTTTATGAAATATTTTAGTATTTAGTATAAATGATTTATCCATGCACATGATATAGCAGTATAAATAGCAGTAGTAGTAGTATGACATTATGATCGTTTAGGCCAGTTGGGTTTTGAGATTCTAAAACTCTAAATAAAGCATTCTTACCTGGTTCTCCTCTAGAGTCTCTAACACTAGAGCAAAATCTTCCCAGAATTCTCTCAGTAACGGCTGTTGTTCTGGCATCCATCTGAACAGGATTTCATCTGCAGAGATCCATGACATGTGTGAACAATGTTAGAAGTCCTGAACAATGTTAGAAGTCATGAACTTGCACTGACAGATACTGAAGATCATCCTACCTGTGTGGGGTTCCACGCTGGTAAACACATCTTCTTTCTTGATCTCTGCCAGTGCCACACACCTGGTGAGCAGGTAAAGCGCCCGTTTGCGGGTCACACTGTCCTTGTGAGTCAATCCGGCCTGAATTGCCCTAAAAAACCTTTGAGATCTTCTAGGGTCTGGCCGGTTCTGAGAGGTTTCCAAAGAGTAGAGGTGGTCAGAGAGAGCAGTGAGACACAGCAGAACCCGAGCTGACACCGATTCTGTCTGGTCTCTCTGATGCCATGACAGTAAATCCTCCCATATCTGATGTAGGACCTCTGATTCAGCCTCTTTATGGCAGGACTTGAGTATGGTGAACCATATCCGTACTATGATTTTTGAAACTATGGAGTCAGAGAGATCTTTGACACAGCAAAGGGTGCAGGATAGAGTCCTGGAGATGATGTCTCCGTCATATGAGATGCTAGATAACAGCACTGCTGTGACTTCAATGGCAACATCTACGTCTAACCTGCCGGTTTCGTTGTTGCCATCATCTCTCGTCATCAGTACTTGCAGAAGACCCTGACTTAGCTGCTCAGATACATCGTCAGCCTGACAGGTACTGACACAGACTGCAAAGAGTCCACAGACAGAGCTGAGAAGATCCTTACCTCCATCATCTGCACTGGAGATCATCTTCAGTAGCGGCATGCATTGATCCCATATAACTGACTGCACCTTACAAATAAAGCGCTCCTCTTGTGATTTATTGGAAAGCTCCTTGATCAAAATAGTTAAAGCTTCAATCTCCTCTATTTCGGGACGTGATGAGCTTGGCCAGCACAAATTATTGATCAAATTCTCGGGATCGGGATAGTGGGACAATAGGGTGTTTATCAAAAAATTAGACATCTCCCTTATAAGATAAAAAACATTCGTCAAAATAGTAAAATCCGGTTCGATGTTTTGCCTTCTTCACACGTGTGAACCGGTGTGTCTACTTCCTGAAATATTACGTAAACGATCGGCGCATGCGCTGTGTGAGCAAAGTTGCTGCCAGCAGGGGGCGCGTGGTGGCTAATAACGGGAGGTCTGACAAAACATCCTTTTTTTAGTTATTTCTTATTTGCATATTTACAATTTACCTGATCTTTACATTGGTGGAGTTTATACTAAACGTAAAGTTTTTGCCAGTTTTAATAAAATGCTGTTTATTTTTATTTTATATGTGGAAGGAAGATCAGGACTCTGCATTTTTTTTAGCAGACTTTATAACGTACAGATCAGCAGCCAAATTTCTACAAGAATGCCATTCTTTGAACATGCTTGGTGGGTTAATTGGATATGTTTCTTGGACAACCTGGCATCAGTGTTGGATAAAATTACTTTTAAAAGGAAACTTACTTTTAATTTTGCATTACTTTTAAAAGGACAATTAGCCTACTTTTCAAAGTAATTTGCTTTACTCCCTAAAAAGTAAACTAAGTAGTTGCCTTAATCACTTTTTATGGAAAGTAGTGTTACGTTACGTTTGTGTTATAGTTTTTCTCACCTGGGGTGGGCTGCGATATACGCTTGCTTGTTCGTTTTTAATAACAAAAAGAAACCCCTATAACTCTGTTCCAAGCCAATATCTGTGCTCCTTAAAACTTATGGCCAGCATGCTACGGATACACTTGACTTGGTGCGATCGTAATCCATTCCTATCGTTTGGGATAATTGTCCCTGTTTAACTCGGGATGAGAACGCAAAAATGAGAAAGAAAGATACGTTAATTTTGAACGGCTAGGCTATACGGTAAATAGCTAAATAGTGGTCTAAGGCAGTGGTTTTCAAACCTGTCCTGGAGGACCCCCAACACTGCACGTTTTCTTTGTCTCCCGAATCAAACACACCTGATTCAACTCATCAGCTCATTAACCCATGTGATAATGAGCTGATGAGTTGAATCAGGTGTGTTTGATTAGGGATACAAAGAAAACGTGCAGTGTTGGGGGTCCTCCAGGACAGGTTTGAAAACCACTGGTCTAAGGCTCTCGTTAATTTAGGGTTCAGTTGATCGTAGGCTACCACTGAACAACGATGTTTATAACCGAATTGAACTAATTTCATAATTGATGAACTTTAGACTTATTGGACGGATTTGAATAGCACTAAACAGCTGAACAATGACATGGTTAATTGTCTTTTTAGAGCTCTTAAGCCTTGAACTGTTTGCATCACTGTATCATTATTTTCCTGTTTATCAAAGCTGCTTTGAAATCTGTCTAAATTTGTATAAAGTGCTGTATAAATAAAGGCGACTTGATAAAAGTACAGTGTTTTCGAAAATACAGCTATAGGTAGCACACGCACATCTTCATGTCTGTTAAAGATCACTTCATCTGGAAAGCATCTGCTGTTTACTAACATCTGATAGACGTCTTTAAGATGTCAGTTTTACATACATTCTAAATCATAAACATCTTAAAGACAATTTTAAACGTCTATTTGAAATCTGACAGGAAACGTCCCATAGACGTATCGCAGATGAGCAAACGTCTTCCAGATGTAAACACACACATCAAATAGACGTCTCCGTGATGTAGGCTACATGTGCTATCAGGGAGTTTGAACTTTACAGTAACATGTGTATGTGCACTTATAAAAGTGTTACATTTATAATTATTTCCCGCCTCCAGTTCACTCCCACCGCTCTTCACAATTCACAAAGATGTCCTCATGCATACATCAGATTTCAGCTAATGTAGTCGGTAATCCGGGAATTCCATGCATACAGAAAATTCCATACTATTATACACATTGCAAACTGTTATATAGTAGGAGTTGTATGGATGGCTGCATCCAAAATCACATACTTTCCTACTAGATAGGTGAAAAACAGTATGTGACAAAAGAACTATGTCCGATTTCACAGTAGGTACTCATAAAACAGTTGGCAAAAAGTACCCGGCTGACCTACTACTTTCGGCAAGATTCTGAAGTGTGCATATGATGGACACTTTACTCTCCCATGAGGCCACGGGAGAGGATTTGTGAATGGCAGTGAAGCGGCAACTGACACTGGTAGGTCACATGATAATCACAACATGGCAAATGTAGTACATCCAGATTACATTCATTCTACACACATTCAAGATATATAGAACATACCTTTTTAGCGGTCGTTAAGTAATTACTTATTCTAAATAAGTATACTTAAGAGAGTATGCTATTTCAGACGCAGCCATAGTCTATGCCATTCTGAACACAGCTTCCATACTGATTTCAGTTCTTGAGTTGTATAGCAGATTCTGGCATAGTAGGTCAACCGTGTATTCCAAGCACGAGATTCTGAAGTGTGCATAGTGCCAATGGACACTTTACTATCTCATGAGGCCACAGGGGAGGATTTGTGAATGGGAGTAAAGCGATGCAACTGACGCTGGTAGGTCACATGACATGATGACAACATGCATGTAGTACATCCAGATTACATTCATACTACACACATTCACTATACAGAACATAATTTATTAGTGGTCACAAAGTACTTATTCAAAATACCTAAGAGAGTATGCGATTTCGGACGCAGCCGAACTATTCGGACTGATTCAGAATGGATCATCAATAAGCTCTTAAAGGGATGGTTCACCCAAAATTAAAATTCTGTATTCATTTTCATTTTAAACCTCCAACTGATTTTCTTCTGTTGAACACAAGAAGATATTTGGAAAAAAGTGGTTGGTAACCAGACAGTTTTGTTTACCACTGACTTCCATTGTATTGAGGTATTGAGAAAAAACATTCAGAAAGTCCTATGACATGAGGGTGAGTTGGTTAAAGGATGACAGAACAGCATGAATCAATTGCATAAACAGCCATTATGTCAAGACAGTGTCTTAAGATCTAGTATGACCTAGCAGTTAGACAGTCAGTCTTACTTTTCGGTATCAAATTTGGCTAATGTACGTTTTTATGTATCTGACTTGGAAAAAAAGTTTTGAACAGTCTTAAAGAAATAAATTTGATGACTAATTTGTAAGACTAGTCTTAGCAGTTTATGCAGCTGGCCCAAGAATTAAAACAACCATTCGACTCAAAAGAACAATCTTTCAGGAATCGGACATCGAATCCACCAACAATCTCATTCAAATCTCAGAACGTTTTTTTGCAATATAATATTTCTAGTCAATAATTTACTCCTAAATAATTATAATAGAAAACCGAAAATACACAGTGAGGAGTTAAATACTATTTATACCAATCATATCACTAACTCTTATGGTTATGCTAATTGCCTTTATCAGTTTATTATATTTATATATAATACACCTTTAAAAAAAAAAAACACACAATGGCCTGGTTTCAAAGACAGGCCTTAGATTAAGTCAGGATTAAGCCTTCATTTAATTATGACATTTAAGTAGCCTTTATATATCTCAGAAAAAAACACTGTTGCATCTTGAGACAAAACAATGGCACTGATATTTTAAGATATGTAAGTGCAAGTTGCTTTCAGTTATAACAACTAAAACAAGCATTTTAGTCTGGGACTAGGTTTAAGCCTCGTCTCTGTGAAACTGGGGAAAACTTGACAGGTTCCAGCTAAGTTTATTTATACTATTCATTCTCAGTGTTTTTTTTTTCCTTTCACTGAAAGAAACACATGCTTTTAATAGGATGCGTGTTTACAATACATAGATGAATACATAGATGACACCCAGCATTATGTACACAACCTCTGAGGGCTTGATGTGCATTTTGTAATTATCAAAATCAAAAGAGCTCCATGTATCCGGAACAAAACAAACATTGATCTATATATAAAGCGAAATAATCTTTGTTCATAACGTTACAGAAGTTCATCGCAGTTCATTACTTAGGAAAAGAACATATCACCGGCAAAAAACACACATGGAATATTTTGGTTTGACCTTTTAGCTTTCTTTTCTAATCCTGATTATTGGTTTGAGCGGGTTCACACATGCTTTGTAATTTGGGAACATGAGTATTGTCTGTACACAATGGTTCTTTGAAACAGGAGATCAGGCGGTGCAAGTTCAGTGTCTTTGAATGATGGAACAAGATTAGCATGACTCGAAATGCAGTAGACAAACTCTTGTGTCATGATTTGATATTAACCACTGCACTGTTGTACATGGCTGAATGAGTTTATGTATTGACAGAAATGATGCACCTGTAAAAATCTCCAACATTAAGGGAATCTCTGGCCAGACAAACTCCAAGTTACAAGTGTTTATTTAAAGCCACCAAGAAATCAAAATTGTTTCATTAAATTCATTTTTTTATTTGATTTGTGTGCCCTTGTAATCTTTAATCATAATAAATTCCCCTCCCTCTTGCAGCGGAATCTCTTCTCTTCTCTGATGATGTGTTTACTGGCGTGAGGGCGGGACAACCTGTCAGTCACATGAGATCGACCAATAGCAAACCACAACCATCCAACGATCCAATCAATACCCAACAGACAAAATCAAGTCCCGCCCTACATTTTTATTTAGTTTGATAAGCCGTTTGACAAGCCGTTTGACTATGATATACGTCACAATGGGGAAGAAAAGAATATCGCATCTTTCGTTTCATGCCGACTTCAAAGGAACGTGGCTTTAAATTGCATGAGTATAAGATTTCCTATTAGAGAACTGGTTATTCTGGCAGCTTCTGTCTGTATTAATTCAGTCCCTCCACAAACTTTGTAGCATAACTGTTACACTATGTCTTAACAAGGTGTCCACGATGATGTTTAGTACACAGTCATGGACAACAAAATTTGGATCAATGAAAGTTCACAATGGGAGGGGCTTCTTTTTGCTCATTGTGGTTACGACCATTTAGAATTTACATGGAAGAAATATATTTTTTATCATTAGTTGTTTTTGCATCACACCTTTATAGGACACAGTGTTAGTGCCGTAATGCCTTGCTCGTTGTAAGATTATCCATGAACAAATTCTGTACAAAGTTCAACAAAACGTTCTGCATGTATAATTTGTAAAACAACCCACGATTGTTCATATTGTCCTGCTGTTGAACAGCATAGAAAACACATTTAAGTGTAAGGTTGTTTTAATGAAAAGTCCTGTTGAAAATGTGTCCTGTTAATGCTTCTGTTTTGCTTTCATTTTGCAGTCCGGTTTAATGGCATGAACAGGGAGACAACAGAAAGCGGCAGTCTTCTCAGTGTCTTATAGAAGAAGCTCCAGCAGCTGGTTATCGTCCAGCAGGTCCAGAGATAGGCAGTTCGTGGAGCGCTGGACACAGAAAGTAGTTTTTTCTGGACATGGGCTGGTCGTGGTGTGTGGGAGCCCAAACGTGTAGCTGACGGAGGTGTCTGGAACTGATGCCGTTCCCAGCGGGAGAAGAGGGGTATACAGTCGCACATCGTCCAGGCTCAGACTGTAGCGGTCGGCCGGGTTACGAGTCTTCTGATTCGAAACCTGCAATGGGTGATGAGAGCAATTACTGTAGTGGCATGATGAAAGAATGAAAAGAGAAAGATGGGAGAAGACAGAATACCTGTTTCATGCCATCTGGGTCACAAAGGTCCATTTGGACGTCGCCTGTAACTGAACTCATTTGCAGACCTGGAAACAGGAGGATGAGATTTATATTCTCACCAAAGACTACAGGCAAAGTATTGATTTACAGTATGTACTACTAACAACTAAGTATGTCAAAAAGGGTAACTGAATTATACGTTAAGGCTTAATGCACAGATCCGACATTTTGACACATTGATTTTTGGTCGATGTCAAGTCAAGTCACCATTTATATAGCGCTTTTAACAATACAGATTGTTTCAAAGTAGCTTTACAGTGATAATAGGAAATTAATGGAACAGAGATTGTTTTGGTTTTACAGCAGCTAGAAAAAAAGTTATTGTCCAGCTAAAGTACGTTTTTTGATTGATTCACTTCCGTTGTAAAAATCATTAGTAATTCATTTAGGGGCCGCTTACACGACACCGGTTAACAGAAGTTGTACAAGCAACAATTCAAAAAAAATTTAAAGAACAGACATAAAGACATTAAATTGATCAAATTAAGTGACAGTAAATAATTAAAAAAAATTCAAATAAATTCTCAAATAATCCTGAAAAAAATGTATCACGGCAATTTCCACAAAAATATTAAGCAGCACAACTGTTTTCAACATTGATAATAATAAGAAATGTTTCTTGATCACTTGGTTTGAGACTTCATTCAAAAATATATATAGGCTATATATAAAAATTTGTAACGACCCCAAACCTTTGAACTGTAGTGTACATAGTTGAAAGACAAAAAAACAAACAGTGCACCCTAAACTGATTTACACCATGCTACCAGTGGATCATAAAAGTATGGTTTCGTCCATCTTTTAGAGCGTCTGGCTTCCAATTGAACCCATGAATAAATAAAGGACACTCCATTCACTTATTGGATATATTAAGGAGGAAGGGTTATTGTAATAAGCAGTTTCACACGCCAATTCGTATTTCCATTTTTGGCGTGCTATCAACACGCATAATCGCTTTTCAGCGTGTTTATCAACGCCTTGACTTAACGTTACATTACTGTGTATATAAATATATGACCTACCCCAACCCCGTCCCTAAACCTACCCGTCACTGGGGTTAATACCATTTATGAGTCTTCCCCAACCATCCTAGGAAAAAAAATATTGCTCCACAGATGTAAATATACATTTTGCTTCGTTTCGCTCGGACATTTAACGGCGTGTACATACACGCGGAATCACTCGGACATTTAACGGCGTACACATACACACGCAAAAGATGACGGTTAATTTCGGCGTGGACACACACGCGGATAGCTCAAAATGCGTATAGATAACACGCCACTTGACTTGAAAGTGGCGTGTATGTTTACGCAAAGTCATGATGTCATGTTGGCAGTTTGACATACAGATGCGAGGGTCTCAATACTAAATAAATAAAATGTAATAAACTAAATAAATTAATTAATTGCATAATATAATATTTTAAATATAAAATTATACTAGAATTATATTATAAATATATTATCATATAATTACATTAATCTTGCACTAATCCCTCACTTGCCAATAGTGGTTTGCATGGACTCCCTACATGATTTACACATTTCTGATGCATTCAGTAACTTCACCACAGCATATGTTGAAAACCAAGAGAATTGGAGTGAATCGGAATCAGATGGAATGATGTAGATCAGATGATCAGAAGTTAGCTTGGATGCGTCGGATTTAGAACCCCATATGAAATTGAGTGTTTTTTGAGGCATCACCTTTAAACTCTTTTTCTGATTGGATGGTAGGACAGTTGACAGACACGCCCTCCAGTAGCTCAGCCAGTCGCAAGATATCCACAGGGCCGTCCACAGAAACCTCCCCGGGCTCCTTCACCATCTCCTGCAAATCTACATTCAGATTCCATCACAAACTGTCAGTCTAGCTTAAACTGTGCTTAACCTAAAGGTTTAGAAACACTCTCACTGTCAGTGCGAACGTGACATCTTAAGAGAATGAAAACAATGACTGTTTTCCAAGTGCGCCAAGCTGGTTGAGCAAATAGACTAAACAACTTGAACAACATGTCTTTCCAGCATTATATTTGAGGAATCCCTGCAATGTCAATCTGTCAGCAGAGTGAGCAGAACATGTCAAATTGATGAGAGTGGCATTTTATTCTGTTGCAAAACAGCCACAAAGTAGGGGTGTGCCCAAAGTATGCGTGATCGTGAATTGGAAAGTGAAAGTAAAAAGCGAGTGCGCATTCAAAAGCAATTCCAATAACCCATATATTGATAGCGACTCCATGATACCACCGAATTATATACAATATAATTACCCAACTGTATAATTGCGAGAAAACGCCATTGAACGCATTGAAATATATTTTTTCCTCTCATGGCATTTTTTTTTTCAACGTGTCACTTTAGGGGGACATGTTTGACCCTCACCTTCCTCCTGCCACTCATCTTCATCAGTCCGAGCTTTACTGCTTGTGTCGATCCCAGAGGAGCCGTGACTGACGGCAGAGATGAAAGACTTCTCCTTCTCCTCCATGGAAACCATCTCTACGGAGACGCTGCGTTGCCTGGTGTCCGCCTCAATGCCAGAGCTGCTGGTGGAGTGTCGAGACAGACGGGGACTGCCCTCGCTGCACGGCTGATCCAGGTCTAGCTCATCACTGATGTACGATTCACGATACCTCTTCTTCTCTGCAACCCGAGAGGGAGAGAAAAACATCCTGACATGGTAAAACAGTCCTGTAATGATTCTCACAAACCAGTCAAGAACATTTCTAGGCCTTATTTCAACAGAATTAAAGGGAAAAAATAAACTAGATATTTTTAAATTATAAGTATAACACTTTTCACAATACAAATCATTTCAAAGCATATGCTTGACACAATTACAATCAAGAAGCCCGGAAGTGACCGTGTCAAGGAAATAGAATATTAATGAATAAACAATATTTTGATTTAAAAGAAAATGAAACTTATTTTTTTCCCATAACTATTTTCCACATCCATTGAGAATTTTTTTGTATTATGACATTATTTTACTGACAACTTTTCTCCAATACTCATTACTATAATCGAAAAATCTTCTCATTACTCTAATGTGAGAAAGAAAATAAAGACATTATTAAAATGGTTAAATAATTATGTGTTATGGTACTGTATTGCAACAAAAATAAATACATACAATTAATGTATTGCAGTAATGAGAATGCTTACACACACACTCCAGATGTACTACAGTGATGGCAATTGGGGAAATGTGCTTAATCGTCGTGAGAAATACTGTCGCAATGCAAAACCTCATTTAGGAACCTAAAAATGCTTCATATTCTATGTACAAAATATAATTTTCTTTTTTCCCCTTTTGATTTTGGTCTGAAATGTGACAAATGTTTTTTTGTGAGAATAATCTTGGACATCATGAAAAAAAAGAAATACAAAACAAAATCATACTATAACGGTCCGATCACTCCAAGACCGATAACTATATTAGTTTCCATACCAGCGGACGATATCGTTCTGTTAATTCTAACCACGCGCTGCAATTTTATCGTCTGCTGCTTTAAATGCAGGATGGATTCTGATTGTATCGTTCATCAGCTGGAAAAACAATAGTTCTGAAAGCGTTTCCAACAATATAGTTTCTCTGTGCCGTTATCGTTAAAGTTGTGGTGTGGACTCTGCAATTCTTTTATATTTAGAACTATTTTTAGAGCTATCTTTATCATTATTGTCCTTGGGCCATATTAGGGAGAATAATATTGTGTGGACACACACCCTCTGTCTCCTCTAGCTGGCGCAGGTGTTTGAGCGCAGGTTGCAAGCTGAGATACAATCGGTGACAGGAACTCAGATGCAGCAACAGATGTCGAGAACGAAAAGCTGAACCCGTGTAGTACACCAGCTTCCTCGCCGAGGGCAAACCATCCGGCTGGATCTCAAACTTCTTCCCCTGTGCAGAGAGCAGAAGAGAGACCTTTTAACATCAGAGCAGATGTTCAAGCACCACAATCCATAATGATGACATAATAATCAAACAAGCAGTAACATTAAATGTTACCAGAAAGGTGAGTCTTCCCACGTGAAACCAGGGGAAATCATACAGCAGATCACGCACATTGTTCACCTCCTGCAAAATAAAACAAAAACAAGGCCATCTGTCAAGTGAAATGGTATACTCTGAAGTAAGAAAATGAAATGATTCTGATTTCACTAAATGGTTCAGGTTCCTTTATGATTTCAATACTGATTCTTTTAGTACTTTTTAAGTCTTTCTAAAGATTTAAGTCTTCAGTACACATTAAGGGTTGAACGACTTGGGATATTTGTTAAATAGACATTTATGTGATTAAAGTTGAGTTGACGTCGACTAGTCACTGATGATGTCATTAATGAACAAATAAGTCTGGACTTCGAGCTCAGACTCGAACGCCTTGTGCACAGCTATGGCATATGACACATTGCAAGGCTATTCCTCCTACATAATAGCTTATAACAGTTCTTTTGCCTTTGGGTCGTTATTTTTCTCACAGATTTTGCTCATTTTAAGTCGGATACATATAAAGTAGCACAGTAAAGATTATATGTATATGAATGCATTAGTAAGAGAGCGATTGTGTGTGAATTAATTCAACCTGGCAGCATCTCTCGACTAATAGTGAAGCTGTGGGTTTTAGTTACTAAGAAATATATGCTAGAACTTTTCAGTTTCTAAGCTATTTTATTGATAAGTCACAGAACAGTGTTGAAAATATGTTTCTGCGCTACTGAATGTTTCTGTTTCAGAAACGGCCACAGCTTAGCTACTGTCTGTATGTGTGCGTTACAATGCAGCAGCGCATTAGTTTAGAACGGCAAATAACTTAAGTGTACAATAAGCTGATTAAAACGTGCATTCGCCCAATCAATTTTGAGCATCCAGATGGTATAATCAAACATATCTAGTGGAACGCTCTCGGAGTATGCATTTATTTCTCATTTTAACTGTTGGAAACGGTGTGTAAAAGTGGACTTCAAATATTTCTTATCCAGTTGCGCCCTCTATAGGCCATGATCAGCGACTAGCCAGCGTCAAGCTTAAAGGGATACTCCACTTTTTCTGGAAATAGGCTCATTTTACAACTCCCCCAGAGTTAAACTGTTGAGTTTTACCGTTTTTGAATCCATTCAGCCGATCTCCGGTTCTGGCGGTACCACTTTTAGCATAGCTTAGCATAATCAAGAAACTTTACTGCCGTACCATGAGAGCAGCAGGCGTAATGATATGACGCAGCGCCTAAAAATAGTTCCGTTGTGTTGACGGAAGGTAGCCTATTTTCAGGCGCTGCGTCATATCATTACGCCTGCTGCACTCATGGTACGGCAGTAAAGTTTCTTGATTATTAGGCAGGAATGAGAGTATAGTTCCTAGCCATATCAGCCTAGAAAATTGCAACTTTACATTTTCCGTCGGTCTTAGTCCACGATGTAACTACAGAAGAGTCAAGTTTTAAATAGGAAAAATATCGAAACTCTTTGGTCATTTTTTTTTTAGAAATGCTAATGGTCTTGTCCACTTCAATGATGTATGCTAAGCTATGCTAAAAGTGGTACCGCCAGAACCGGAGATCGGCTGAATGGATTCAAAAACACTAAAAAACTCAACAGTTTAACTCTGGGGGAGTTGTAAAATGAGCCTATTTCCAAAAAAAGGTGGAGTATCCCTTTAAAGCGTCACAAATCATGGCAGAGCATAAACTTGTCTATTCGACTAGTCTGTGCAACCCTTAGTTCAAATACCATTTTTATAGAATTCTATCATTTGTTATTCTATTACAAATAATTTTCAGATCATTCCAACAAATAAATATTTGGTCCCAGCAGTTTTTTGAAAATGAAACTTTCTGACCAACAATGAGATCTACCAACCCTACTTGCCACAAATATACAAACATATATACACTAACCTCCCACTATGAGCTTAATGTGTTAGATCATATGTAATACAGGCTTATTTGGCAGTGTGAGAGAGACGTTTAATATAAATCCTGTTTTTTTTTTATCAAAGCAGAAGGGGAGCCCATTTAAAGGTTGGGGTCAGGGCCTCAACACACTGGGTCTTTGATCTCTTAAACACAGGGCCCTTAGTTTAATCCAACCCCAGACGCTTTAGCAGGCAGATCAGAGGATTCAAGGGAAAGGCATGCACTCCAAATCCCTGTTTATGGACTGAGCCGTCAAATATATGCATTCCAGTCAGGCCTATCTGGAGAGCTCTATCATTGTGATTGGCACCGGCTCAAAGAGAAAACACAGGACTGCAATGAATCACAGAATGATGCACAACAAAGCAGGGCATTCACTTGTGTTTTGCAGCAAAAAGAGGTCCAAAATTTTGGAACTATTTCAGGTGAAGTGCAACAAACACTGCTGAAATGTTTTTTTTTTGCACTGCTGCCATTTATATACAGGTTGTTCCTCTGTTTTTAGTGGCAAGACTTTGTCAAATCAGAATGACATCTTATTTTTACTGTTAAAACATCTCATTTGTGGTCAGAAAGCTATGGCCATTTGTGCCAAAACGCAGAGGCAGTTACATTCTAAATACAGCCTCTAAATAACCTCCAACGATAAAATCATGTGAATGCTGCATAACGAACACAGATAAGCACCACATGCATTTACAAAAGCACACCTGATACACTTGCATTCCTCGGAGAGTCAGTCCAAGGAGTGCTGAGCCTTTCTCTTCTTTCTTGTCCTTCAGGAAAGAGATTAACACACATCAAAACACTGTCTAATAAATGAATATATAGAATATTGAACATACTATAAATATTATAAAATATCAATAATTTAACCAATTATTACTATTAAATATGAATAAAATGAGTCAAATCTATATAGTTATATATTCTAATATAAAATAACAAATATTCTGATATATTTATTGTATACTACTTTGATAGTTTAAAGTTTAAGTTTTTACATTTTTAATATATGTCTCTTATGCTCACCAAGGCTACATTACAGTAAAAACATTCAAATATAAATTATGAAATATTTTTTTATATTTTAAAATGTAATTTATTCCTGTGATGGCAAAGTTGAATTTTCAGCATCATTACTCCAGTCTTTAGTGTCACATGATCCTTTAGAGATCATTATAATATGCTGATCTGCTGCTCAATAAACATTTCTTATTATTATAAATGTAAAAAAAAACTGTTGTGCTGCTTACTATTTTTATGGAAACCATGATGAAAGTAGTCATTTCTTTTTATTTTATTTTATTTTATTTGAATAGTTGTGTATAGTGTATTTTCACAGTTCATAAAGTATCATTTATGCACCTTTAATTGCAAATTAAAAAATTGGAATTGCAAAACCAATAACTGCTGTCAAACAGTTTTCCTCTTGGTTTTACATTGCTTGGATGAACAGGCAGTTCTGCCCCAAACTCACAAAACTTGAGATAATGTTGCAATATCACTCAAACAAGCACACTGCAATTCCTTTGGTTCCACTAGTAGTACAGAAATGACTTCACTTTTAACCTCCACTTTGATGAAGATATTTTTCAAATTCTCCCTACATACCACAGCTGAGAAGGTCTTGACCTACAGCAAGCCATTCTGATAACCATGCATGACCTCTGACCTTCTGTAGGCGATAAAAGGTGACTGGGACATCCTCCAGACGGCAGGATTCTCTGATAAAGTGCAGGATAGCGTCACGAGAGGACATCCCCCACAGCTCTTTATGAACCTTGGGCCCGTGACACAGCAGGTAGTCAATGCCACGCTTCGCAATTATCTGTAAGAGATCAGAAACGGGTCATGCGTGATTATGAAACGAGTGTGGGCTCTCACCATGCTTTATTAGTTTTACAAAAACTTTAATCAAACCCCTGCTGTAAAAAAAACAACATAACAAGTTTGGTGCTTGTCAACCAGCATGGTCTTTCAGGTGAAGCTGGTTGTCTTAAAAGTTTTTTAATTAAGAAGCCTGGTGGGACATCAGCATACCAGCATCCAAAAATACAACACATGCTTACTACACTTAAAAACAAAGTAAGCATCACCTGCTTGAACGCAAATGTGTGTGATTGTACTTTATACACTCTAATGAAGATTTACCCAGGGTGGAAAGTACTCTTTGGGCTGGAAATACATAGGGTGTCCGTGACTGAGGTGGTCAGAGCGTTCGGCCTGTAAGGCGTATCCTGCCAGCTGGAAATACACTTCCTCCTGCTGTCTGCATTCTGAGCGCAGGACACGTTCCCGCAGGTCATAGTAGTACAGTTTTCTCGCTTTACGCTCACTGAGAACAAAAAAAATAAACAGCTGAACATCAGACAATAATTATTTTTATGTTATAGATAACTGATATTATGATGAATGTTATACTGTATATCATATGCTTTTGCATGTTTAAAAAAAACATATATAAGAGACATCACATGCTGGAAATGCAGTAAAATCAAGCATCATACAGCATAAAAGGTGCTTAGTTGGCTAAGGGGTTAGTATTTTGACAACATGGTAATTAATAATATAAAATTTCTACTGATGGTCAGATAAGATAATCAATATAATGGTCAATATTTTTAAAAAAAATACCACACTGAAGCTGATAAACCACTAATATACACTACCATTCAAAATTTTTGAAAGAAATTAATACTTTTATTCAGCAAGGAGACATTGATGATCAAAGTTTATCAAAAGTGACGATAAAGAGATTTATAATGTTACAAAAGATTTCTAAGATATTTGGTACTTTTCATTCATCAAAGAATCTTTGGAATGATATCAGAATATTAGAATGATTTCTGAAGGATCATGTATTTTAAAATACATAAACAGTTATTTGTCATTTTAAATTATAATAATATTTCACAATATTACTGTTTTTACTGAATTTATTCAATAAATGCTGCCTTGGTGAGCATAAAAGACTTCTTTCAAAAATATTTAAAAAAATCTTACCAACCCTACACTTACGGTAGTGCATTACAAGATTACAAATCCTTAGGAGAACTATCCCTTCAATATAAGCATGCGAGACTAAATATGACACATACAAATTAATTTAAAGAGGAATTTAATAAAAGACTATCCAAACTGTCTTCAAAATCCTCCACATTGTCATTTTCCACATGAAATAAAACCTGAAGCTAAATTCAGTTTCATTATGAGCAGTTTTCAATTACACCACACCCAAATGAGGGGGGAAACTTGCTCTACCCTAATAATAATTAAAAAAAAGCTTTCAAAGACAAACCGCATAAAAGCCAAGATCACAAGCCCACTCAAACTGGCCTCACCCCCTGGTGGATTAAACCTAATGAAGGAAAGAGGCCAAGGAGAGGGTTTCCTCCCTTCAAACGTTGGGGAATCTCTAAGCCTGTGTCTTACCAGATGAGTCTGCCATTCTCCACATAGTACTGGACCTTCAGACAGAGCAGGGGAGGGATTGACCTCCTCAGCGACCCCTGCCGAGAGAAAGAACAGGCTTGACTAGGTTACTGTGGCAACCCCCTCATTATGAAGTCACTCCCACATCCCGAATGGCCAACTAGTGTTTATCTTTACTGTAACCGCCCTGATGACCACAGGGAACATGGAACACATGGTACAGTAATAATGTGATGGAAACAGATGGTAATATCACAGCGCATTGATGAACCAAGGATACCATGATACTACCATGATGGTATTGCCATGGGACCTGATACTTTCTGGTGCTTTTTATAGTGATTTTGGTGTTAATAGACATGCATTGAAATAAGAGAGTGAATTCCAGAGTAAATGATGTCCATTTAGGAGCAGGAGAGTGATATGCTCACCTTCCCTGAGTCCTGTTTCCACTCCTTGGGGAAATACTTGGCAAGTTTCTCTTCCAAGTCCAGAAAGATGTGCTCATTGTCTAAAACAGCCCCAGAAAGGACACACAGGAAACAAGGGTAAATGCTCTCGCCATGCAAACAATGGCATCATGTATTCATGCATGAAATCTGCCCAACAATGACCTCAATTAGGGAGACGACTGGAATGAAAAGACCAGTTCAGCCATTGGTGAACGCACGGCCCGGTATGCAACAGCCCTAACCGCAGACAAAACTTACCGCAGTAAAAACTAGCAGTCTCATGCCAAAGCAATCGCGATTGCAAAAGAATTCCAGCGCTTTGAGTAAATCGTGTAAACACTTCTAAAAGGGAGCTTGTGCAAGAATGGAATTAAGATGGTTCAAATAAATGTCACAATGGAAAAATGAAAGGAGATTTAGCTAAGACCAATGAATCAATGTTTTTTGTTGTTGTTTTTTTCCAAAGAGTTCAGAACCAACATTTCTAGCACATCCTTTTCATTCAAGTAGTCCGTGCGATTTATTCGATTTGCCAATGTGACCTCATTAGTGTTTGTAGGAATGTGTACGTAAACATCTAGCACACATACATTATCAAATGTTTTGACAGACGCGGAAATGTACAATATCAATGTATTGATATAATCTAAAATGCAAATGATAATACTTTACACTAAATTTCAATTTGTTAACATTACAAAGTTATATATATTACCGGTATTTATATAAAGAACATGTAGTATTAGTATTATTATTTAATATATTTGTAAAATAAGTCATTGTTTAATTTAAAAAAAGTTGGTAACATTTTACAATAAGGTTTCATTAGTTAACATTAGTTAACTACATTAGTTAACATGAACTTATAATGAACTGCACTTCTTCAGCATTTATTAATCTTTGTTAATGTTAATTTCAACCTTTACTAATACATTATTAAAATCAAACATTGTATTGGTCCACATTAGTCAATGCACTGTGAACTATCATTAACAAACAATGAACAGCTGGATTTTCATTAATTGACGTTAACATAGATTAACAAATACAGTAACACATGTATTGCTCATGGTTAGTTCACGTTGTCAAAATGATTCCAGTTCACATGGATACGCGGAAGCGACAAAAAATTCTGTATTATGATTTTTTAAGGCCAGACAAGTAATTTGTTGATGTCAATTTGTAAAGAAAGACTACACGCCTGCGCACATATCAAACGCGGCGTACCTATAGACTAAACACTTATTACGCATGTGCACGTTTTTTTTTTTTTTTTTTGGCACATTTATAATGAATGAATGATTATGAATATAATATAAATATATTATTTGATATTTTTAGTATTAATAATTATTTCAATTATAAATTACGAGAATTCAGAGTATCCGTGTTAAGTTTAACTTAAACAATGTCAATACATTGATATTGTATGTCTTCAAAATGTATGTGTACACTTTAGGTAAGAAAGACGAATGAGCGCAAGTTCACATTCCATTCAGCTTATCCATCCTTCATGACTGCTAACTTCACATCGCTAACTCCCTCGCCACATGACTCAAACTCGTTCTGACTCATTGTCTCTCTAGCTGAGGTTCATCTCAACAAGGTTGTGACCCTCCTAAATGCTCAGCCAATTTCTATTGCTCTCTCCCGCTGCCTCTCTGCCCTGAACTGGTGAATCATGGTGAATTCCAGGCTTAAAGTTAATATAGCTCGGTTTCAGGCCTCAGGGGTCACCGGCCCTCAAATACACAAAAACAGAGACACTCTTGTCCGAGAGGAGAGTGACACAAAATCATAAAAAGGTATTCAAGAGAATGGAATGAGGCTTTTGAATAAGGGGTTGAAAAAGAGAGCAAAAAGAGACTGAATGATTAGATCTTAATAGAGAAAGCCTGAATGGAATTGCAAAACAACTGGAAAATATTAGATGCAAAATTAGTTTTAAACAGATTTAATTTATATTTCCCTGGGAATAAAAGCAAGTTAGGGTGTTTAACCCGTCTGGAGACTGTCATTCAGGTGCATTATATCCATTGCTAGAATGGGCAAAACCCAGAAACCATGTAAGCTTTTGCATTTGCATTTGAAAGCATTCAGTGAAAGACTTTGGTTACAATTTCCATTCGCAGTACATACAATACAAATACACATTTCTACTGAGGCTGACATACACTTTAACTGGAAAGCATCAATCCTTACTTTTAACTAAAGTCAATCCAAAGTAGTGCAGCTCTTTAACCCCGAGAAGCTCGCAGACACGTTGAAACAATTCTTGACCTGTTGCTTTCAGCTTGGAAGAAAAGAAAAACTGATTTGACAGTGAATCTGGTACAGAAACATTATTTTACATTTTACATAACATTACATTTTATATTCAGTGTATTACAATATAAAGCCATATTGACATTCATAGTGCATATAGGTCAATGACAGATTCACATGCAAACATGAGGAAGACATGATCCAAATCAAAATAAGAAGCATTACAAGAGCTTATTTACCCCCACTGTGATGTCCAATGTCTCCTTGGTGGGAAGAAGGACGCACACTGTCCTCTCTTGTTTGGCAGGGACAGACATCTCATCCACGTACACACATGCATGCACACACACACGCACACTTGCCTCTTTTTATTCAAGATGCTTTGCTCTCACAGGTATTGGCTCCTTCATTTTGAATATCTGCAAAAGAACACAAACAAACGTAATAAGGGATTTGCTATACGGTTGCTATTGTATTCCAAGTAACTAGGCCTATGTGGTTTCTAGAGAGTTACTGCCACAAGTTGCTATAAAGATATTCTGATATATGGCTTAGATAGATATGGCAATGAAAGTCTATGGGATTGTTATGGCCATTTTATCGTCTGCCAGGTGACAATCATACGTTAGATTGCTTTGAGAAATAAAAGCACACCTATCATCAACAAACTGCATGATTTGAAATATAAATCATGTCCAAAGCAGTAGCACTATACTAACAAGCAAAATAAAACTAACAATAGGCTATAACTGAAGACTAGCTCTATTATGAAATATCTGCTAATGTTCTTTTCTCATATTTTAAGACACAAAACAAGGCAAAAAAGGAAACACAGAGGTAATTAAAATGTCTAGACTGTCCAGAAATGTTGATGATGTCTGTGGTGGAATATGAGGTTTTGTCCTGCTCTCATATTTCATACAAACTTGACCCCCACTTCAGCCATGCAATAAAAGCTCATTACATTGCACAATCCGCCCAGTCAAGTCAGATTATATATACATGCAATTATGTAATAATTAAATTAACGCCAAACTTTGCAAACAATGAGTCGCCGATCCTGCAGTGAATATTATTGGGTGATGTTATCGTGTTTGTGGACCTTCACTTTTCCTGCTATAGTGAGTTCCACAGTGTAGATAGATAAGCTCACCTGTGAAAACATTACAGGCCGCCGCTGCATTCCTCACATTATTTGGCAAATTCCACCTGCTCCGAGGTTTTACTGAACCTAAAAACCTCAACATTGTGCTGCGGATACAAAACTAACCCTACAAAAACATTCGTCAATTTGCTCCCATTCTACAATGCTGTACGGTGACCCACAAAAATTTATTTAGACATTTAAGTCAAACTGAATGTAATTGAAATAGATGGCATATCCAAACAAATTCTCACACGTTTAAGTTCAAATATATCCTATATAGTATTAATGTAAAAATGATCGTGATTTTAACGGTAAAAGACTGTAAAAAATGCTACAGTGAAAAACTGTTAATTGGTTAACAGAACCTTTCCTTACTATACGGTAAATAACTGTGATAGATCTAATGGTACATTTTATGTAATTTTACTGTAAAATACCGTTAAATTTACAGTTTTTGAAAGTGAAAATGAACAACTCATTGTATAATTTACAGTGAAAAACCGTAAATTGACATTCCCACAATTCCCTGCGTGACACTTCGCATTTGATGTATTTTTGTTGAAATAACTGTTTCTTCATAGTTTGCTTAGTCTTTTTCTAATCAGTTATGTACATTAGGGTTTTATGTGACATTTAATGTTGTTAAATGAATGTTTATTGCCTGTTTAAAATTTCAAATGTGTTACCATGATGGTCTTTAATGTTAGTGTGAATGAACTTGTGCAGCTTCTATATATTAATATTAACTTTCTTGTGGAAGACTGTTTATAATGAGCTTTGATTGATCATTTGACTCTCATTGCTGCTGTGATTGTTGGCTGTCAGTGTATTACAATGGTACAAAACAGATATTAATACTTCAATAGGTCGGTAAATTAACATTACATCAGATAATGAAATATGGTTTATTTCTGTAAATATTAAGTTAAGTCTGTAAAACCTTGCTACCGTAAAGTCTTGCTACTGTATTTTATGCGGTAAATTTCTGGCAACCACAGTAAATTGAACAGATTTTTTTTTACGGTGTATATGTCCCAACTGTATAAAATCTCTCCATATTCAGTAGCCATTGGCTGTTATTATGCGGTTTCTCTCTCACACTGGGTTTACAGGAGCACGTTTTACCTTCAGGTGATTCAGAGCATGACAGTCAAACCTGTGAATCAAGACACATAAACTAGGCTACAGTAACTGTTAACCGCTACAGCCTCAGGGGAATCCAGCTGCTAGTCTTGACTTCTTTAGTTTGATTCATGGATTCTGTCTCATTCTATACATGGCATCCGGTGAAAAAACAAACAAACAGATTTTAGTCTTTCTGAAAGTCAAATATAATGGAAGCACGGAAGACTTGATAAATCAGTTCACCCAAAAATATTCTGTTATTTATTCACCCTAATGTGATGTCATTCCAAACCTGTTTGACTTTTTCTTCTGTGGAACACTAAAGGAATGTTAGGCAGATGACAGCCACCTTTTCTTTTATTTCTTCTTTTTTTCTCCACACAATGACAGTGAATGATTTGTTCTGCCTTAAATCTCCTTTTGTGTTTCACAGTAGAAAGACACTTTTGACTTACTGACAACAAACTAACATTAAACCAACTACACACCTCTAATGATGTAATTTCAAAGGTGTAATGAAGTCAAATATAATAGAGACAATAAATGTATAGACTATACTATATCGTCCAGGACTCCAGGCCAACGTATAATTTGGAATTGTTTTGATCCAATAAAAGAAGCACTATCTCTCCCTTGTGTTAGTTCAAAATTGACAACATAATTTAAACAACTTTTATTATATAGCCTATATATTAATTCAAATTCATTTGTGGGGGTAAATTAATAAAAAAAAACTAGGGATCGCTAGGGATGCTCTGATCGATCGGCCACAGATTGGTATCGGCCGTAGTATGACTCGATCGGTAGTCCCTAATTTGGCTGATCTCATGAACCGATCGCAATTTGAGGACATAAAACCATAAAAAGTTGCCACCAAAACACATGTAAACAGTAGACGGATGATGCTTTTGCGCCACGTTCTGATTTGTAACTTCATGAAACATTAGCTTGTATTAATATCTCTGGTATGGTGGGTAGGGACAGTGTCGAGACCAATCGGACACTGTTTTACAGCTACAGTATGCCAAAGAATAGGAGCACACTGCTGAAAAACAGCACTAGAAGATCATCACTCATCAACCAGGATATTATTACTTGTTACTTATTATGTAGGCTACTTATTAACATTGTAATGCTTTATTCTTTTGTGTTTACACATGTAAGTAGTTTTTATGTTCAGTATAACACTCAGATCACTTGTTTGAAGAGGTTTTTGGACTTTTCATAAAAAGGCTACCGTGGTTCCAATCCAAAAAACTGTGAAGAAGCCCACGCTTGATTTTTTTCTAATAGTCATCATGTCAAGCATGAATAATAACAAAATATATCAATAAATTGCATCACTTTTTCTGGGGTTTTCTCAGCAGTGTTGTAACATAAGAACCTCCAAACATAATCAAAATCTATTTTCTTCACAAGTTGAAAGGTTTTCTATCAAGTACAATACCACCATGTACTTGATGTAATAAGCCATTACTTTTAATTATGCCATTTGAAATCACGTGAAATCATACAATGCCTTTAGCTTTAGGGTGTAAGGGGTTAACAACAGTGACAGTTAACAGAGAGCTTAAATATCACTTATATAAAGCTTAATTGATCGTGATTCGTTTCGGCCGATCATGATGACTAGAAATCAGTATTCGGTATCGGCTGCAAAAATCCTGATCGGAGCATCCCTATGCTGGACTTTTAACCATAATGTAACTATGAAAGTTATGAATGCATACGTTTGTTGGATGACATATGCTGCAAAACATGATGTTCTTACTAAACTGTTAACTGTGGGGACATTTTAGAATCAGAAAAATCACAAAAACAATGTTTTACATCCCACAAAACCAAATGTATACGTCTGAATGGTATCAAACCCAGGAACATCAAAAGCTGTAAGCACTGGCCTTGAAACAAACTTTAGACCATCTGGGGCATACTTATTGTTGAGCCCTGATATATTTACATCAGCACCAGACATTGTCAAAATGCCACTAATTTGAGAGGGTTTGCCAGTAAACATGTCTCCTGCCAAAGATTCAGTTGGTACCAATTCTCTACTGGGTGGGATTTATGGGGGTTTATCTTTAAATCAATTAATCAGATTAAATTTGTCCTGTCTCGAGACCTCTGCTCTGGGCCAGTCTAGATCTGAGTGTGCAAATGCAAGACCTCTTAAAGGAACAGTTCAGCCAAAAATGAAAATTCTGTCATCTATTTAACCTCATGTTGTTGCTAACCAGGGATATTATTGTTAACTAATAAAAAAAAATTTAATTCATTGAAATACAGCTATTAGAAAAAAACTTTATTAATAAATATGTTTAAGTTGAGTTAAGTTGAAATAATTTTAAGCTCTAAAATTACTAACTGGAAATAAATAAATAAAACTGAAACAAAAAAATGAAACCTAAATAACAACATAACAAAAAAAAAAATCTAAATCAAAATATTAATGCAAACTATAATAGTATATGAATCAAACCTAAAATAACAGTTCCAAACACTGCGGGGGGGAAAATACTGTAAAAATGCTCCATTAAATTGATTAACTGCAAGGTGCCTTACCATATACGGAGAAAAACTGTAAATAGTTTTTAAAAAAATCACAAATTACATGTGATTTTACTGTAAAATATAGTCAGTTTATGGCTTTTGCAAATAAAAACTATAATTTATGGTAAAAAAAAAACACATTACCAAAAGTCCCTGCATTACACATCACATATGATTACATTTTTATAAATAATTTTGTCCTTTCTTGTTTTTGTAATCAGTTGCGTACATTAGTGTGTTTTGTGTTACATTCAGTTATTTCGTTTTTTTTAGTTATTCCAGTGTCGTGTGTGTTACCCTGATGGAGTTTTTTCTGTATGATCCTGTATTGACCATGTTTTATGAGCAGGCCGCTCACAATGAACTCTGATTAGCATGTGGCTTTCTATTGTGCCACCAGAATTATTGTGGTGCTTATCATTTTAAGGTGAAAGGGCAGATTTCGGTATTTAAGAAGGTATATTAGCATAATATCACTAAATGAAATATACTGTTATACGTTGTACAATATGCAGGCATCCTGTAAAACTGGAAACATTGACACTTTATTTTTACAGTGAGTTTCTGGCACAGCAGCCAGTTTTTACCGTAAATTTAACAGGATATTTTTTTACAGCGTCCCTTTCGTCCATGCAACACAATTATGAAGACTGTGCTTGTCACTGTTCAATTCAATAACAAGCTTCAGTTTCAATCCTCAAAAAAGAATGCATTCGATCCAGTATCACATCAACAATCTCATTAATCAATGCCTGCAACTGACTGCGATTTCAGCAATCATATTAGATCATTAGGCTATATATGTACGATGACACCTACAGTATAGAGTGATGCACGTATGATGTCACTTTGAAGGCCAAAATGTAAAAAACGAGTGAGCATTTTAACATCATCCTGAAGTCAAGGTTTTTTTTTTTTTAAATGGGATTTTGGTTAAATGGCTGAAATAAGGTTTGTGGTGAACACAAGCTCAAGACACTTTCACGTTTTATTCTACAACATAAAATACATCGGTATTACCCCACTCGTGATTTTTTGAAGCTGTAACGTGTCTTGAAAAAGGCAGTTGCTAACAAGTGGCTAAATGGGACTACAGAGGCAGTCGGGAAAATTAAATTAATAGATTTAAAATTCTATTAGTACAGAAGAATAAAACGTAATCAGCATGCGCTAGTGGTAAACAAAAAGAGCAAGATGAATCTCACTTTGGCAATTGTGGTTTTCATGTGTACTGAAAAAAAGATGAGGACGTGAAAGAGGAGAAAATGGACGCGGTCCTGGCTTGGGAAAAGAAGCCAACTTGGCATGCCAAATTTGTAAATGGAGCTTGAGGCAAGAAGTTTTAGCGCCATGTTTTGTTGATCAATACGTCATTTCATGTTGCAGTATTTTTTTGGCTATAGTCAGTAGACGTAGGTCGTAGCAGCAAACACATTGTAACATTGACACCGTCAGAAAATGATCGCAGGATATCGTTGGTAGCAAGACCGTGACAACGGCCGTCTTTAAAACTCTCTCACTGTATGACGCAGCAGAACCACTGTTTAGGAGCAACGACCACAGAAATCACCACGATTGGTCATCTTTCGTCTGGGACAGCACAAAATCGTACAATGTGTACTGGGCATCAAGCAGGGGTGCCCAATCTTCTTGGAGATCTTCCCGACTGCAGGGTCTTCAGATCCAACCCTGATCCAACACACCCGTCTGTGATTATTAAGGGCTCGTGAAGATCTTAGCTAGCTGGTTCGGTTGCGTTTGATCAGGGATGGAACTGAACTTTGCAGGAAGGTAGATCTACAGGAACAGGATTGGGCACCCTGAACTAAAGCATCAACTTTGTGTGGGAATTGGGAAACAGAATGAAATTTAAGTCGGTTAACCACTGCGTGATCAAATAATCGAATCAGCTGAAATGAAGAACCAGTAACAGTTTATTTTACAGTGTCCTTGTTACATGTTACATATACTTACCATAGTAATAATAACAGTAAATTATACATAATTACATGCAACCAAAATCCTAATCCTACCCTAACCCTATAGTAAGTACATGTAGTTGCTTAATATTACTCAGTAAATATATAATTACACTGTAACAATATGACACCTTAAAATAAAGTGTAACCAAGGAACCACATAAGTCATTTAGTGAAGAAATCATTCAGACTGGTTTTGGGAACCAGATAAAAATCAAACCAATAGATTCATTGCATAATTCCTACGTCTTCCATGAACTAACATCAAGAAATTTAGTGAATAACTAAATAGCATATGTTTATAAGTTATCGTAAGACTTCGCAACCAAGTCACAGGTTTAATTCACGATACTTCTGCATCGGTTTTGAAGCTTGAAAGCTTTGGTTTACGTTTATAGTAGCAGTTGCAGGAAAAAGGGCATGGAAAATTCTTTAGAATTTGAACATATATGGGAAAAAAGAAACTCAAACAGTTTTGGAACAATAGTGTCAAAAATTGATGAAAAATATTAGGGTAAATAAATGCATTTTCTCTCAATTTGATTTGATTCATTTTGTTTATATAGAACTGAATGTTTGTTTAGTTGAATAATATTGTCACACTATAAACACCAAACTTTTAGATGTGCAGAACAACAGCTGTAAATCAATCTTCAAGCATGCATTTTTCAGACGGGAAAAGTCACTTACTCTGTAAGCACTGATAAAGGAGGATCACTTCAGCCTCAAAGCAAGAATAAATCTTCAGCACAACCACGCTGTTCCAAAAACACAACAGACTGCGGCTATGTGCTTAAGGAGTTCTCAATTCCCCTGTCGTGTCTCTGAACACCTCTCTGAAGAGTTGTGTGTCAATTACAGCACAATTCCAGAGAAAACAGATGCAGATAAGCCTCGGGGTAACAGGTTGCGCTGCATGATGAGCTCGTTTGACAAGGAAAAAATGGAGACCAGTGATGGTGTATTTAAGCAATACAACAGGCACTTCAAGCGAAATGAAGTTCCTCAAGAAACCTTGAGTTATTGCCCAATGGCAACCACAAGGCTTCAACAACTACTAGGATCCGAGGACCAGTCAAAAGCCGGTTTTCACTCACCTATGGCTCTGGGGGAAAAAAAAAATCACTCATCTAGTCATACCATCATACCTCTCTGCCCGTTGAATGTGCATTCGTGTTTAGACTTGTCAGAGGGTGAGTCTGTTATATCCGCAATTAAATTCCAAACTGCTTTCCTTTCTGAACCGTTCACACAACAACAAAAGTTCATTCAAATGCATTTGATGATATATATATATATATATATATAAATTTCCCCCATCTATGAACCATATTTAGTCTTGTGCATTAAAACCAGCTCAATGTCTGTACTAGAGTCCTCATACACCACAATCTCACCATTTATATGAAAGAGCATGCAGTGCAACTTGATGGGTGGGAAAATAACTGTAGATACCAAGTTTCAAAATCACTTTCAGAAACACAGAAATCAGGCTAACTTCCAGATTTAGAATAACAGAATGATATATCAAATGAAAAGTTAACCAAAGGTTCTGCACTAATTCTATATTACAAACAACAGTGGAGTGGTCTCTATGGAAAGTTCAACTTTAAAGTTCATATATAGAGAAAAATGCTCAATATTTACAAAAATTATCAGAATATGACAGAGTGTTTGATAATAAATCAGATTAAGAAGTATTAATATATTTGTAAAAATCAAATCAATAATGGAATATTTTGCAATACATTAGATAAAATCAACTTTAATGACTGTTAAGAAAAAGAAAACTTAATACGTGAAAAACGACCAGAAAATAAGGACTAGTTGTGGAATAACGTTAACGTTACTTTAGAAATATTGCAGAAGGGAAAACCCGTCAAGAAACAAATTAACAAACAAATTAATTAAAGTAGTCATAGATATAGGCTATAAACTTAAATATACGTACTAGTCCATTAGACTTTCAATTACAAATGTAGGCTTTTAGAAGATGTGGGAAAAACACTTACCTCCTATAAAAATCCCGAGTGTTTGTTTGTTTTGAGGGCTGATGCTGTTATAGTACAACTCGCATAAACACGCGCGCGCGCTCACTGACTGACTGACTGATGATGAGAGAATCGGAGCAGTAGATCAGACTAAACCAAATTACCACTGCGAGGGGGGTGGGTTCATTATTTCGCGCGAACAACTACTACATACATCACTACTGTTTTAAATACGTGGCATTTTTTCGTCGAAAACAATCAATGCACGGTAAAAACTCAATAGCGAGAGAAACCTGTAAAACTCTGATTGTCTGTGGTGATAACCTAGAACACAAAATCCCCCTCCTCCCATTCATGAATATGTATGACCATCCTTTAAATTGATACACAACAATACTCTGTGTGTAATGTGGGAATTTATCGCTGTATCTTATGCTTTTTGTTGCTCCAATGGAAGAATGCATTTAAGTTTAAAGTGTAAAATGCATTAATTACTCTTGGTTTTACTACGAGCGAGCTTGTTATTGGTCATGCACGAAGACCATTGTAAAACGCTTGTTGCGGAACTACAAAAGTTCACCATGGAAGCAAAAGTTTCCCCCGAAAAAAAAAAAAAAAAAAAATTTGATAATTATTGTTTGTATTCAGTAAAACTGCGGCAACGTGTTATTTAGACACCATTGTCAAACAAACAAACAAACAAACAAACAAACAAACAATTACAATTGATATGGATCATTAAAACTTTCTTTTCATGAAAATGAAACAAGGATCTTGTAACCTTATTAGTCGTAAAAATAATACAATATTTATTTTATTATTTTAGGACTATGATGAGGTTGAAACCTTCCTACCACAATCATATCAAATAAATAAACAATAACAAAGATAATGAAACATTTTACAAAAAAAAAATGCAATAAGATCCTGAAACCTTAATATTTTCAAACAAACTGACAAGATTCTGAAACTTTACATTGCTTGAAGGAGACCTCATATTATGATTTTAGAACAGTAACAATATCTGCAGTATATGCATTATTTTGGATGAAATTATGGTTATTTATAGTGCAATATTGTGAGAGTGCAGAGCATGATTTAACACATGTGCAAATAGTGCAGAAATAGGAGATTGTCCTCACATCTTGGTCATCCTCCTTTTTCTTTACTTCTGCAGGGTTTCCTCTTCTTTGGGCAATAACATTCAACCTGCCTGGGTCCGATTAAATCCAAAACAAGCAGATTACTAAATCAAGATCAGCATCAACCTGTCTGAGATTACATTAGCCTATAGGGCAGCGGAGACGACTGCCTTAACATTATTATCCACCCAAACATCTGATCATACTGCAGAATAATGAATCAAACAGTCAAATCAAAGATTTCAATTACAGTGATTGACATTTCAGGAAGAAAATAGGAGTTTAATGTGAGCTGTCCTGAATGTGTTTGTGTGTGGGGTAATTAGGGGTCTGTTAGAGGTCATGACAGGCCGTTAGGGATTATTCTCTGCATTCATTGTGCAAAAAAGCTGTCCGCTGTCTGGACCATTTCAGCCTCTTAAGAGTCTTCAGGAAAAAAGCGGTGTGCTGTCTGCAGCCGCTGACCCCTGCTCTGATCATATTAACATGACCTTCGATCTCTGACTTTCTCTCTGCCCAGGTCATCTCCCACTGTTCCCTCTGTTTCCCGACCGCATGACATCATCCCGCAGCACCATCCAGCCCTTGGAGAGGGAGTCCAGAGAACTGGGGGTGGTGCTGCTCAACAGCCTGCTTTCATTCAGGTCTTTAAGGTTTCCATGGTGACCCCCGCATTCCAAAGATCAGCTGGTTTCAAGAGGCCACACGCAGCAAAAAAACACTAGAGCTAAATAGAGGAAAGACAACATTTATATTACACAGGGTCATTCCTAATCACTAATTATGATGTGTCTGGCAATTAAGGTCTACATTTTATTTAAAAAGTACTATAGGGCTATTATAGTTAACTGAAAATAAAAGCTTTTTTTTTTCTTCAGTTTGAATAAGTGAATCAAATATAGAACAAACTAGCCTATATAAAGACTTAAAAAAAGAATTAAAAAAACTCAAATTTAAACGTATAACGTTATATAAAAGTCAAAAACCAATTTAAAATATAAATAAAACCTATAACAGTATCTCTCTGTACTAAAATAACTGCAGAGTACAAGATATAAATGGTGTCACGGACGGTGTTCTCTTATTCTGAGATCAAGTGAACACTGCCATCTAGAGAACAAAATGACTAATGACCATACAACTCTTTTCCATATAAGGACAATTAACTGTGCCTTCAATCTTCAAAATAGAGAAAAAAAAAAAAACGAAATAAAAGTAGACTACCACAACAGTGGTTTGTTACATGTCTTCTTTAATATTCACCATCCACCCCTCCGATGGAGCAAGTTTTATTTGCTATTTGTACCAGTACTAGTATTCTACAAGTATAGGAATTTTTGTAGCAAAGCTTGTTGAGTCAACATTAAAAAAGTCAACATAAAATAACTAACAAATAGACTTTGAAAAGGTATACAGTAAATGAAGAACAGAAATAAACCTACAACAAACAAACACAATAAAGATTATTACCTCCATAGGAGTATCGCACTGTCCTGAGATAATATATGATATAAATATTTAAAAAGTACTGTTTATTTTATTTATTTTTATTTATCCTTTATTTTACCAGGATAGTCCCTGAGATAAAAATCTCCTCTTCCAGGGAGTCCTGGCCAAAATGGCAGCACAAAAAGTTTCACATATACAATATACAAACATAAAACTCAAAATCTTACATCAAATTTTACCCAGCACTCATAATAATAAAAACTGTAATAAAACATTCTCTGTTTAACAGAGACAGACACATAAACACATCACAGGCATAGCCAAAGCTGACTTAATTAAAAATAAATAAATACATAAATAAATATACGAATAAATGTAAAAAAGCAAAAAATACATAAATAAATATACAAAGAAATGTAAAAAAAGTACAAATAAATGAGTATTTATACTTTTCTTTCCTTATTTATGTATAATTGTATTTTTTCACACATTTATTTATTTTTTTATTTATACATTTATTTATTTATTTCCACTTTTATTTATTTCCACATTCATTTATGTATATATGTTTTTATGTCTACATTTATTTATTTTCACATTTATTTATTTGTACATTTATTTATTTCCACATTTATTTATTTCGACATTTCTTTGTCCGTATGCTAATGAGGGGGGCGTGTTTTACCTCAGACATCAGCAATCGAGCTCAGAGTGGCAGTGCTGAAGCTTTGAGGCCACAGTTACACCTTGTGGTGTGTGACCAAACGAAACGCAAGAGGTGTGCGGACAATATCACATTTTAAGTCATGTATATCACCCTAACTGTATGTAGGGTAGGCTATATAGGGTTAACACACGTCACACATGAACAGAAACTGCACTTCAACGGGTCTGATAGCAGACACTTGGACATGGAAGCGCATGAAAGTATCCACAATTAATAACAATGTAAACGCGGTGGATAGGGGCTGATAAGAGCTTGCGTTTATTGTTGATGAGACTCGCACACCAGCGCAGAACGCGGAGAGAAACCAGCACACATTTCACTGACTCCTACGCAAGCATATTGATCAATGAGTTTGAAACGCGACTCAATACACGGTTTACATTCGCGTTTCATAATTTCTTTTTTTTTTTTTACAGCATTTCAGCTCAGATTTTTTTCAGCCCATAATTTTGCTCCTTGAGCTGTACAGTTTAACAGTAACAGGTGGTGTTTTCCCCTGAACTGAATGAATCAGTATTTGAATGAATCGGAATTAATGATGACTCACTCGTTTAGACAGTGGCTGTGTCCGAAATCTCCCACTACTCACTATATAGTGGACTATATAGTGAGCTCGCCATTTTGTAGTGCTGTCCGAATGTATAGTGATGATTATTATACCCTATATAGTCCACTCAATGTATCCCAGAATGCATTTTGAAAAGTAGTGTACAACCGATGGTCACTAACCCAAGCCCTACATACCATCATGCATTGCGCTGATCGTAAAAGACCTATCAGCATCATTCATCTTCATCTTTAACTTACAATTTGACGACGTCTCGCTAGCATAGCAAGAACAGCACGTCGTTTTCTGTGTCTAGAAATCCTGTTTCTTTTGCTAATCCGCAAAATCTTCTGAATCACGAGAACAAACAAACAAAAAAGATAAATATTGAGTGGCATCTCCACAGAGTCTAAAAGCTGTTTTATTAAGAGTATTATGAGCAAGATATTTGATAACGTAGATCTGTTTTTTTTTTCCTAATGTCGACAGGCAAGAGAAAACGGTGTGGCGCGAAAATGAAAATATATGAAATATGTGTATTAATTTTATTTATGTTTCTTCTAAGTTATAATCATGTGTGGAGTAACGCATTATAACAGAAACGGCCAGAAATGACTTTTAATTTTACAATTTTGGAGAAAAAAGCTCAATATAATGGAATTTATTTATATTAAAAAAAATCTATTTAGCCCAGATCTGGCTCGGCACCAGCTGACAGATGATGGCGCGTTTAATCAACGGCGCCGAGAGACGATCGAGTAGTGTCCGAAAGTGTGTTTATTATGCTGGTGAGCTCACTATATAGTGCTCTACTCCCTACCCCCTACATAGGGGTTAGGGAGTAGTGGTTTGAGTGGAGATTTCGGACACAGCCAGTGACCGCCACCTACTGGCTGTTTTAGTTTCATATTTAAAGATACAATTTAATTGATTCCATCATTCCATAACGACTTTTATGCAATTGTATTTGCAGTGTAAAAGCATTCTCCTCTGTATTAAGATTTTGACTTTTAATGACTTAATGACTTTTGTTAATTTTATTTTACTGATAACAGTCATATAGTGCCTTATTATAATTATAACTGATAGTTTATCGAACGACGCTTAAGTGGTTTGGGGTCGTATTGACCCCAAACTTTTAAAGAGTGATTGCATAAGGAAATATAATTTTTTTATATGGAAAACTATATATAATTTTTTTAATTCACTTCTCAACTATACAATAATGCTGTGTTTTTTGGGAAATTTTTAGGTTTTCTACATATTTACTGCACAATTACATAACTAGGCCATAAATTGGCACATGAAAAATGATTTTTTAAAGAAAAAATCACTTAAATGATGATGATAATTAAATCTAAATAGTTTTTGGACATTGCTCTATGTGTTAGGGATAAAATACTACCATCTGGTGGTTAGTCGAAAAACTGTTTTTCTTACAGTTAAGGAATTATTGTGCAATGACCACATCTGTCCAATAGAGGTCCATAGAGACTCATTCATTTTCCCTTCATTTGTCTTGATGCTTCAAATTCTCCTAACAACTTGATATATATGATAAAAATATTTTATGCAATTCACAAAATATATATGTCAAATTTAGAGTTTGTTGTTGTTGTCTGATATATTTTGAATTATTGTTTTTGCAAATTATTATACATACATTTGCATAAACATTACAAGTCAGCACTATGACATGATTGTAATCACACACTATTTATTTCAGAAAATTATTTATCAAGAATTATTTATTTTTTTAGAACAAGAGATTTTAGAACAAAATAAATTAAATAAACCAAGTAAATAAACCAATATAATACAAAACAACAGCACCAATAAACTGTAATGAACAGGATGCATACATTTGCATACATGTGTGTGTTTGTGTGTGTGTGGCTGTGTGTGTGTGTGAGATAGAAAGCTCGTTCCACTTTGTGTTTATGCTCTAGGACCAGACCTTGATTTAAATATATATTTTTTTAGATTTATGCCAGTTTTGTTTATTTTATTTGCCAATATCTGTAACAATGCTCTCGGTTGCAGTCACATACATGTGTGTGTTTGTGTGTGTTTGTGTGTGTGTGTGTATGAGATAGAAAGTTCTTTCCACTTTGTGTTTATGCTCTAGGACCAGTCCTTGATTTATATGTGATTTTTTTATTTATTTATGCCAGTTTTGATTATTTTATTTGCCAATTTCTGTAAAAAAAATGCTCTCTGTTGCAGTCACATAGATTTGTGTCTGTGTGTGTATGTGTGTGTGTGTGCGTGTGTATGAGATAGAAAGTTCGTTCCACTTTGTGTTTATGCTCTAGGACCAGACCTTGATTTAGATGTCTTTTTTTTTTTTAATTTATGCCAGTTTTGTTTATTTTATTTGCCAATTTCTGTAAAAATGCTCTCTGTTGCAGTCAGGACATGTGTGTGTTTGTGTGTGTGTGTCTGTGTGTGTGTATGAGATAAAAAGTTTGTTCTACTTTCTATTTATGCTCTAGGACCAGACCTTGGTTTATATGTAGAACATTTCAGATTTATAATGGATTTACTTTTATTTTTTTGACAAACAAAATAAAAAAAGTCATTTTTTTCATTTTCCCATTCATTTTCAATTGGGGTCATTTTGACCCCAAACCCCTTAAATGGTAAAAAAAATTTTACACACCTTTAGAACAACCGAATCGAACCCAGTTTTTTTGTGCATATTTAGATAGATTATGTAGGAAAAGTCACAGAGTTTTATGGCCCTGAGATGAAGGGAACATTTTTAAAAAATCAAGGAAAAGTCCAGTGGGGTCATAATGACCCCAAACAGTGACTATGGGTTAAGAACTTGACATATATGATGATGTATAGCCTACTTATTTAATAAGGTTTGGGTAGATATAACATCAATTTATAGGGGGAAATATCACCACGACCATGGGCACGACAGGTGCTGTTTGAATGGGCATGATGCTTCTGTCCTCCACTGCATGGGGTGTTGCGTGGCTCACTAGCTGCGTTTACATGAGCCCCTTTTGTTTGATTTAAGAATAATTCCAAATTGATGACTTGTGATTAATCAGTATCTAAGAGCAGCATCTATGAAATATGGGTTGTGTTTTAAGCATTTGAATTGTCACCTGTTATACGAAATTATGAAACGCGAATGTAAACCGTGTATTGAGTCGCGTTTCAAACTCATTGATCAATATGCTTGCGTAGGAGTCAGTGAAATGTGTGCTGGTTTCTCTCCGCGTTCTGCGCTGGTGTGCGAGTCTCATCGACAATGAACGCAAGCTCTTATCAGCCCCTATCCACCGCGTTTACATTGTTATTAATTGTGGATACTTTCATGCGCTTCCATGTCCAAGTGTCTGCTATCAGACCCGTTGAAGTGCAGTTTCTGTTCATGTGTGCCGTGTGTTAACCCTACATACAGTTAGGGTGTTATACATGACTTAAAATGTGATATTGTCCGCACACCTCTTGCGTTTCGTTTGGTCACACTCACACACCACAAGGTGTCACTGTGGCCTCAAAGCTTCAGCACTGCCACTCTGAGCTCGATTGCTGATGTCTGAGGTAAAACACGCCCCCCTCATTAGCATATGGACAAAGAAATGTGGAAATAAATAAATGTGGAAATAAATAAATGTATAAATAAATAAATGTGAAAATAAATAAATGTAGACATAAAAACATATACATAAATGAATGTGGAAATAAATAAAAGTGGAAATAAATAAATGTATAAATAAAAAAATAAAAAAATGTGTGAAAAAATACAATTATACATAAATAAGGAAATAAAAGTATAAATACTCATTTATTTGTACTTTTTTACATTTCTTTGTATGTTTATTTATGTATTTTTGCTTTTTTACATTTATTCGTATATTTATTTATGTATTTATTTTGAAGGGTTGGTCAAAATCCCTTGCCTCTTCAAATACATATATAATCATATATCATTTTGAATGGTTATATACTTCCTTAATAAAAATCAATAATCAAATATATTCATTATCACATAATAATTTTTATATTCTTGTGCTTGTGAAATTATATTTTCTTAAATGCATGGATGTAAGTAACCAGTTTCTTTTAGGTGCATTCCAATCTTACTTTGAGATTGCACGTAGTACACGCAGGACACGAAGGCCACGTAACCCACAAGGCCGTTTGTCTCTTTCTCTGGGATCAGTAGAAAGGTTAGAGGGTCCTAAAGGCAGCGTGGGCACATATGATTCTTCGCTGGACATATGGTCAAGCTATATTGAGCGTTACTATCAAACTTGAATTGTTGTATTAAAATGTATTCTGTCCAGTATATTTCCTTCCTTGGGAGTAAATGCCAGTGATCTGTTTTTCTCCCAAACGAGTGAATGTTTTAGCAGTATGTTTTGGTATACTTAACTGATAATAAGGAGCTCAGACTCTCTTCAGCCTTGATGGGAGCTGTTATTTGCTAGTGTCTGTTATTTGTGTGTGTGTGTGTATGACATTCTATGTAGGTTCTGGACGGTCGGACCAGACACCCCGGCGCCCTTCTCTAACCTGCGAGGCCACCACAGGCCTAAATCCAATGAGTGGACGACAACTATCTTTACTAATGGCGATAGGCACCCCTATCTCCTCACATGTGTTAAATTGTTTAGGCTTTAATGTTTCTTAGCCAATGAGAATCATTCAACCTGTAAGCAATGACGTAGCTTAGACCTTGGAAATGGTATAACTGCTGTGATCTTTGTAACTGTAAGCGGGGCGGCCTACGAACTCCTGTGTGAGTCTTGAAGCTGACTTCTGCTGATGAAAATGCAAACTATCTTCAGTAAAACTTTTCTTTAATTTTTTATTAGTCTGACTCCGGGTCTTCATTCTTCATATCTGGTTCTGGGTCTTTGACTGTTTACCCCTTACAGTTATGGTGGAGGATGCGGGCAATTATTCTCGGTGACACCCCTGGCAAATCAACAAACAAGGTAGTAAGCTTTTGTTAATTGTTAGGGCTGTCTGACTGGAAGAGATTTTGAAGGAGAGCGGGAGAGCTTCACTCCGATGAGGCGAGTGAAGCTTCACTCCGATGAGGCGAGTGAAGGAGTAAGTTAATTATACTGCTGACAGTATAAGAAGTCGCTGAGAGCGTCGTTAAGGGTAACGGCAGCAGACAGCGCAAGCGAAGCGTGCTCTGTGGGGGCCCCGCTGGGCATTACTGGTGTAGCACCACCCCAGCAGAGCACGTCCCTGGGCTAGAGGTCCAGTGGCACCGTAAACCTGCTCAATCTCTTCCATCTCAGATAGGGGATCCCCGAACTTAGTGAAGTGAATCAGGCAGTTAGGGATACTAACAATAATAGGGTTGTTTGCCAGGGATGCATCAGGAACAATTCCGAGAGAAAAATTTAAAAAGTTGTGACCCAAATTGGCATGGACCAGTATATGTAACTGTGATTTTGGAGTATACTTTGCAGTTTCATCACGCAGAAGCCAAGCTGTGTTGTTCAAAGATCGCCGCCTCCATTTCTGCAATAACTTCAGGTGAGTATGAACCATGATTAAGATATGGCAGAAAAATGTAATAACTTAATCAGTAACCTGAAGAGTCCTGAAACAAATAGTGAGACAGGAGAAGCAAACGCTGTAAGCAGCTGTGCTCTAAAGCCCTCACTTTAAATAAATTTGCAGAAATGAAGTTGAGTAATGAAATGAAGAAAGTAAATGGTAGTCAGGATTTTGATTCTGATTGGAAATTTAAACAACTTGACTGGCTACAAACAAACAAAGAAACAGAGAAATTAAAATGTTTAGCCTCGTATTGCTTACGATGATTACAAGAAGCAAGTGAAAGAAATTCTGGGTCTGGGATAATTTCCCTGGACAAGCGACTAAAGTTAAACAGACACTTTGTGAAAACAACTTAGAATATTTTGCAGCTTATGAAAATTAATGTTCTGCCAATAATAATGATGAAGATTATGATTGGGTTATTATGATTAAATCCGCCACTGGTGGACTGTAAAAGAATACAGAGAACTGCTTAATCAGTGGCTCTGTTTACATTCCTGAATGGGACACACACTGCTTCAAGGGCGTGCTTGTTGGAGCCGTTGAGGCTGACACATGAACCCTTTTGAAGAAAAGATCTATAATACTAATTTTTATAAGTGAATTGATGAATACAGGTTGATGTAAAATTAATGACTCCAACAAATGTGAGTTGCAAAATATATCAAAGTAACTAAAAGGATGATTGTGTTGTAATTCAACATTTTAAAAAGGTTTTAGATGATATAGAGAGACTAATCTCACAGATGATTTACAATAACTGCAAAAGTATCACAAGCAGAGAGTGCTTGCCTCGTCAAACTTAGTGTGTGAATCCTAATTGGAGATTGATAAACTCCAAGAGAAAACTGAAGTCAAATATTAAACTATGGTTGAGAACTTGACAATTAAAATTGAGATTGAGAAATGTGAAACGTTATTGAGAACTAGAATAATTATTTTTATGTAAAACAAATAAGCAGAAGCCGTACTGAATTAACAGTTGCTAAATGCTGATTAAACAAACAGCTTGAAAAGTTGACCATGAAAGAACTAGAAGCTGATGTTTTGCTTTCAAAAGATAAGTTTGTTATTGGCTGTAATGAAACAGCTCGCTTATCTAAAATCTGATGTGTGCTGTGGCTGAAACTGCCAGTGCAACAGACTCAATCTGAGTGGAAATTTGTAATGCCTAAATTTCCTGATGTGTGGGCAAAAGACAAATATAAATAATATGTTTATTTGAAACCGTATGTAATATCTGGCAAAGATGCCTTAAGCTGGGATAGAGTTAAAAGATGGTTGATAAGTTAGACGTTCAGAGTGCAGTGTACCAGTCCCTCCCTCATTCAATGTCTCTCTCTCAGTCAATGTCAGCTAAAAGCTGTTACCTGAGTCGGTGTCATAAGTGATAATAAGCTATTTGTAGTGACATCTTTGATTAGGTTATTTTAGGACCCGTAACTTCTCTGTCTCATTTAGTCTCCACCATTCAGGACCGATGGCTCCGGCTACAGATGAAGTACACTGAATGTACGGTTGTGATCTAAATTCACTGAGTATAATCCAAGTAGCTAGGTTGCTGCTTTTAAGATAGTTAATGGATTTAAGTGATTAAATACTGTTGTTATTGAACTGTCTCCCCATGTGAACACTATTAGGCAATCCGAATGGCTCTGGATGACTCTTGAACGTGCCTTTCCTAAGCTCCAGAAAACAGCTGAGTTCTGTTGAAGAGAACTGATTGTGTGATTGGAAAGAGCGGTCACCAGTGGGCACGAGTGGCTACTCAATGACGGGTAAGACCTTCTATTGGCCTGACAGGGGGCAACCCAAGCCAGAGTGGATCACGTAAAGTCATTGGGCATCTCCTGAATGGAGGTGTGTTATGTGAGACAGGTATGAGGGTTGAGCAGGAGCTGTGAGGCCAGCAGCGTCCTTATGGCGTTAAGGGGAGATGACGCGGTGACGAGTCACGGCATGTCTCCCCAATAAAGCAAAGCTCCTCGATATATACCACTCGCCAGAAGAAACCGCATTAGTTGTATGGCTTGTTTTTTATTGTGACAAGCGTCTGCAAATATGCCAGGGGAAAACACCCTGATGGAGATTATAGATAAAGGGCGAACAGGAGTGGGCTTTCAAGAGCCAGCTGAGGCCATGAAGTGATTCCCATTAGTTGTTGTGGAGACAGTAATACATTTTTTTTATGTACTGGTTGCCTTATGGGCAAGGAAAATCATAGTGTTGATTTTGAACTAATATGTTATAACATAGTTTTAACTCTTGAAGGTCGTTAGACATGGTGGTGGCTAAAGATGAAGACAGCTTTTGATTTAAGGAAAGTCTGGATGACAAAGGTGAATGGTCAAAGGTTATTGTAATGAATACAAATTTTGACTAAGTTACAGCCTTAGGAGGCTGGTGAAAAATATTATTTGTTTATAGTGAGAGAGACTGCCTGAGTTGGAGGAAGGGATGGTAACTGTGTCTGTCTTTCTGTTATCGGCCTGCTAGAGCAAGCTGAAGCAAAATAATGATAATGAAACAAAACAACCCAGCTGACCTTGTTAAATTCTAATGAATAATGAACAAGACATGCTTTGAAACTGGTTGGGAGACCATGTAAAATTAGGTAGAAGCTACCGGAAAATGGGAAGTTTAAAATCTTATTTAAAATTTAAATCTTTTAGCAATAATATAAAGAAAAATGAATATTGAAAATGAGCAGTTAACATATGTGTGTCTAATATGAGTGCGTGTGATGGTGACAGCACTTTATGTCTTGTATGTATTAGTTTGGGGTACTATTATTTCCTGATTTTGAGGATATTGTGACATTAACCCCTGGAATTAGTGTTTTATCATTACAGATGGGTTAAGTGAAATGACCAACTTTAAAAAAGTTGATAATTCTAAGACAATCTGATGAAAAGACAATGCAGAACATGGGACGAGCTTTAATTGGAGTGGTTTTCCAGCTCTGTCTGCTATTGGTAATTATGAATGCTTTTGTCATTTATGATATTGAACTGAATTACTCTCTGGATTAGTATTTTATATAAATTGGAATTGTAAAGAAGATTGCCGTCCATTATGGGGTAAAACTCTTGTCTAAATTCAACTGAGGGTCTAAATTTAAATAGACAACTAGGTGGGATCATAAGGTTAAACGTAGGAAAAAAAAAATATATATATATAGACTTGACGGCAGAGAGACAAAGTGGCACATTGGCTAAGTCACTATCCAAATTATCCAGAGTGAGCTCCCTCATTTTATTGAAAGGCCGGAGGGCGAATAAAGGAGGAGTGAATATAACTTCTAAAAAGAAAAGGTTTTATTTCTCAATCCATTAAATGTATGTATGACATTAGATGTCTAAGAAAACTACAATTTAATAAAGGTAAAAAGAGAAAGCAGCTATATGGCTGTGGGCTGGGATCTGAGTAACATAATATTTTGGTTTCTGTAAAACTGTAAAGATAAGCGGAACTGAGACAAATACTGTGAGAAGTAGTTATAATGAAAAATAAAGTTGAAGTTAATGATAAGAAAACAAGAGTATTGAAGAATTAATAAAATACCATGATTCCCCTAACGAGGGAACTTTAAGTGTCACTAGGCTGACAGTGGTGAGAGACTCGGATGCAGAAGGAACTGGCATGTAGGGCAAGATGGAAGAAATATAGTAGAAGAAAATGTATGTTATGAAAATACAATTTCTGATAGGATTTATGGAAGTCAAATTAAGTTTAAATGGTATGAAAAAGGTTAGGGTTAGACATTGTATGATTGACAGGGATTCAAGTGATATAAGGATAAGGAATGAACAAAAGCTTTATTAAGCAGAATGGGGAACGATCCTATATTTTAGTGGTAAAATAATGACTGAAATGATGATGTGAATTTGTTTTATTTTATTTCTATTTTTGAAACAAACAAAAAAGGGTATAAGATGTTATACAATTAAAATGGTACATGCTATGTGACTGTAAACTGAAGGATGATTTCAGTAAAGACTTAAAGTGCTTACATCGATTATTATGGGCCTTAATTATTAATATTCTATTGTTTGTTGTTTATTTTTAGTTAGACAACCATTGTGTTTTAAACCTAAAGGGTCTATAAAAGGGGTAGTGAAAATAATGGATTAACCATCCAACTTTGTTTATAATAAAAGGATTTGGAAATCATAATTTTATAAATAAAAAAAACTAGTGCATATATTCTGGTACTCATGATTATAGACAATGTCTTTATTTAGGATCTGAGTAGTGACTGTGGATCTAGCCCATGCTAGGAATACAGCAATAGTGCTTGCTTATTTAGCCTGGCTTCCAGAGAACAAATATGTACTTGTTTCGTAATCAGTTATGTGTTTTATAAAAATTTTAACCTGACTGATAAACTGAGGAAGAATGACATTGATGTCCTGTTGTGAGTGGAAGGTGGGAGAGCCTCTTAATGGGGACTGGAATTTTTAGTATCCAGCATGTCCATGACGAGGTGAAGAGACAAGTGTGACCCGGCAGGGGAGCATGCGTCACCACTCCTCCCTTCCGTAGTGACCTCACTGGTTAGACCAGACGTGGCGGTATTGGACCCCACATTGGTCTAAAATGGGGGACTGAAGGGTTGGTCAAAATCCCTTGCCTCTTCAAATACATATATAATCATATATCATTTTGAATGGTTATATACTTCCTTAATAAAAATCAATAATCAAATATATTCATTATCACATAATAATTTTTATATTCTTGTGCTTGTGAAATTATATTTTCTTAAATGCATGGATGTAAGTAACCAGTTTCTTTTAGGTGCATTCCAATCTTACTTTGAGATTGCACGTAGTACACGCAGGACACGAAGGCCACGTAACCCACAAGGCCGTTTGTCTCTTTCTCTGGGATCAGTAGAAAGGTTAGAGGGTCCTAAAGGCAGCGTGGGCACATATGATTCTTCGCTGGACATATGGTCAAGCTATATTGAGCGTTACTATCAAACTTGAATTGTTGTATTAAAATGTATTCTGTCCAGTATATTTCCTTCCTTGGGAGTAAATGCCAGTGATCTGTTTTTCTCCCAAACGAGTGAATGTTTTAGCAGTATGTTTTGGTATACTTAACTGATAATAAGGAGCTCAGACTCTCTTCAGCCTTGATGGGAGCTGTTATTTGCTAGTGTCTGTTATTTGTGTGTGTGTGTGTATGACATTCTATGTAGGTTCTGGACGGTCGGACCAGACACCCCGGCGCCCTTCTCTAACCTGCGAGGCCACCACAGGCCTAAATCCAATGAGTGGACGACAACTATCTTTACTAATGGCGATAGGCACCCCTATCTCCTCACATGTGTTAAATTGTTTAGGCTTTAATGTTTCTTAGCCAATGAGAATCATTCAACCTGTAAGCAATGACGTAGCTTAGACCTTGGAAATGGTATAACTGCTGTGATCTTTGTAACTGTAAGCGGGGCGGCCTACGAACTCCTGTGTGAGTCTTGAAGCTGACTTCTGCTGATGAAAATGCAAACTATCTTCAGTAAAACTTTTCTTTAATTTTTTATTAGTCTGACTCCGGGTCTTCATTCTTCATATCTGGTTCTGGGTCTTTGACTGTATACCCCTTACAATTTATTTTTAATTAAGTCAGCTTTGGCATTCCATACCCATCCTCACCTATTAATAAGAAAGTCCAAAACCCAGTTACAGGTGATGGTTGGGACCCCAAGGTCTACCAGCTTCTCAATTAGCTTTCCAGGTCGGATGGTGTTGAAAGCGGAACTATAATCCAAGAAAATCATTCTTATGTATGTTCCACTCCGGTCCAGGTGTTGAAGAGTAGGCTATAGTGCAAAGCCATGGCCACTGCATCGTCCACTGATCTATTAAGGTGGTAGGCAAACTGTAAGGGGTCAACGGTGTCTGGAACCACAGAGCTAATATGTTTAAGTACAAGTTTCTCTAGGCACTTCATGGATGTAAGTGCAACTGGCCTGAAATCATTCAGGGTATGTGTCTGTTTTGTATAGACGACTTAAATAAGTGTGGTACTAGCCTACTCCCTGTGTAAGAGACAACTTAAAGATGTCTGTGTACACACCTGCCAGTTGTTCCCCACAGACCTTCAAAACTTTTGGCGATACAGCATCAGGTCCCACTGTCACGGGCCCACCGGTGGGCCCAAATCCATTACATTTTTAAAACAGTAATATCCAAACTAATCTTGACAAACTATATATCATTTGAAAGCTTACAATCTCTAGTTTCCATATTTGGTGATTGATTTTCAAAATAAATTACAGAGGAGCCGTAATTTATCAATTTGCAACAAGAATATGTTCATACTCCTAAGGCGTGTTTAGACCTTTATTTTGAAATAGCAATGAACATGAAAACTCATGAAAGAAGGGTAGAAACCTCAGTTTGTTTTCATGCCAAGAGTTCAAAAGATAGCATCCATTCAATTATTTTAGAAAAAAAGGTCAGAATTTTTTTTTTAATATAAAGAAAAAAATTATATGATGTGGCAGGAAGTTAAAACGCAAATGCGTGTTCTTTTTATGTTTCTTAGAGGTTGAATTCATATCAAAATCTGCCAAACTTCTCATATTACTTCTGAATAGGATGTCTACTTCATAAATTGTAAGAAAATTGTGGAAATAATGGTTCATATCACTCAAAACACATTTGGAAATGGAGGCGGCCTTATATAGGCAGTAATGGAGTCTGGTTGTCATCTAGTGAAAAAGTTTGGTACTGCGCCCAAACAAAATCTTACTGAAAGCTCATTTTTTGAGATATCAACCTAAAATTTGAAACACAACTTGTTCAGATTTTTGGCTTTGATTTTTTTGCAGTTTTAGAGTCGCCCAGGTTTTGAAAATATATATTTTATATAAAATATGAATAATGAAATTTTTTACATTGTACATTTTCATAAACTCTTCTATAACTTTTTTTCTGTTTCACTTTCTTAATTTATTTCACTTCTACACAAATCTGCCAAATGTCTTCTTTAAAACAAGACCAATCTTACGTCTATATTCCAAAGCATTCTTGAATTACAACCATTTAAGTTCGAAATGTGCATTTTCATGTATATTCAAAAAAAAAGGGGGGTAACACTTAAAGGGTTAAGGGCGTTTACCTTCTTAAAAACCTGTTGAACGTGCTTGTGTAACCTGGAGCGCACAGTCCTCAGTGTTAAAAAAAAAGTTTTGAGGGAGTGTCCAAGTTTAATCTGTCAAATCTGGCATAAAAACATTCATGTTCACATTAAAATAAGGCATTAATGCTCCATGTCTAGTGTGACATAAAACATTCAGTAAACAACCTAGATTAGCTGTCTGTTTCCTGTTGATTTAAAAGTAGGCCTACTCCATAACTTTTTTTTTTCTTCCAAAACTAAATTAAAAAAATAATAATGAGTCAATATTTCATCAATTCTGTTTTGTCCTATCCTGATAAGCTTAGTATTATAATATTTTAGACCTGTCGGGATGGTTCTCGCGGGAAATTGTATACATGCGTCACTCACCTGTGCGAGTTGCTTCGCCTACTTGACGCGTGTTTTGTGTGGTAGTGGTAGTGGCAGAGGTTAGTTAACTTGTCACAACGAGCAAAAATGGTTAACATGGAGCAGGTAAATCTCGAATTTGGGGAATAGGGAATCACATTAAATAAAGCAGGAAAAAAAAAACACTGCACAGGAGTCTGCTTGCAAAGATAATGTGACAGGCTTGACTTTTTGGCATTTTACTGAACAGATAAATTGCCATATGTAGCTCATTAACCGAGTTCAGTTTAAAGCATTATCTATTGTGAAGGGTCATTTCATTATGGGTTGTTGTAGCGCAGGAAGTACCGTGTCTAAAAATGGGTATAGCTACAGTAACATCTTCAGCTAGTCAGCTTGAGATTTTTTTCCAACTAAAACTGGTTGTCTCTTAAGCCTAGTAGTGAATGGTTTATGATCAGTAGGATAATGTCTCTTTTTAGTTATGAGAACCATATTCATCCGCAGTCATGCAAAACACGACCAAAACAATGTTCTTCCGCAAAATGCTTGCAGTTGTTTTGAGGGCCAAAAGTTACGTTGTATTGTTACATTACCTAATAATATAAAGAGGGATTAAATGGGAGAAATAAAGTCATATTTGTGAGATATGAGGGTATGAGCTTCCACAGGTTTTGAACTATTCTTTTAAAACAAATACAGTAATAGGCGTGATCCATGAAAACAAACCTTCTATTCAAAGAGGACAAAAACATTTATTGCGAATACATTTAATGAAATGTGTTGTCAATGTTACAAAACTATTTTAACAAAAACAGGATAAATTCAATGTTTGTTTGTTTTTTTTAAAGTATTTTTGCACACAAGCATCAAATAAACTCCTCTATAGGAGAGCGTACATAAATACTTTCCCAAAACTATGTGATCTGATTACTAGGATTTGTGCTGTTTTAAACTGGCTAACCTTCTATCCCACACACCTGGCCCACTGTTAATTAGTTACCTGTACCCCTTGAAATAAAAAGAAAATGCTAGCATGCTAAGCGTGTGTTTCCTCCACCCAACACCAGGCTGGGTTGAGAGATTGTGCATGAGAATGCAATGGGCACCAGAGACATCGTATAAAACCAACACGCGGTCCAAGGGTGCTTCATTTCAGCTACAATCACGTTCGTCCAGGTCCAGGAAGCCTTTGACATTGTAATAAAAAAAAGGTTTGTAAAAAATGTGTAGTCAAATGGCAATTTCTTAATAGAAAACAATGTTTTATGCAGTTCGGATGCCAGCCAACCCTAGATGCCAGAATGTTCAAGTGAACGTGCTTTCACCATGAAGATGACCTGGATCTCCATCCCGAATAAATAGTTCATCCTTTTTTAGCAGCTACATTTCCAGTTCAGCATAAGAAAGTTTAATAGAATGAATTGTTAAACGAAAATGGTCAAAATTAACCTTGTACATAAATAACACTGAACAAAAATACCATAAGGAGGTTTGATTTTCCTAATAATGAATAAAACATTCAAATTATTAAAAAAAATTGCAGTAGAAAAATAAAAACGATAAATTCCACATTCACAACAGACTAAATAGAAATAAAATCAACAACAAAAATAACACTGATATATTTTGCTCTACCTCCAAGAGCATACTTAAAACCGTGAGGGAAAAAAATAACAACCAGAAAAATGTCCGTTTGCAGTGAGGTATTCGCTTCCGATCTAGCAAGGTTACTGAAAGAACTTGAGCCCTGCCACAAGGAAGAACTTTTCCAGGAAAATCTCAGAGTCCAGGACGGCGATGTGGGCTGCCCGGCCAATCAGGGAGTTGGCGGTGTTGGGCAGCGCATGGATGACATCGTAACGCACCAGGTTACAGTCTTTGTTCTGAAGCACAGGGAGTAGAAGGTTCTCGATCATCTCGGCATACACTGGACCTGATCACACAAGTAGATGGAGAGTTCAAAAGTTTGAGGTGGTTAAGGTTTTTAAAATGATTTAGAAAGAAATCCTTTAAGCTCACCAGGCCTTCATTTATTTGACAAAAAAATACAGCAAGACAGGAAACAATTTTTAGTGAAATACAGTAAAAATAAATATTGTGAAATATTAATAAAAATTCAAATAATTTTTATATATTTTTAAAATGTAATTTATATCTGTGAGGTCCAAGCTGAATTTTCAGCATCATTACTCCAGTCTGCAGTGTCACATGATCCCTCAGAAATCATAATAATATCCTGATTTGGAGCTCAAAAAACATTTCTTATCATCTATGTTGAAAACAGTTGTGCTGTGGAAACTGTGATACATTTCAGGATTATTTGATTAATAGAAATCTTTTGTAACATTATTTTTGCGATTAAATTTTATTCAATTTTAGCACAAAATGTACACGTACATTTTTCTATATGCCAAATAACATACATGCATATTCATGCATATAATGCAAAAAAAGTTACATTTTAAATAAAGGTCTTTACTGTCACTTTTGACCAATGTAATGCGTCATTGCTGAATAAAAGTATTATATTTCTTAAAATATATATATATATATATATATATATATCTTACTGACCCTAAAATTGGTTGAATGACAGTCAAATTCATACTGGACATGGGGGCCAATAAATTATGTAAAAATATATATATTTTTTGGATATATATTTTTGAAACCGTTTCTTTAATTCTCACCAGTCTGTTTGTCCTTTAAAGCTGTTTTGCACATCTCGATTCGGGCAGAGTGATAAGGGACGTAACGGTCCTGAAGGGACCCCACCAACACCACGTTCTTAAAGAACTGAAGACCTGAAACAGAGTTTGAAGGATTGGATATGGAGAAATCCAAATTAACATTGGCTTTGTGAAACCAGAATGACATGACACTCACCTGTTTTCTTGCTTAGCTTATAGAGGAAGGTCTGGCGTGGGTCTGAGTGGTCACGACAGGTCAGCTGCAGCAGAGAGCCAGATTTCTTCCACTTCTGCATGAACCACAACCCTGACACAGAGGAAAAATTACAGTGGTTCCTTAATAGAGTTAAATGTAGAGTGGCTCATAAAATACTGTCTTCAGAAATCTGCTGAGTTTATGACCATAAGTTACCGGTATTGACGAGGGCCGAGCTGTTGTACAGCGTGCCGAGATGAGGTCCAGACAGAGACAGAAACGTGTGGAGTCTGCTGAGATAACATTTAAACCTGGGCCGCGTCAGCACAGAGCGCACGATCAGATTTCCCAGAGAGTGACCCACAAAACTGAGAAAGACAACACAGTGATTCTGTTACCCTAAGGCTAGATGTGTTTTAGTTCACAGTTTAAACATATGAGCTTGTCTAAGCAATCAACAAGGTCAAATTAATGTCCAAAATGGCACACTGGGATTGACCTCCATGTCTGTAAAACCCACAAGACCCCCGCATCTGATTTGTCATTTTATAGTGCAAAATCATGCTCAAGTGTCAGTGAGGCCAGAATGTACACATGATGCACATCGACTCAGGACAGGGCCAGGGTAAAAAATTCAGGTCTTTAAAAATTGGCCCTGAGGTGAATTTTTTAGTCTAGTGTTTTGAAATAATAATATTTAAATGATTCAATGTGAATACTTCAAATACATAATTTACATGCTAAATATGCCCTCAAAAAGGTATAAAAAAATCCTTGTAAATCAATCATTATGGCTCCTTAATAATAATAAAAAAAATGTACACTGGACAAAGTCGTTGATTTTTTTTTACGAAACTAGAGGAAGGGGGAAAAAAATCATGCTTGTAAATCTCTAAAAATACTGTAATTTTCTCATATCTGAGTTTAACTTTCTGATATATTTGCGCTTGAGGAAAAGTTCTTACCTTATCTTGGAAACTGTGAGGTTGTAGATTTGTATGTACTGCACTATTTCATCCAAAAGTCTGTCTGTCATTGACTCAAAATCTGCAAATGTGTCATTCTTGAATAAAAACCCAAGAAAATCAAGGTTAAAGTTTCAAAACATATCAATTTTTAACACCGTTTCTAATGTTCAATTTCTTTTCCAAGCCAACTGAAGTTTTTCTTGTTTAAAAGCACGTCCAGTGATTTTACATATACTTTATACTTTTAAAAGTAATAACTAGTGCTGTCAAACGATAAAAATATTTAATCGCGATTAATCGCATTAATGTCATAGTTAACTCGCGATTAATCGCACATTTTTATCTATTCTAAATGTCTCTTGATTTCTTTTTGTCCTATTATTTTTTCTCATTTTAATGCTCTTATCAACATGGAAAAGTGGATCGGCTTGCTTTTTGCAAATGTTTTTTTATTGAAAACAACATTGGCATATACTGTGTTCAATTTCACACTACATTCTCACTTGGAGCAAATAATCTCTCACACAATGTAACACTGTCCATCAATAAAAGGGTGAAAGAAATACTGACGATTGATGAGGGGGTGGAGAATTCGCATCAGTTGTGTGTGTGCTTGGCCATCAAGTGGTATTTCAGACTGGACGTGCTGCGATGATGATAGCTCAGTTCACAACGACAAAACACACAGATAACTTTGGTCTTGTCAATGGAACCATTTGGCAACTTTTTAAAAGTAAACTTTCCATTCAGAATCTTATTGGCATCCATTTCGGCATCTCGCGCTCGTCATCCACTCAAAACGTAACGTTAACCAACTATTTGGCCGGCTCGCAAGCCCAAACAAGTGTGTGCGGCGTGCCTGTTGTTTTGTTTCCGGTCTAGCTAGATCCGCTTGCGCTTTGGTCGACGAAGCAACAAAACGTCCTCGCGCAGCGCAAGCCATTGAAATGAATGGGTTTCATAGCGCAGCGCCACGTCCTGTTGCAAAAGCATGTGAAAAAAACGACAAAGTTTGCTAGGCCAAAAAGACCGTTAATCGCGCAATAAAAAAATTAACGCCGTTAAAATGGGTTTGTGTTAACGCCGTTAATAACGTGTTTAACTGACAGCCCTAGTAATAACGTATTAAAAGTACATATTTATGAACTTTATTAATTCTCTAAACTGCCCATTAAACCCAGTGCTTGTTTCATGGGATGTTTTACCTGATTGCGCTCTGACATTAGGAAATCTATACGAGCACCAGGTAAACCAAGCTCCAGATAAGTCTTCACTAGACGCAGATCTGCACTGTTACCTAAAGAAAAGGTTTTTAAATCAATGTGAATCTGTTAATGTGGACTTAATCAATTTAAAGAAACAGAAGAGTGTGACTGCTTACCGTCCAGGCCATGTACACACACTATGAGGTGTATGCCCTCATCACAGTTTTCATCTTCATCCATGCTGAAATATGGCACAGTGGACGCCAGATCTGCCACATCACTGTACAGGAACCCTGGCAACTTTAGTTGCTTCAGCTCCTCTTTTGCTTGGACAAACCTAAAGATTCACACACGGGTATTAGCTCATGCATCTGCAATCCACCGTTTCTATGTATTATGCATATAAACATGAACTCCTTACTTTTAATGCTTCTGCTTTTAATTTACTTCCAAAAAATATCTTGGATTACCAGAATCCAAACTTAATGTGAAACAGCTTTTGATTTCTCAAATTTGCCATTACTGTTGTAACTTATAATAATTTGCATTATATTACTGCAACACTTTTAATTACCGCAGAGATTTTATAAAGGCGGTTACAAGAGGTTAGTCAGGTAGGTTACCTAAAAGAGTAGCCTAAAACAATGTCAAAAATAGCTATATGGCTACTGGCCAACATTAATATTAATACAATACACCTAGTGTGACCTAGATTACATCTGTTGGGAAAAAAAGTTTTAGAGGCGGATCAAGTCATTGAATTTTGATGAAAGATCATTAAGATATTTTTCTACACTGGCGTTAAAAAATTAGATTAATACATTTATTCAGCAAGGATGCATTAAATGAATCAAAAGGCAGTAAAGACATTTATAATGTTTTTTTTTTATATAAATGCTGAGTTTTTAAAAACTTTTTAAAAAATTACAACCGTTTTCAACTTTAATAATAAGAAATGCTTCTTGACCACCAAATCAGTATATTAGAATGATTTCTGAAGGACCATGTGACACTAAAGAAACTGGAAATTCAGTCATCACAGGAAAAAATTACATTTTAAAATATATTAAAATAGAAAACGGAGAATAAGAGATTTATTTTAAAAACTTTCTTTTTTTTTTATCAGCCACAAATTTTTGAACACTGATGAATCACGCATAAAAAAAAGTGCATGGCAAACTGCAAAAATAAAGGGAATGGGAAAAAAGAAAACTCACGCTGTCATCTGAGCAGTAGGGGCACTCTTGTACCAGCACAGGTCGTTGCTGGTTGGAGCTGGTCCAGGAGGCCGTGTCTGCAGGCCGGCTGAGGGAATGTATGTTTCCTGGAGCTGTTCCAAACCCAGGTGATCATAAAAAAGGGTTTTTCCCTCTGCTCCCCCATCCTCACACCTCCCTTCCTCCCCTGGGAGGCCATTAACATAAACCAGCCCATCTGTTTCCTCATAGTAACCGTTCTCAATCATTTCACTTTCCTGCTCCTCTTCATCATCCTCTTCGTCATTAGCATTGGGGCAAGTCTGAATCCCCAGTGTCACGGCTGCAGTCTCCAATGGGCTGATCTCAGATATATCAGTGCTAGAGCGAGAGCCAAAGTAGTTCTCCACAAAGCCTTTCTTCACCAGGTCCGTGCTGCTAGTGACTGATGTACTGGACTGGGCGGCCGTCTGAGGCTCACTACATGCTTCTGGCCCCAGACCTACACCACTTGGAAATTCTGTCTCGGTAGATCCCGTCGGCCTGTCAGGAGCAGAAGTTTCACAGCAGGACTGGAGAGCAGAGTGCTCATCGTGTGACACAGGCCCATCTCCATGACTGATGGAGGGTTTTTGTTGGGCCAAAACTCTAGAGCTCGATTGCAGGAGGCTGTGAGATTCTCCTGAAAAGATGAGACTCTGTTCCTGCACCAGGATGCTGGACTTCCTGCTAGTGTCCTCTGTCTCCACCTCATCATCCGAGGGGAGGGAGTTAATGGAGGTAAGGGAAGACTGGACTCCACTGATGCCGCTGGTGCTCTCCGGATTGAGGCCCTCCAACGCGGTGGTTCTTCTGGAGGCAGGGCTGAGCGGAGGTGGTCTCTGGTGGGTGCTCTGTGGAATAAGCTCTGTAGGTGCCTCGAGGCCAGAAGCAGCAAAAGGAGAAGGAGAAAACGGTGCTAGCTGTGTCACAGAGCTGGGCTCACTCTCGATTCCGGAGTCTGAGAGCCTGGAGGAGGCTTGAGGAACACAATCAGTCCTCAGTGCAGCTCCACAAGCTCCGACAAACGTGGGGCCATCCCCAACTCGACTCTTGAACTCAGAGAAATCGGTCTGTGTGATCTCTGGAACATCCCTCCTGGCGGTTGGATCTGAGTGGTGCGGTAAGAGAATGGTGACCTTATCGCCCTGGTAGGGGTCCTTGTCGCTTGGTTTAACATCAATATGTCTGAGCCCAGCAGGTGGATGTGTCAAATCAACTCTGGCAGCTGCACTCTGTGCGGCTTCTGCTCCAGTACCTGCCTGGGGCCTTGCCTGCATTTGCAAACTCAAAAGATTGGAAAAGCTGTCGCTCTGGACACTGATGTTACCTTGAATGTCGCTTGTGGTGCAGTCTTTAGCACAATGCGTGGTTGCGGTTTCATTCTGGAGGATACATTTGCCTATATCATCTAGATCGTCTTTCGGATTGCACTGAGCATCAACTTCTTTGGACTTGGTGGTCGGTTCCCCACGAGGAACCTTCAAGTTCTTGTAGCCTGTGAGGACCACAGAGTCTTTTGAGGTCTGCCTGATCAGCTTCTTTGAATTTTCAGTCTTGGCATTCTTCTTCAGCTTGATGGATTTGGCTTTGGATTTGAGGGGAGGCTCATTTTGTTCAGGCCAAGCGGTGGCGAGGGCAGCTTGCTGCTTATCTGGGCAGGGACCAAGGGCTCCCAATCCACTAGCAATGCAGTCTTTTGAGTTGGACCTTTCTGCTTTAGTGGACATAGAGCCACTTCTGGTGTTGTGGAGACCAAGCCATGGACCATCACGATCTTCAGGGTAAAAACAATATAGTAAGCAAGTAGACGTTTGGCAGACATATTAATCCAAAATGACTACAGTACATTTAATACAGGGACTGTTCCACTGGTGCAATTTGAGATTAAGGACATAATGCTGATAATTCCTGAAATGCCCTATGGAGGTTCTGAAACTTTAAGCTTTTCATTACCAAACATATCTTTAACCACTATGCCACACCCAGTGTATTCTAAAGACATCATGAACTAACATAAAATGGATTTGAAATAAAGGTCTCATCCTTTTTACCCTTCGTTTATACCCTTTAGTTCAGGGGTCTATTCTTGGAGGGACAAGGTCCTGCAGAATTTAGCTACAACCCCAATTAAACACAGCTAACCAAGGTCTTCAGGATTACTAGAAACATCTAGCCAGGAAGACTGTTTAGCAAAAGTATACTTGAAAGCTTGCATAATTGAGGCACTTCAAAACTGTTTATCAATGGTTGTGACACAAAACGTAAGCAAGACACATGTGGTATTAATAACTCAGGTGAAGCACCTTTCTCACTGAAGAAAGCATTTTATTGGACAATAATTGTAAAGAACTGCAAGATGAGCCATTAATAATTTCAATACATTTTCCCAGAAGACATTTTTAAATTAAAAGCCACATAACTCCAACATTAATTTCAAAATGTGCTTTTTCCCTTTAAAAGCAAAATCAATTTTATGCATTGTGTTTTTTTCTTACGAGCTGATGGCTAAAATGATAATCGAAGATTATCATGTAATCGATCAAGGAGTGCCATTAAACATACCTTCAGTAATGGATTCCAAATATCTGTCCTCAAAGATGATTGGTAGGGAGTTCACATCCCCATCCAGATCAGCACATTCAACAGGAAGAGGTGGTAAGGACAGGAAGTAGGAAGAGTTCTTAATCGCTGTGGTCATCTGTTGGTGACTGTGAGCACTGTTGAATAAAGAAGTTCATTTGAATTATCATGAGAACTGACATGCACTCTTCATGCTAAATAACTACATTACAGTAATGATATTTTAAGACATACTGCAGTTCCTGGTAGGCCAGCGCACTTTGTCTTGGGTGTTCAAGACAAAAGAAAGCTTCTGCAAATCTTTGCACCTAAAAATGAAACATTCAAGATAAGTAAAGCCAAAAGTATACTCTGCACAGACACTTCTTACTATGCAACAACAATTTCATTCGTGTCATTAAATGTGTCAGAATATAATGCAAATGCAATGCATAAATATGCAAGTATGCAAATATAATATGCATTTGGTAGAAGTAATCTCAGAGCTCACCCGTAGTGTGTGGTGCTCATGGGCCAACAGCGCAGAGACGCGCTCATTCAGTGACACCACTTCCAGGAAATTCCCCCACAATGCCATAAGCAGAGAGCACAGCTGCGCCAAATTCATGTTCACCAGTTCAGCCAACTCATCTGGGCTCTCTCCCCTCTGCTGCAAGAATCCATACACAAATATATAAAAAAAAGCAGTGCAGTAAACCATCATGAGGCACCAGTCAAGCCAAGCAACAACTACAGCAAAGGGATGTATGATTGACCTTAACATATGGTACAAGTAGGGATGCACCGATATGAAAGTTTTGGCCGATACAATATTTATATTTGAAAGATGATAACTGATATATTGGCCGATAAATCTAAATCCAAATTTTTATATCATTTTTGAGAGCCTGATTACAAAAAAAAAGTCTCACCATTAAAAGTCATGTCCCAAGCACACAATTATAATGTTCTCATTATTTTATGTAGCCTATATGACTTGCGGTTCACATGTTGTACTTAACTGTATTTTCCTTTTTTGAAGGGATTCCAATTATATTTCAAGCAATTCAAAACCATCATGGTGAACAGTGCGCATCTAAAGTGTCTCAGCTGAAGGAAATTATTTATTATTATTAATTGGCTTTAATATATCAGCCAAATTTTCTTATCGGACCTATAACGATAACATTAAAAATGATCATATATCGGCCGATATATTGTGCATCCCAAGGTACGAGTAATTTTATATTACAGTAATGGTATATCTCACATTTATTTTAGCTGGCAATTCAACAAAAATTATTTATACATTAAAAGTTGTAATGCCTATTTTTGCATAATCCAGTGAATTATATATACTTGAAAATTGATGGATGCAAACCAAAATACCTGATTATTCACAATAAGTTCATAAGTCTAGAATCAGTAAAACACAAACGTTAAATTATGTAATTACAGTAAGATATTTAAAACAGGGGGTCTTGTTAATTGAAAGTCTTAAACTATGATACTGACCTCGCTTGATAATCATGACATACCTTGACTTGTTCACAGAGCTCATTAAGTCGAACCTCCACATCAAGTTTTTCTAAAAAAAGAAAAGAAAAGACAGCAGAGTGAAAATGTTGTTTCTACGGCAGCAGTATGGAGTGAATGAGAGACAAGGGTCTGTCTGAAGAGCCTGTGATTGGCAGCACATGATAGGGAGCTAGAGGAACAACAGCACAGGAAGTAGGAGTCAGAGGACAGAGAACACCAGCAATGTTCAAGCATTTAGACTGATCCAAAGTCAGCCTGAGATCTGAGATACTGCTAAAGGAAAAAAGAACTAAGCTGAGCTAAAAACTCCCTCACTGAAGGACACTTGTCAATGACAAACGTCCAAGTTAGGGTTGGGGGAACAGAAGAAAGAAATAGAGCTAAAAAAAAAAAGACACAAATGAAAGGCAAGAGGCGTGTGGAGCTGAGGTTCGGTTTTGGAGGGACATACCTATGTAGACGTGCCTTTGGTCTCGAGGATAAGGTCTTCTGAGAACTCGTTCATAAAGGACCTGCATGCTGGGCTTGGCTAGTGGTGGGATTGCACATATAGGCACGTTTAAAACTTTCACTCTCCCCTTTAGCTGTTTGAGCTTAAAATGAACCCTTAAATACATGCAAGTTCAGTCACTAGATACATTCGGTCAGGAGCAGCCAAGGGTGAGTAGTTTAGCTTTGAGTGAGTGAGTGAGTGTGAGAGAGAGAGTTTACAGTGAAAGTTCTGAAAGGATTTGTATTAAAGACAAAAAACGGGAGATAAAAGGATCTGCTTGCTGATACATACATAAGAAAGAGGGCAGAGGCACACTTGAGGGACAAAGGCTTATTAGAAACACTAACAATATGCTGGTAAATTAAGACATTAAAAGGTAAATGTCCAGAACAACAGCTCTTCCTTAGTCTCAAGAAGTGAGTGGATGCACTAGTATAAGTGAGTGAGTATTCAGTGATGGGCTCTGATGAGATTTAAAATAAAAATTAATATGTAAAGGAAAATAATACAATGCATATACAACAAAAACATAAAATATGTATTAGACAGTAGGGGTAGACAATAAGCAACAAATATGTGTTAAAAAAAAACTTTAGCATATAAAAGTTGAAATATAATCACATATAATTAAACAAAATCAAACTGTAGCATATAAAAGTTGAAATATAATAAATATAAATCACATATAATTAAACAAAATTGAATATATCACAATATACAAATATTATGGAGCAATGATTCGAAAACTCCTGAAGAAAATTAGTCCCGGGGTCAACAAGCTTCTCTGAAGGTACTTCCAAGGCTTCCGTGGAGAAAATGATATATGATGCTAGATTTTTTTTTTTTTTTTTTTTTTTTTTTTTTTTTTTTGTTCATTCAAATAATGTACAAATTTACCAGACAAATTTCTTCTGGTGTTCCAATCCAAAGTTAAGGTCAGTAATATTTTGCAATGCTCACCAAGGCTGCATTTATTTGATCAAAAATAAAGTAAAAACAACAATATTGAGAAATTTAATAAAAATTTAAAATAATTTTTCTATATTAATATATGTTTTTAATTTAATTTATTCCTGTGATTATAGAAGCTTGTTTCCACCATGGAATAAAACGATTTAAAAGATAATTGCACCTTTTTTCTAGCAATTCTCATTTTTCCCAAGTTTATATCTCGCAATTCTGACTTCTTTTTTCAGAACTGTGAGATATAAACTCACAATTGTGAGTTATAATGTCCAAGACTGACTTTTTTTCTCAGCAATTTTGAATGTATAACTCACAATTGCAAGTTTATATAATGCAATTCTGAGGAAAAAGAGTAAAAATTGTGAGATAAAAAGTTGCAAATAACTTCTTTTTTTTTTAACCGTTGCGGAAACAAGCTTCCATCCTGATACCAAAGCTGAATTTTCAGCATCATTACTCCAGTCTTCAGTCACGTGATCCTTCAGAAATCATTCTAAATATGCTGATTTGCTGCTCAAGAAAAATGACTTATTATCATTGTTGAAAACAGTTCCACATGTAACAGTGCTGCTTAATATTTTTGTGTAAACCATGAAAAAGTCTTTAACAGAAAGTTCAAATAAAACAGTATTTATTCTAAATATATTTTTTTGTAACAATGTAAAAGTCTTTACTGTCACTTTTGATCAATTTAATGCATCCTAGCTGAATAAAGTGAATACAATTTTTAGTTCCCAAACTTTTGGACGGGTGTGTATATTGCTCACACACATACACATACTGAAGCTCAGTGGTTAAACTGGGTTTAGAATGAAGGTTTGGTTAAAATAACACCCTTCTGAAATATTGAAGCAAAACATGTCAATTAGTTACCAAAATGCCTTATACAGAGTCAATGATTGAAGTTCAGTGTAAAAAATGTTGTAAAATAGATCATTTCAGTCTTCCAACTCAGGTTGGAAACAAGAATTTTATTCTTTCAGTTCTGATGGGACTACATACCTAGCTCCAATCGCTGGGATACGGGCAGATTCTTGGTCAGGGAGGTTAAATAACAGAACAGGCCCTGATACGCCTGCAGCAAGCTGGCACACATGTTCTGGTGCAGGCTGAAGGCATGCTGTAGGCACTGATCCGATACCAGAAAGGTTTTGCCCTGCAAATCATAAAAGAGAGCTTTATGCATCACTGAACGTTGAAGAAGAAGCATTAAGAGTTTTTGCACTGTGCTCAAAGCCAGTTCCCCTTAGAGATTCAATCTATTTCATTTGAGATGGGTTTTCTATTCAATGAAGGAATAAAGTTTTAGAGCTCACTGTGGTCCGACAGGCACCTTAATGGCAGCTTAATGTGACTAGGGTCTCAAGAGATTTCTTGTAATGTAAAAATCACATCATCTCATTAACTGCGAAGTAACAGCTCAAGCCTTTTAGTTACATAATGATGTCTATTTATGGACAGCCTTAAAGCTCTCACTGATATCGTGAGAAAACCACTGCGTCTGTTCTTTGCTTTTTAAATGCAATGTCAGCAGTGTTTATGGGTGCTTTCACACCTGCCTCATTTAGTTCGGTTGAATCGCACTAGCGTTCGTTTCTCCCCCTAGGTGCGGATCAGTGTGGTGTGACAAGGAACCAAAACGGCAGAAAAATGCTACTATAGGGGCTTTCGCACCGGATAGTTCTAGGAACTAACCACCTGGGGCCGGTTTCACAAAGCTATTTTAGACCGGTCTATAGTGTTAGACAAGTCTAAAATTTGCTCATAGACTAGTCTAATGCACGTTAGACTGTTTCACAAAAATAAAGACTGACTTAGTTTAGACCAAAAAAATTAGACACCTTACCCCCAGGCTAACTTAGGTCTAAGACTCTGTTACCTTGGCAACCAGCAGTAACAATAACAGTAACAGTTACATTACAAACAGCCAAAAGCAAAGGGAAAATGGCCCTTTCCAAATTAAACATTTTTCTTGTTACCACATTCTCCGCTAAATTTCCTAAGTAAAATGTCCTTGTAACTGTTAAACTCCTCCAACAAACACATTTTCCGCTGGGGTAAACTGCACTGAGCGGTTGAATGCGCTTACTCGATCCGCCATGTTTTTTGTTTTGAAAAGTGTCTTATTTTACCCAGAATGCATTGCAGTGTAGTTCTACTTAAGATAGTTAGAGTCTTAAGCGCTTTGTGCAACGGTCTGATTTAGATGTCTATCTGAAGTCTGACTATCTGCTATATCTAAGCCATAGTCAAAGTCTATCTTTGTGAAACCGGCACCAGGGTGGTTCCCCGAGAACTAATGGTTCCCATAGGAACCTTTTCCCGTTGCATTCGCACCCAGCCAGTAGGAACTCTGAAGTGACGTAAGCCACGCTTGTTGTGACTTTTATTTTGACAGTGGGCGGACCTTTATTTTCAGACACCAGAGTCTGAGCAAACAAACAGTGCTCGCATTTTCCGTGTTCATTAGGTTACGATCTGACCAACAGTCCTGTCTAATACGTTATTGAATAGAACTATTAATGTACATAAAAGTAGACAGTATATAAAAAGTTATAAGCGTATGCCGTGTGGTTGATATGCAGTGTTGCTAGCTGAGCAGAAATACATAATCATGTTTCGCTTGGTCCCCTCAAAGTTGCGTTGGATTTTCTCCTTAGCGTAAAGGTTGAGAGGCCCATCTATCACTGTTTTCCATGTTCGTAGAGTTCAGTGTTTCCCCTACCATTGTTTTGGGGGGCCCCACCAAAACGACCCCCCGCCCCCCCTAAAATGCTGACGAAATCCAGTCATAAAAAAAGGAATTTAGTGTATAACGCGGAATTTCACGGAATTTGTAAATTTGAGGAAAAAATAGAAAGCAGTTCAGTACACTTGAAATCAAATCGCGATGTAGACTAGTGTGTGTGAATATTAAAACACAAAGACTATTTAAATACGAATCCTGTATGTTCTGAATGAATGGTGCCGCCGACGCGCAGTTTCATTTACCACACACACACACACTGAAGCACGTGTGACGCTTGCGCTGTTTTTTGGCCTATATGAAGACACAAATGCATAAACTTCCTCTCCAGGCTCTAGATCCACTCCGAAAGTCACTTCGTGATCATTTAACCGCTTCATTTGAGAAAAACTATCATCATGACATAAACACACAGAAACTCAAAAGGTCTTCACGGCAACCCGTCAAAATAAAAGTTCGGTTTAACTTGACAGAAATATATTACTGTTGTACATTAGAATTTAGATATGTCCCAATGTAATAATACACTAATCCAAATAAATTATAATCAAAACTGAAATTTTTAAGGAATAATCCATGTTTTAATTTTAACAGTAAAGCTCATTGTGCAGCAAGTTATTTGACAAAAAGTTTATTTAATTTCATATGATTAAAATTGATGATAAATGATACAATTTGTGTCTTATGTCTACATTTTATTACCAGAAAAAACACAACACAGAATTAGTGTGAATTTTTTTCATATATTTAAAAAAAAAATGTATAAGTTTAATGATTCATAAATCATAATACATGATTTCAATTAATTAGACATGCTTTTTGATTGCAAAAAAAAATTACACCACGTATCCGTAACACGCCCGCTCCGCAACACTAGCAGTCCCCCAAAACCCCCCCCCCCCCCTGGAAAAAAATCCTAGGGGAAACAATGGAGTTAGTTTGTGGAGTAAATATACAGGCTATAATAATCTGTGTGTTTAAATGTTTTTTTTCTGGTGTTTTGCGTGTGTTCAGCCAATCCGCGAACACTAACGTCACGGACAGTTCCTATAGTGCTGGTTTTGACCCTACTCTGAAGTAGGAGCTAAATTAGTTCCTTTAAAAGAGTTCCTAGAACTAAAATCGTTCCTAGTTCCTGCGGTGCGAACATGCCGACATCCGGGTACTTCCGTCAATAGTTCTAGGAACTATGAAAAGGTTCCTCCGGTGCGAAAGCCCCTAATGTATAATTCTTAGCCCTTGGCCCAGACCAAATGAACCGAAACTACAGATGTGAGAGCACCCTTTGAATAATTGGATTAAAATGAAACTCGTTTGGCAAAAAAAAAAAAAGGTTGATTCAGGTGAGTGAGGATATTTGTGTGTATGTGTGTGTGTGTGTGTCTGTCTTACATCTGGTGACAGCTGCTTGACGTAGGTGGTGCCGAACACCACAGATTCCAGTGGTGGGATGAGAGAGTCTTTGCTCTGTGCCGGAGCGTTACGATTCAGCCAGGTGCTTTTAACTGGTCGTGGGAAACTGAGGGGACAATCAAATTCAGCACACACATTTCTACTGATTTCAAAATAAAGGCACAATATTCAAAACGTGCACCTTTTGAAAGTATGCTTTGTCAATGAAAAGATGTTTTCGCAGTTAAATAAATGAAAAATACTTTTGACAAATTCACTCAAGTTCAAAAGCGTGGGGTCGGTAAGATGTTTTAATGTTTTTTAAAAAGAAGTCTCTTCTGCTCAAAGGCTGTATTTATTTGATCAAAAACAAACCAAAAACAGTAATATTGTGAATTATTATTACAAATTAAAATATTTTATTCAACATTTTTTTTTTTATTTCACTATAATGTAATTTATTCCTGTGATGCTAAAGCTGAATTTTCAGCATCATTACTAAAATCTTCGGTGTCAGATGATCCTTCAGAAATCATTCTAATATGCTGATTTGGTGCTCAAAAATGTTCATATTACTATTAATATTTCTTATTATTATCAACGTCAAAAACAGCTGTGCTGCTTAATATTTTTCTCAAAACTGATTCAAATTTTTCCAGGATTCTTTGATGAATAGAAAGTAATTTTACATAGAAATATTTTATATACATTTTTACTGTCAGTTTTAGTCAATTTAATTTGTCCTTGCTGAATAAAAAAATAATAATTATAATTTTTTTTAATAAATATAAATATATATATAAATATAATACATATTACTGAATCCAGACTTTTGCATGGTAGTGTATGTTTTAAATTATATTAGATATTTTGACATTGGCCAGTGTGACATGAAGTTAATTTTGCATTGTTCTATGTGTATAAAGCATAGATGTTTGTTTGTCCTGGAAAGCACAGTATTCTTTAAAGCTCACAACAACCTACTGTCTTCACTTGTGACATATTCATAAAGACTACTGTGTTCTGTAGGTGCAGTTTTCCGTGTACTGCTGACCTGATTAGAGGTTGATGCAGGGCCACCAGTGATGCGTGGATAGTGGCAGAGATGACAGACAGGTGGAAGTAGTCAAACATGACGTTGACGTGCTGGTGGATGCCTCTGTGGAGGCTAAAGTGCAAACGCAGCGTTCGACTGCTGATGCTCTGGAGAGAACTAGGGTCCTCGGGCCTAAACACAGACAAAAACAAACACGTTTATATGTGAAACAACTGTCTAACCCTAAATATAGGCAACCGTAAAATCTGAAAATAGCGTTCGGTTATTCGTCTACATACGAGTAGTCGCCATCGGTGAAAAACAAGTCCAAAGACAGCTGAAAGTCCATTTCATTTAAGGACTCTTCCACCTGCAGGGGAAAATATACCATCACCACCATCACTAGTGATGCATACAGAGGTAGATTTTATCACAGAACTCATAATGTGGCTGTTGTTTGAGTCATTAGAGTCGCTCACCTTCTTTGCATCTAGCAGCATCATCACTTTGAATACGAGGACATCGTTGACTACAATCTCCTCATTTTTGTAAAGGATCTGAAAGGTTTTGCTGCAGCCCACATCATCTTGAACTGTTGCTGGGAAAGCCAGATCTGAACCTGAGAGAAAACGCACATTAGAAGGGCTTTACAAAGCTCAGATAGATGTGCTACTTGACAAAATTAAACCTATAAAAAACACATACCAAAAAATCCATTGACTTAACAGAAATTAGCTGCTATTTTTTTACAGTTTTAAATCGTTCTGTCGTCTGAAACTCTTGCTTTCTGCTTTATTTGTGTACATGCAAATATGGCGTGACAAAGTGAACCAATGCAAGTTTGACATCAATGGTGCCAACATCAAAATTCATTAGTGTTTGCGCATCTTGCAACGGCATCTTAACAGTTATCGATGTCAACCTACAGTACACATGCTTTTCAGACACAAAGCTACAAAAATGAATAAAATAAACTTCCAAAACATACATTCTGCCCTGATATTTCTATGAGGAGAGGATGTGGATAGAGTAAAAAACAAACAAAAACAAAAAACAGATAATGATGCTTCTCATCACATTTCACCACAGAGTGAAAGACATTACACACTCCAACAGACACAGAGCATGTGCAAGAAAAGATTCTTTCAACCCACTGTGTCAATCACTGTGGGCTCTGAGCTAAACGTTGATGTAATATTAAAGGGGTCATGAACTGCATTCTTTTATTATATTGGGGTGCACACTTTTATGTTATGTTAGTATGATTTTTACATCAAAAATGGTCATAATTTAGAAATAAAAGGCATTTTTCCTACCCAGATTTTAGCCTCTGATTTGAACTCTGTTCGAAAAGCCGTGTCTGCTGTGAGACTTCAGTGTAAACGCCCACTGCTGTGATTGGCTGACATCTTTGCATATGAAATAAGTATTACATGTGGAACTCTCTCGAAAACTTTTAGCACGTTTTTAATATTACAGCTCTCAACGATAACTAATCGTGAAAAGTGTTGATTATAGCATTATATTTAGATCTATGGCATTATATTTAGATTGTGGCGTGAAAGGGATGAGCATTGTAGCTGATCACAGACATGTTGAGTGCATGAATGCAGTGATCATTGCAATGAAATTTCTGCACGATAACGAATTCTATCATCATAACTAACACAGTGTAAATAAGAGATTCATTGATTATGTAACCAAAGACTAATGATAAAACGGACTTTGTTAAAACAGTTTTGGCGAGAGTCCAGAACTCAGTCACTGATAAACTGAGATGTTTGATTGACAGCTCCAGCGATTGTAAAGGGAGCATTATTTGATCGCTTTCTATATATAATAATGCCAGTTTAAATAACAGATTATTTTAATCCAACTAGGAGAAACAATGTGAAGTTGACCGTTTAGTCACTGGTTTGATTTACTGACACAGACAAAGAACATCTGACTGTATCTTCATGAATCATTACATACCAGAAATCACTGATCACAGATCAGGCATTAGAATTAACACTTACATGTCGCATTACAGTCAGGTCCATATCGCAAAAGTCTGTTTGCAAAGCCTGCGCCCGAAATTGCGACTGATTTTCCAAAGAATTCAGAGTTTGATGTACCGAATCCAATTAAATAATGCTCAACTGAGACATTCACATTGTTGAAAATAAATAACCACATTCCTAGCATTAATATCCTTTGGAAGGTAATGTTATTTTTAGTCCAGTGATCCTGTATCGCTCTTCTCTCCTCGTCATCTCTTTAACATGCCAGTAAGCAAGGGGCAAAGTTGCAATGATGAAGTAGGAGTTGATTTTCTTCAGCAGAGGCGGTCTTTTCACCTATAAGCACATTCCACAGCGAGTCGTTCTCTGGGCTCAGTTTCAATAAAAGCTGTTTTTAGACTAATAAAGGAAGTTTTCAGTTCTGAAACTTACAGGATATTTTTACAGTATGATAACCTCTTATATGTCAAAAGCTCAAGGAAAATTTGATTTCTCAGTTCATGACCCCTTTAAGTGAACCGAAGGCTACAGGTTTAAGAACTATGTTAGAAATGGTAAATGGACTGCATTTATATAGGGCTTTCAACAGACCCATGGCCACCAAGCACTTTACATATTGCCTCGCATTCACCCATTCATTCATTCATTCATACACCGACGGCAGTGTCAGCCATGCAAGGCGCCATCCAGCTCGTCGGGTGCAGCTGGGGTTAGGTGTTTTGCTCATGGACACCTCGACACTTGGTCAGGTTTGTAGACAACCTACATGAACCACTGCCGTCCACAGAAAGGGAAGGTTAGACCCCTTAAAGAGACCCGAAGGCTACAGCTTTAAAGGGATTCTCCACTTTTTTTGGAAATAGGCTCATTTTACAACTCCCCCAGAGTTAAACTGTTGAGTTTTACCGTTTTTGAATCCATTCAGCCTATCTCCGGTTCTGGCGGTACCACTTTTAGCATAGCTTAGCATACATCATTGAAGTGGACAAGACCACTAGCATTTCTAAAAGAAAAATGACCAAAGAGTTTAGATATTTTTCCTATTTAAAACTTGACTCTTCTGTAGTTACATCGTGCACTAAGACCGACGGAAAATGTAAAGTTGCGATTTTCTAGGCTGATATGGCTAGGAACTATACTCTCATTCCTGCGTAATAATCAAGAAACTTTACTGCCGTACCATGAGAGCAGCAGGCGTAATGATATGACGCAGCGCCTGAAAATAGTTCCGTTGTGTTGACGGAAGGTGGCCTATTTTCAGGCCGGTAAAACTCAACAGTTTAACTCTGGGGGAGTTGTAAAATGAGCCTATTTCCAAAAAAAGTGGAGTATCCCTTTAAGAACCATGTTAGAACGGGAAGGTCAGACCCCTTAAAGAGACCCAAAGGCTACAGCTTTAAGAACCATGTTAGAACGGGAAGGTCAGACCCCTTAAAGAGACCCAAAGGCTACAGCTTTAAGAACTATGTTAGAAAGAGAAGGTTAGACGTTTAACCCTCATAAGTGAAGATAAGCTGCATTCCTATGCAAAATACCGCCTGAAGAAATCCCTGGAGGTATTGAAGCATTTCGGTAGCAAATTTCAATTTCAAATGTAATATGCAAAATGCCAATGCAATATGTAAAATGGCAATGTATTTCCATATTTTCCCTCCCATGTGTAACGTTTGGGGCAAAATGATCATTTAAATTCAATAATATAATTTTCGTTTGCGGTTTCCTACTCTAGTACTCTATGTAATTTAAACATATTGCTCAAGTCGCAAAATTCGAATGAAAAAAAATATCTAAAATATACCTAACTGATTAGATATGTTTAACAAGTTACAGTCTCTTCAACTGGCAAAACAGGATGAGGTCTCAGGGATCATCAATCCAGAAACATAAAATAAAACTTCAATTAGATTATAAAACAGCTAGCATCATAGTTTTTAAGCACAATTAAATGTTCTTTAAATAGTCATTTAAAATGTAGTTTCACAAACAACATTTTATGAAGGTTAAACACAGACTTCCATTTGTTGACAAATAAAAAGTGGCATCTCACTTGATTATCTACCATCAACCATACCACCATCCATTGCACTGAATGAGTCATGTTTATTTGAGGTGTTTGAGTTTTTATTTACCTATAGGATGCAGCAGACTGGCTTCCACCCTCTGCGGGATCCGTGGCGGCACCTTCACGCCAGCTCGGATCTGATAGAACCTGTCAATCCAGAAAGAAAAACAGCTTTCATTAAGTATTTGAGAAAAGCAAATAAAATCAAATAACTGATTGAAACAACGTTATACCATATACACCAGTTTATATACAACCAATACATTTCCATGACTTTTGAGGCAAATATTCATGATCTACTGTTCCAAGAAAGTCTATGTATAATAAGAATAAAATTCCATGTTCAAATTTATCATAGCACATCTTAACTAAAATCACTGACTATTAATGCTATTTGTTTGTACAAGCTGTGACTGAGCAAAGAACATAACGTCACGTGACTGAATGGCAAGTATTTGTTTAAACCAAATTATTATACACATATTTACGAAACAAATGTCCATGATTTTTCCTGGAAATTGATTATTTATTTATTTATTTTATTTTATTTATTTACGAACCCTCTTTTTTGTACTTTCTATTCATTCAAGAATCTTGAAAACAATGTATCATGGTTTCCATAACATTTTTCAACATTAAGGATAAGAAAAGTTTCTAGAGCACCAAATCAGCATATCTGAGTGATTTCTGAAGGATCATGTGACACTGAAGACATCACAGAAATGAATTATATTTTAAAATTCAAACACAAAATCAGTGATTTTAAATTGTAATAACATTTCACAATAATACATGAAAAATGCAGTTTAAAAAAACATGAATACAACAAAGCCTCTTGAAAATGGATCTTTTCTGTTTTTAATTTTCAATTAAATCAGTCAGCTTTTTTTTATGTGGTTCTTAGAAAGGAAGACGCCACTGTGGCCGTCAAAGAGAAGAGTGATGCCCTCTCAGTTCCTCATTTCTACTCGGAGCTCGACTGAATAAAACCGATCAGAGAGCTTCAGCACATGTCTGTACCCACGCAGCTCAGTTGATATATCCTGTGCCCCATCCTCCCATGCATTTGAAATGAAAGAGGAAGCTCAGGCAACCAAAATAGAGCTCCAATTATCCTGACGAGAATATCATGACATCAAAAGCAGGAGGAGACAGGAGGTAAGAAGACAACGGGCTGGCCGGAACACAGATCAGGCAACAGGAACAAACAACTAGTCCCCTTACAGGAGCTGAAGAGTAGAATGAGGGTTGCGTTAAGCTTCCTGTCGCACAGCTGAGCAAACCCAATGGCTCTCTGTTTTAGTTAGACCCGCGGCGACAATGTCAGCAGCAGATGTGGAATGTTAGCCTGAGGTTGCAAACTGCTGTGCTGACACCAAACAACCCTATTAGCACTGACAATAATACAGGGTTTCTTCCTTTTCATTTGAAAAGAGTCCCTTTAGATGTTTACACTGCGACATAAAAAGAGCGCAGTTACGACAAGCGTTGGGGAAAGTCACTTTTAAAAGGAACGCATTACAATGTTGCGTTACTCCCTTAAAAGGTTACTAATTGCATTACTTAATTAGCCTACTTTTTATGGAAAGTAATGCATTTCTCATCTGGCGTTGGCATGCTTGTTTGTGTTTTAATCATTTTTTCATTATCATTTTAATTTTTAGCAAATGTAAAAAGGCCCTTTCACACAAAAAGTGAAATGAATAAGACTCAGGCTGAAGGAAATTCATCTGTAGTGTAATTTCTCTTAATATGGGGACAGAATAGGTGTCAGTTAATAAATGGGAGGATAAAGTAACTTGTGTTCCTTATTTGAAAAAGTAACTGAAATTTAAATTTAAAAAGGTAATTCGTTACTTTACTAGTCATTGGAAAAAAGTAATCCGATTACGTAACTCGCGTTTACTTGTAATGCGTTACCCGACACTGCTTACAACATCAATTCAACAACATATTTTTAGAACAAACACATTTTTACTTTGGATATCTAGCAAAAATAACTTTATATGCTAGTAACTGCCATACCTATCATCATACTACTCATACCTTGCACCCCTAGTTATATCTAGTGACTGGTTTTGAAATGTGGGCCGCACTTGTAACTTAACCCTTACCTGTTCTAAATAAAACTATGGCTTTTCATAGAGCACAATGAGCTCTAGAGATTACATTAAAGGTGAACTGTGCAGGTTTTTTACCTCAACCGAACAGCTTCGGAGTCATTGGAATGGTTATATTACTCTTTTCGGGTTGAATGGTGGTCGTTTCGCACCCCCCTATCGCATGTGAGCGGAAAAAACACACTTGCAACTTTGAGCCGGCGGTCCGCCGGCCGCAGCATCAGGAAGTGTCGCGTGATATCAGGTCTCGCGATGTAACGAATTGCTTTACGGCAAAAAAGATCTGATAAAATTCTGATAAAATGAGCACCAAACAGAAATAACCCGGCGCCGTATACATGTGGTGTTCGAGGCGCACATACAATACAGACTGCCGACAGTTAAACAGGGCGCGCGCAGCTCTTAAAGGGGCCACACCTTATTTCAACTCGTTACAGCTTCCATCCTACTGAACAGGTACCGGTGTACAGGGGGAGGGGATCCGGCCGTGAGTGCAGAGCCATCTCTGCGTGAGTGCTATTTACGACAGAACAAGTACTCCACAGCGACTCTAGGGGTCGCTGTTTGACAAAAATGGAATTCCTGCATAGTGCCCCTTTAAAGTAGGATCTTGTGCGTTGAAATACTCACGTATTGAAATGCATACATTTGATCTATACTGAAGGTGGGTCATTTCAGGTTTTTGAGTCAAGTCACCTATATTTATATAGTTATATTTGTCTACTATTATACAAATAGTTTCAAAGCAGCTTTACAGTGTTAACCCCACTTATTATGCATTTGAAAATTATGCATTTCGGCTGTTGTTCAGCTGAAGTCAGTTCAGTGTTGATTCAGTTCTGCTGTAAAGAAGATCATCAATTATTAAATAAGTTGATTTCATCTATAAAGCAGTTCTGCAAAAAATAATGTCATCGTCCAGCTCTGATCAGTTCTCAGTCAGATCAATAATATTTTTGAATATTGTTGACAATGACATAGATCGAAACTTGTGCAAACTGCAGGTAACCTCAACTGTATTCTGAGATTATCTGCTAATTAAATTTTCATCCTCACATTAAATATGTAAATGCATTCAGTTTGTCTATATCCATGATCTACATTATTCATTAGTGGGGTTTGCGCATCATGTCTCTTCAGAAGACTTGGATTAATCAGCTCTTTCTTTAAGAATCTTTTTATGAAAGTCTTGAAATAGACTTTTAATGGAATTGACAGAAATTACATAATTCACCCAAAAACAAAAAAAACATATACCGTATACATATATCATCAATTACTCACTCTCATGTTGTTCTAAACCTGTAAGATTTTTGTTCATCTTCGAAACTCTGATGAAGATATTTTCAGTGAAATCTGAGAGCTTTCTGTCCCTCCATTGACAGCTACGCAACTACCAGATTGATGCTTCAAAAAGTTAATAAAGAGATCATAAAACTGATTCATATGATCCGAGTGCTTTTAATCTAAATGTTTTGAAGAAGCACAATCACTTTATATTATGAACAGATTGAACTTAGGCTTTTTAATCACGTATTAACATTGATCAGCGAATATAAACCGAAGCTCAACCGAACCTGCTTGAAGCGCGGGAACAAACCTCATTGGTTCTTGCTGAAGCTCAAACGTGCTGTGCAACACGAAAATAAACCTCATTGGTTCTTGCTGAAGCTCAATCGTGCTGTATAACAAGAATGAACCTTACTGGTTCTTGCAGAACTAACCCTTTAAGGTGTGGTCACATTAGTGACATTTCTGTGAAATTTTGAAGGCTAAAAAGGTCCATTGTCACTAGTGTAGCGATGCATGAAGAACCGCTCGCATAGAAATCACTTTCAATCTTAGCGAAATCTGCCTGTTCGAGCAGAAACTCCCAAACTCGCATCATGTGAAGCTCCCAATTGCATGGATTCTTATTAAATTGAATTGTTTGCAGAGCAAAGGTAAATGTGACCACTGCAATTTAAACTGTATAATAATGCAGTTATTAATCAGGTTACCAGCCAACTGCAGAGTAACTCTGTAGTATTTACTCTGTTTATCTGGCAATCGGCAAGTGTTAATTTTGAGCCTTAACTGTAACTGACTGAAAAAAACCCTGGTTGAAACAGCAAGGTATTTTGAAGTGCCCTTCTACGCAAGCCAACTAATGGAGAACCAATCTGCAACATGAAACACAACTGTCCAAGCAGACACTTTTGACGTGCCTGAACAGAAATAGTTGTGAGGAGACTCCTAAATTATGAATTCTAAGAAAAGCTGGTGCACATTTAGATAGAGAAGCAGAGACTCGCAACGGCAGGAATAACAGAGCCTGTATAGTACTGTAAGAAAGCCTTGCGCGTTGTTATTATCAGTAAAGATGATCTCATATGGAATGTCTAAATGGAGATAGTTGCAGGCTGCAAGTGGTAAGTTTTAGCAATGTACATTTTTAATTATTTTAATTCTATTCAATGTCAAGAACAAACCAGGGTTTACCAATTAAGCTCAAAATTGAGACTAACTCTAACACAAAAAAGCGCTATACACATACATTTAACTTGACAAACGCCAAGAATTCCAGAACAGGAACCTGAACCTGGGGAAGAAAAACGTGAGAAAACCCAATAGGGATGCATATTGTTTGATTATCATTCAGTTTTGTCTTCCTTCCAACGATAACATCTTAATACAAATACATGCCGTAGTTCCTCACCATTTGTCTATATAAACTAGACAAACTTTCTAAAGTAAAAAAATCTATCTTGATGGAGAGCAGGTGCAGCATTATAAAGCATTATCATACCAAAGGTTTCCTGTGCAATCCATCCCTATTTCTTTGTTGTTTTAGTCGTGGCTGCCACCCAAGATCATCCTTGAAAATATTTTATCTGAGTGAGCTACCCAACCTGGAATGACACTTTCTACAGAATAAGATCTTTAGTGGAACAGAAAGCTATTGGAACATGTTCTTACCCTCTTTGGAAGAGATCCACATTATAAAACTTGTGGAGCTCACAAGAGAACTCCACCGTGGCCTGGACCTCCGTCATGCTGGATTCAGGGCTGGAGGACGGCCTGTCTCAAACGATCTGCAGCAAAACTGTGCAGATACAGAACAAATAAACAAATTCATCAGTTGTGTCATCAATAGTTGGAGGACCGGAAAAGAAGTTGAAACACATTTCTACACTGAAATTTAAGCAGAAAATAGATTAAAACATAAAAAATATGCACATGTGCATCCAACAGTATGAGAGTATGCACACTAACAGAATAGCCTATTAAGTATCTAGCTTTGTGCGAGGAGCAGATCAAAATATACACTACTGTTGAAACATTTGGGGTTGGTGAGATTTTTAAAATAAGTATCTTATGCTCACCAAGGCTGCATTTATTTAATCAAAAATACAGTGATAGCTATAGTCAAATATTATTACAAGATGAATTTGATTTCCATTTTAAACTTATTTTATTCCTGTGATGGAAAAGCTAAATTTTCAGCATCATTACTCCAGTCTCCAATGACACGATCATTCAGAAATCATTCGAATATGCTGATATGGTGCATTATTATTAATGTTGAAAACAGTTGTGCCGCTTATTTTTGTGGACAATGTGATGCATTCAGGATTCTTTGATAAACAGAAAGTTAAAAAAAACAGCATTTATTTAAAATATAAATCTTTGGTAACATTATGTATTATCTGATTCTGTCACTTATGATTAATTTAATGTGTCCTCCTTACGAAATAAAAGTTAATTTCTTTAAAAACAATCTTACTAACCCCAAAGTTTTACAGTACTGCAAGTACACAGATAATCATCCCCTTCGCTGAAAAACACAGAAATAAAAGCATACAGGTTTGAATCAACATTAGGGTGAGTAAATAATGACAGAATTTTATTTCTGATATCACTCACTTACACTTGAAATTGAATGGAATCTGAAAGCGGTTTGAAAAACTCTACAAAACAAAGAACATGCACTTTCACTTCACCAAGCAACTCTGACCCAAGTTCATGAAACGAGTTTGACTACCTCCTGACATTTAAACTCCACAAATATAGCAGAGGCATTCACGTCTGCAAGCATGCATGAATTAACATACAAGACAGTGTATTCTCAGCACTCTTCACCTTAATATCTTTAAGCACTGCTTGTTCTGAATTACCAGAGAATGCTTTCACACACCCCACAGGCTTTCAGAATGATTCACCCTTATTTGTAATTCACAGTTACAGTACTGAGGTGTGATGCAAGATCCTGACAAGTCCAGCACACTTCAGTCGATTCGATGCAAATAACTCTGCTAATGCTGGCTAGACTCCCCCGCGGGGGTCTCTGGAGGATTTCATGTGCTTTGTGGCATTATCAGGGACTTTAGCTTTCATTAATACAGATTAGCTCCCTTCAATGAAAGACGAACTGCAGTCGCCGATCACATGCAAACCACAAAGTCAAATCAGATCAACCACAGCAAGATTTTCCTTCCAAACATGTGTTAAGCTGGTGATAAGAGCACAAGAGCCCTGTCCCACTGTCTCAGCACTGCGTGTGCAGATACGAACAGAAAACTGGGAATATATATGTGTAAGGGCAACCACTTTCCTTCCTTTGAGCTGTGCTTGTGAAAATTAAGTTATGATATTACTATTGCCCTACTTCTTGGCATATGTTCATATTCTTGTGTTTTCTGCTCTCTCTCTCTCTCTCTCTGATAGAAGTAAAAATCCTATTCTTTTTCCCATTGGGAAATTGTATTAACATTTTATATATGTTGAGACATGCCTATCAGCTCAGTCATGTTTCTGTACGAGCCAGAAGTCTGTTATTTCAACTTAAAAATTGTGCTTAATTGTCAAATTCCCAATGAAATACTACTTTACCTACAATTCTGAAGATCCACAATTCATAGAAATAATTTATGTACTGCCTTATACATTTTTTGTGCTTCAAAAAAAAAGAGACTTTTTTTCTAATCTCGATTTATTTAAAAACCAAATGTTTTATTTTAAGACTTAGAAGTCCTACAAATACTTATGGAGAAAATAATGGGGAAAATGTTACATTGAACATTTTGAGTGATTTGGATAACGTTACGTGTGTGTGTGTGTGTGTGTGTGTGTGTGTGTGTGTGTGTGTGTGTGTGTGTGTGTGAGTGTAAAAGATATTATCTATGTAAATGACTCACCCGTCCTGACTCGGTTCAGTATCTTCTCTCTTCATGTTAACTGATCAACACAATCCTATATAAAAACACATTTAAACATATATAAAACGTTTTTAAACCTAACTAATAAATGTTTAATGTTTCTAAAATACAACGTTCAAATACGCACGTGATTTCATTTGATAATTAAGGTTACACATTATTATCAATTTCATTTGATTTTTAGTAATATGATTAACAATTTCACAAATACTAAAGATTTAAACATGATTTGTTGAACAGCTTTTGTTTTTAATTCCTGTAACGTTAGGACAGTTAGCGCTGGCGCTAGCCTGTTTTGCTTGTCAAATGACCAGCTTTAACGTTACAAACATAACACTATTTGCGTAAGTTAACGGACACGTTGTCAAACCTACAAGCTCAAATGCAACAAACAGTAATAGTTTATAAAATATCTGGCTGGTATGTTATTGAAAACCACGTACGTGTATCCGCTTCGGGAATTTGGGCCTCAATCCGCGGGCTGGATTTCAGAGCGATCCCGCCTCGACGCTCCGATCACTACGCTGCTTAATTCCTCTGCATGTCGATTAAAATTCTGTTATGTCCCGTGCTCACAGCAAAGACTTAAAAGTCCAGATCGGTCGGATTGGATGAAAAATGAATCACATCTCCTTAAGGTGTGCGGTGAGAGTCGTAGATCGTAAATATTGTCTAAACTTGCTGTAAGAGTGAGTTTAAGGGAGGCGCTCACAACAAGCCGGTACAACACCGGTCAATCAAAGGCGTTAATATATGATTCCTGCCCTTATTGTTTATTGAAGACGTTATTCACTTGCTTCCTTATTATAATGATTCACTTCAGACACTTTCATTTTTGAAGGCTATTGGAGGAAATATCTCCAATAAAGAGAAATATTATATTATAATATGTATAGCAAAACAAAACCTCAAAACAGGCTCTTAATCCCAATGAGCAATAAAGTAATTATAATATATATATATATATATATATATATATATATATATATATATATATATATATATATATATATATATATATATATATATATATATATATATATATATATATATATATATATATAAAATGTTTATTGGTCCCTTGCTGGTCTTTCGTCCTTGGTGGGTCTGTTGGCTGATTTTAAGTGGTTTTGGACACATTTCAGCAGACCGAGACCGGGCTGGAAGACCTTAAACCAGTGAAGACTATAGCAAACCATCTCGATTGTGGCTGGGTTAAGTTCCTTTTTTTTTTCTAGCTGAGATATCTTTATATCAACTGGACCAGACTGGAGACATTTAGGTAGGCCTATTATAATCTAGCACACACACACACACACACACACACACACACACACACACACACACACACACACACACACACACACACACACACACACACACACACACACACACACACACACACACACACACACACACACACACACACACGCAGTCTATTAATCTAATATAAAGAGAACTCACCCAGAATATTTAAAGGCTCTTCAAAGGTAACTTATAGCTACTATTTGTGTTCTTGTTTGTGTATTAAATGTGGCGTTTAGGCTATGTCAATTGCAGTGTTTCATTCCTGTGTTCAAATAAACCTTCCACAAACAGACATCATTAACTCATCTCATCACAAATGTATTAGTTACATTTTAATTGCATACATCTACTGTTATGCCATATATTGGAAAGTAGATTAGTATGGGCAAACATCATTCAAAGCAAATAGTCTTGGGGTTGAATTTTCACAGTTCCTCTGGTATTCAAATGACTTAGCCGAACAGCTGGTTTACCTGGTTTTAATTTACCATTGTGCAGATAATCCTTGTCACATCCATAATCCTTCTAGCAATATAAAGATCAAATTCACATGGTCAAAGATACTAGGATCATCTAAATTAGCAGTTGGTTGAAAATACCATAATTAGGAGTAAGAAATTATTTTATTTGTCTGTTGTGTCCTTACAAACTTTTCATTTGCATGTAGATTTGGTCATTAAGCAGATTTTACTAACTATCCTACATAAAAGAAGCAAGCCAATGAAGAATAATAACTGCCCAAAAAAGAAAAGTCATAAGTTCTTGAAGGAGCCAGCGGGTATATGCCATATGTGTTGCCATATGACTCTCTCTCTCTCTCTCTTCGGTTAATGCAAAATGAACTATAAGCATATTTAAGACGGTTTGATATAAAATTCTGGAACAGCCCATATAATTGTGTTCATACTTTTATTGTTTGTAATGACTCTTGATTAATTATTTAATTTGACTGGAAGAATAAAACACTATTGGGAATCAAGGCAATCATAATCAGATGCCATGGTCAGGATAGTTTAATGTAATATTGTTATTATTGCCAGCAGAAGAGGCGGGTGGAAGCTTGCATTCAGTTATGCATTCTGTAAAAAATGTCCTTTGGATGCAAGTTCAAAATTAATATTTAATTTTTTGTAGTCATAAATTATTGCACAGTTCTCCTCTTCAGTTATCAATTATGTATATACAGTATACATACATACAGACATACACACGTGTACGCATATAAATATATATTATTATTATTTCATGAGTATTTACTGTAAGTATTGTCAGTGCATCTGTGGAGTGTTTCTTAGATGAAGACACAACTCTAGATTAGATAAGAAGATATATAACACAAACAGCCAATCACATGTGGCGTCTTATTTGTACCTCTGCAGGAGAATTGTAAGGCTGGACCAACACAGGAAATTTTCCATCCTCATCTGAGACATCTGTGACTTTGTATTCACAGTGGATGTTACCAAGGGAACTGCTGTGTTTTAAAGCAAGTGATTGAGAAGTGTTTTCGAGACACTTGTCTCCAAATGTTATTTTCTGACTTGCAAGTGGTACAAAAAAAGATTAGATTATTGATGAATGAGGTTCTACAGTATATATATGTATATATATATATATATATATATATATATATATATACTCATTCATCAATAATTTAATCTTTTGTTGTGTGTGTACTGTATATATTGTAGAACCTCATTCATCAATAATTTTATCTTTATATATATATATATATATTAAAGTAAAAAAAAACATAAGCCAGTCATTAGATTAATCAATTTATTATAAAAGTCCAAGAAGTCACACTTTACCTGTTTGTTGGTCATTAAAGGAACTAAAGGAGCAGCTCCCTCCTCCAGGACTAATGAGCAGCAGCATCATGTTTTTGGGTTGTCAGCTGTTCCTCACCTCACTGGTCAGCTGCAGATCCTGTTCAGTTAGTTTGTTTGGTGAGATCTGACTGGGCTTCTCAGATCAGAGGCCTCCTGCATGCGACGAACATCTGTGGGAATCAGGAAAAATGATCTGGAGGTAATGCATAAATTCTTCCTCTTTTTTTGTTCCTTTATCTTATCATTTTCTTTATTGGATATTTCAACTATTTTTTTACATGTAATGGAAAAAATATTCACATGAAGTTTATACATTTTATGCATTATATATATATATATATATATATATATATATATATATATATATACAAATCACAAACAACTCACTTTTATTTCTAGGGAAGTTTGTCTCTACATGTTGTGTAACATGATCAAACAATGCATCTCCACTGGTCTTCATGCACACGGTAAGTGCCTTTAATGATTTAGTTATATCAGTGATTTCTTGTTTTTGGATCAAATAAGAATTCAGACTTGAAAACAATAAAATGCTTGAACTCAAAGGGGAGCGCAGCTTTTCAAACACGGTGCGATTGTGTTGTTCACACAGTCAACACAGATTTCCCACAAGCAATGTGTGTTCATCAAACACAGGGAGGAGTCAAGAAATAAAGGAAAGAATGGGTGAAGCAATAAAAGATGCGGGGAAAAAGGTTTTACTTGATATTTAAAAATGATGTTATTTTCTTCAAAGTCTTGCCATTTTCCAGCATGAGCCACCTTCAGACAGACCAAACTGTGTGTCCTCAGACTAAAGATGGGAATGACTTATTTCCAGGTAAACATCTCAAAAACAGCACATACATTTGGAATAAATGTGCTATTATTTAACTTCAGTCTCTTTGATATCCCATAGGATTTTACATAATGACTCAGTTCAACATTGCTGAAATGGCCAGGAGAGGGATGGTTAGGAAGGTGCCTGGAACGACATCTCAACATGTAGCATATAAGATTGGCCCCGAGTTCAACTTCAGGATTAACACCAGGTAAACACCTCTGACAGTGAGATATCCCAACAGGAAAACTACAGGCTGTTGTACCTGACTGGAGACCAAAGATGCTTTAGTGCTCTAAATAAACTACTTTTGTGTGGAAACTATAATTATTGAGATCTTCAGCATATTCAATATGGCGAGAGCTATATTTGAACATGTCTGTTTTATAAGAAAGGGCAAGTAAATATTGCAAAAGGTTGGATTAATTTATGAACTTGCAACAACTTCTTGTTGCGTTATATTTTTTTGTTGTAGACTCCGTCTAAGTTGTACAATATTGCCGGTTACTATTTTTGCTCCATGCACCAATGAAAAAAAAGTCATAATCAAAATCGTCATCCTAATCAAAACAGTGGCCTTCCCCAATGAATCAGTGTTGTTGAACGAATCAATTGAGCAAATTTCCAATTAGACAGGTTTTATACTGTATGTGTCATGAACTGCACGTGGAACAAGGACAGTGGTGATCCAAATGCAGGCTTTATTGAGAGGACAATCCAGAAACAGGTACGAGAGAACAGGCAGAGGTCAAAACCAGGTAAGCAGTCCAGATCAGCAAACATATAATGCAAGGATGAGGCAAACGGGAAGACCAGAAACAGGCAGGGAGTCCAGGAACCGTGAAACTAGGAAACACTAAGGAACTAGGAAAACGCTTAGGATGCAGTGAGACACATACAATACTGAGCAATGAACCAAGGGAAAACTCAGGCTTAAGACAGGTGCGCTAAACAAGATAATCAAACACAGGTGCATGAAATCAACCAAAATCAGTCCAGGGTGAAACCTAAAGGAAACAATAAACTAGGAAGGAGTGCCCCCCAGAGGCTCAAGCGGGCACTCCAGCCGCAGATCGTCACAGTATGTGAATGAATGAGTTACCGTACTAATCTTACTATTTTTGCCATGGTACAAGTCACCTTTACACTTATTTATATATAGGCCTATAGCGCTTTATACAATACAGATGGTTTCAAAGCAGCTTTACATACAGGAAAATAATGATTCAATGATGCAAACAAAGTTCAGTTCTGCTGTAAAGCAGCTCCCATTCTGTCATTGTTCAGCTGAGGTCAGTTCAGTGTTGATTAATCCGTTCAGTAACTGTGTAAAGATAATCAAATATGAAATGAGTTGAATTCAACTAAGTTTACACAACAACGTACTGTACAGATGACGTTATCAAAACGATCCCCATTCACACGGATCCGCAAAACGACTAACGCTGTATTTTTCATGAAAACAAAATGTTATAGTATTGTGTTGATTTGTGTAATTCTTATAACCACTTGTAAAGAGGTCCATTTGCACCCCGTTTGGGTAGATTTAGCAATATAAAGGGCCCTATTTTAACGATCTGAAACGCAAGTGTCAAAGCGCAAGTAACTTTGTGGGCGGATCCCGGCGCTGTTGCTATTTTCCCGGCGGGATAAATGCCTCTTGCGCCTGGCGCAAATCTAAAAGGGGTTGGTCTGAAGTAGCTTCATTATTTATAGGTGTGGTTTGGGCGTAACGTGAAATAAACCAATCAGAGCGTCATCCAACCTACCCTTTAAAGGGTTAGTTCACCCAAAAATGAAAATTAAGTCATTAATTACTCACCCCCATGCTGTACCAACCCCATAAGACCTTCGTTCATCTTCGGAACACAAATGAAGATATTTTTGATTAAATCTGAGAGGTGGATCACTGCTACATAGGCTGCCTAAGGGAATGACACTTGACGGCCCAGAAAGTCATTAAAGAAAATGTTTAAAGGGGTCATATAATGCCATTTTTGTACAAGCTAATATGATTCTTTAGGGTCTAAATTAAAAGTTTGTAATATACTTTAATTAAAAATTCTCATTAGTATTGTAAGAAAACACTTATTTTACCTGGTCAAAAACAGCTCTTTTTTCAGCACGCCGTTTCAGTGCATATGCCTTTAAATGATCATGAGCTGCGCTCACTCCGCCCCTCTGTTCTGTGCATACACCGTTTGTAACACAATAACCATAACGCGTTGTTCAGTATAAACGTGGAATTATGAATTATATTGAGAACGTCATACATAGAAAACATGCCGTAATGTACCCTGACTGAGTGTAAACCTTAGACGCATTCATTGTGAAGCGTGCAGCTAGCGATTTGCAAAGATTAATATATTAATATAAAGTTTAATAAAACGTTTCACTCACTTCCGTTCTTCTGGAGGTTCAGCAGGAACACGAATATCTGGTACCGATCCTTTTTAGCAAAGCTTCTTAGCAAATCCAGCTTTATACTGACCCTCATTTATAAAGCAGTCTGGTGTGTGAAATGATTCGCGCAAACATGAAAGCATTGACGTTGCTCGTGTGGAATATTCCCTTCGAAAACAAAACTCAGCCACTGCGTCTTCAGCGGTTCGGATTCAGGAACATTAAAATGACTGTGTTCGTTATTACACCCAAGAACAGAACACCACAATCGCTTAGACGCCATTCTGCTCATAGACAGTGCTCCGGCACATCAACAATGACCACGCCGGTCCGGTCCGCGCCGCGCAGACTATGATTGACAGCTACCTCATGTGCGAGGGCGGGTCTGTGTTGAAACGCTCCCGTCAATCAACAATCGTGGGAGGGGCGTCCGTTTTATTGACGTCACAAAAACGAACGGCTCGATTTGAGGCAGGGGAAAACATATAAGGAGATTAAAACAAAACCACTGGATGGATTTTTATCATTATATGATGTTTGTGTACAGGCACTGCCAACACACATTTCAGTACAATCAACTTGTAAAAGTGCATGTACCATTATATGACCCCTTTAAATATTTCATGTGCCTACAGTGGCTCCACTATAAGTTTATCAAGCGACAAGAATACTTTTTGTGCGGAAAACAAAACAAAAATAACGACTTTATTCGACTATTCCATTGCTTCCTTGTGGGCCTGAGACGAGAGTTCAAGAGATTTCCAGGACGCATGCGTGAGAACTGACATTCTTCTTCTACTACTATGTACAGCACGCGTCTTCCTCTGCTTGTAAGACGCGCGCTGTGTAGTAGAAGAAGAATGTCAGTTCTCGCGCATGCGTCCTGGAAATCTCTTGATTTAACATTTTCTTTAATGACTTTCTGGGCCGTCAAGTGTCATTCCCTTAGGCAGCCTATGTAGCAGTGATCCACCTCTCAGATTTAATCAAAAATATCTTCATTTGTGTTCCGAAGATGAACGAAGGTCTTACGGGGTTGGTACAGCATGGGGGTGAGTAATTAATGACTTAATTTTCATTTTTGGGTGAACTAACCCTTTAAGAGCAGGTGCGCATGTTGTATTGCTATTATAACGGCGGATTTACCAAGCGTGCGCCAGGAGCGGTTCACAGCCGAGGAGACCGACGTTCTTGTCAGGACCGTGAAAGACAGAGAAGTGACGTTGTATGGGGATGGGAGAAACCCACCCAAATCAGCGTCGGTTAAACAGGCATGGGAGGAAAAAAAACTATTTTTTTTTTACATCTTCATGGACACCACAATGATTTCCCTCATGTGTTAATATTTTTCCTTGTTATAATGTATGATTTGCAAAAATAAAAACTGCTGCATCTGTGTTGATGAGAGAATCAAAGTGTATGCGCGTTGTGCACCCGCTACATTATGGCCAAGCATGCGCGCTTAAAATAGCATTATGAACAACGCCACTGACTTTAGACTAGGTTTTTTCTGGTCAGTGGCGGAATTGTTTTCTGGAACTGCAAAATAGCACTAGGGAATGTTTGCGCCGAAACACGCCTCCTTTTTGCGCAGACCCGCCCAGGGAGCGCCAGTTCATTTCCTAGTTTACCGGCGTGCGTCTGTGGAGGGAAAAGCCCGCTTTGCGCGGGTGCAAAATAGGAATGATACATGCGTCAGTGTACAAAGTCATTTGCGCCTGGTGCAAGATAGGGCCCAAAGAGTGTATGATCTATATGATGGTATGATCAAGTAGTCCCTTTCTCCACTGACATTCTAAGTTGTTCAAAGCGTTTAAGAATGCTGATTGTTAAAAGGCAGCTGACTGACTCTGAAATGGTGAATGGGAACGTACTCGGTTACTAATGTAACCTCGGTTCCCTGAGAGTAAGGGAACGAGTATTGCGTAGCTAATACGCAGTGGGGAACTCCTTTCCTCGAGAAATATTCAAGCCTCAGGACCGCTTCAAGTAGACTTTTAGAGCCCTAACAGGACAGAGCAAATTAGCCTCCCCATCCTTCTCCGAGGGTGGAAGTGCTGATAATGCATCCTTTGCTAAATGTTCGTCCTCCTGGCTCCTTTGAGGAAACGAACGATGAGGTCGTTTCTCCCCAGTGACTGGCCAGCCACAGGAGCATGGTAAGCTGCTATGGCTGCCACATACACTTTGAGTGTGGATGGGGAGCGACCCGCATCCAAAAGCTCTTGCAAGAAGGAGAGTACCACTGACACTTCGCAAGACTGGGGCTCGAGGTCCCTGACTGAGCACCAGCCAGTGAATACTGACCACTTCAGAGCATAGAGGCGCCTAGAATACGGTGCTCTAGCCTCAGTGATGGTATTCAAGACCTTTTCTGGGAGGTCCCAGGATACTCGTTGAGGGGCCACACATAGAGGGCCCATAAGTCGGGGCGAGGGTGCCAAATCGTCTTCCAGTGTGAACAATGTCCATCATCTGCACCAGTTCTTGAAACCACGCCTGGGTTTTCCAGAGGGGGGCTACTGAGGACTGAGCATCCGCTCTCCTTGATCCGTCTGATGACCTATGGGATCATAGAGAGCGGCGAGAACGCATATAGAGGGAGTCTGGGCCAGGAATGGGCCAGCACGTCCCTGTTCTTCAAAAAGAATGCTGTAAAATGAGTGTTGTTTTCGAGGCGAAGAGGTCGATACACTCCATATCAGACGAACCGTCTGTGGGTTGAGAGACCACTCGCCTGGGGGAGTGTTGTCTCGAGATAGCATGTCCGCACCCACATTTTGGACTCCCGGGACATGAGCAGCTCTCAGAGAACGAAGGTTGGCATGTGACCAAAGGAGGAGATTTCTGGCCATAAAATACAGGTTGCCTGATCTGAGGACATTATATAGGACACCACTGACATGTTGTCCGTGCGGACTAAGACGTGGTGTCACCTGAGGTCTGGCAGAAATGCGTTCAGGGCCAACCAAACTGCTCTCATTTCCAGGCAGTTGATATGTAAGCTCTTCTCCGGGCTCAACGAGAGGCCGTGAGACAGACTGGCCCTCGCACAGCACTCCCCAACCTTGGTTGGAGGCGTCTGTGAAAATGACCTTCCTCCTGGAGGGCCCAACTGGTACCAGTTCTGGGCTTTCCAGGGAACCAGAGCTCTGATGCAGCGCTGGTTCACCATAATGTGCAGGCATCCTGACCGCCACGCTTGGACTGGCACATGGCGCTTTAGCCAGTGCTGAAGGGGGCGCATATGCAGTAATCCTAGCTGCAGTACTGACGATGCAGCGGCCATGAGACCGAGAAGCCTCTGAAACTTCCTGAGGGGCGTGCGTGCACCTACCCTGAAGGAGGCTATCAGCTGTTGGATAGAGAGAGCGCGCTCTGGTGTGAGCCGCGCTCTCATCATTGTAGAGTCGATAACTGTGCCCAGAAAGATTACGTTCTGGCTGGGTAACAGTTTGCTCAATTTATCCTGAGCCCCAGGCATTCCAAGTGGCTGAGGAGCATGGATCTGTGTGTCAATAATTCGGTCTTTGATCCTGTTGCCTCAGGGGAGAAAGCGATGCGTCCATGCACTTAGTGAAAGTACGAGGTCCTAGGGACAGACCGAACGGTAGGACCGTGTATTGATAAACCTGCCCCTCGAAGGCGAATCTCAAGAATGGCCTGTGATTGGGCGTTATTTGAATGTGAAAATAAGCATCTTTCAGATCCACCGTAAAAAAACAATCCCCTGGGCGAACCTGCGCGAGGATTTGTGTGGTGGTTATCATTCTGAACAGTCGTCTCATGAGAGCTTTGTTCAGATGTCTTGGATCTAAAATGGGGCGGGTGCCACCGTCCTTCTTTGGCACAAGGAAGTAGAGGCTGTAAAACCCTGATCGGCTCTGCGCGGGGGGGACTAATTCTATTGCCCCTTTTTCTAGCAGATTTTGTACTTCGGTGTGAAGCACGTTGCTTCTCATCGAGGTCTCGACGACTGCCTGAAACCGCGTGGGTCTGAGAGCGAACTGGAGCAAGTAGCCCCGCTTTATAATGTTCAAAACCCAGTTCGACACATCGGGGATGGCTTGCCAGGCCTGGGCCCTCGTGGCTAGAGTTTGAATATACATTGGGGCTGGGCCGCCTAGCATAGGGGGACCTAATACCCTTGTGTTGTGTTTTGTGGACTTGTTCTCTTTAGAGCAGGTTTGACAGGCCCGACACAGAGATAGAGTGACAACTAGGGGAGGGCCGCCTAGTAAAGGACCGGTTACCTGGGTGGTGTGTGTTTGAAACATACTCATTTTGTGCTTTATTTGGGTCGCTGTGAAAAAAGCGTTTGTTTGTAGGGGCGGGGCAGTGCAACGGGTCCATTGACTACAGTACGAAAATCTACAGTACGGTCACGGACCGCCTCAGGGTTCGGGCCGGACTCGTCCATGGCCTGGAGAAGCTTGACCTGAACGACTTGTAACACCGCCATGGTGTGCAGAGCCGATGCAGCCTGACCTGAAGCAGAGAAGGCGCGTCCAGCGAGGGCTGAAGTGTTTCGGCAGGGCTTCGAGGGGTGTACCGCTAGATCTCCAGCCAGCAGCAGTGGGCGGGCACAGATAACCTTTTTCCGCTGCGCCGTCAACAGAGGAGAGTGTAGCAGAAGTGGAAGTGCTCGTGCGCGCCGAGTATGGCAGGAACCACGACTTTGTGAGTTTATCATGGACCTCAGGGAAGAAGGGTGCTGGTTTGTGGCGGGGGGCCTGCTGGATTTAGCCATGCCCATTTAGGCGCGCTCTGACGTGTTGGGCGCCAAGTCACTTGATTGGGATTGCACGTCAGAGGCGCTTGGCCATAGGATGTGCAGTTGCTGCAGCACAGCCAATGGGCGAGCTAGACGCTCTGCTGTGTTCGCTGTGCAGCTGCACTGCGTTTAAAAATATTAGCTTCAATATTTCTCGAGGAAAGGAGTTCCCCACTGTGTATTAGCTACGCAATACGAAGTGACCGGTCTCGAAAGGGAACATGGTTTGTGTAACATTATTAGCAACACATTAATAGCTGTTTGATAGTCAAGCAAAAGGCATATTCATTACCGTTATGTGTCCGACGTTGTAAGCGATACCATTGTGCCAGCGTTTAGCCTACCTCAGTTGGGCAAGTGAATCTCTGAGCAGGTGTGAATGAGTGGAAGTGGGGCTAATTAACATATTCATGGTTCCACATATACAAATGAATCAAGGGTGTAGTAGAGTTACATTCAAGTTATTTTCAGTCATGAAGATGAAGGCGTTTAAATATGTGATTTTTGTGATCAAAGATGAGTTTTAAGGGATACAATTATTGACTTCAGTCAGGGGCCTTAATATCTGTATACTTTCATTTGCAAAAAAAAACAAAAAAAACCCAGCTATAGCCTGACAAAACACGTAATAACCTCATGTGCATGACGTCACCGTTTTTCACAGATTCGCGTTTTTGTAGTTTACACGGAAACGTTTTGAGACATTTTAAAAAACGTGCACTTTGAAACCGGTTTTCAAAATTTGCGTTTCCAGGCCACCAAAACGCCGTTGTTGTGTAAGGCTATGTTTACACGGAGAAAACGCAAAAGTGGCGTTGCGTTATCACTTTTTATTTTGCGTTTAGACGAGCGTTATGGTTGGGAAATCCGCGTGCATATGACGACGCAAAAGTGTGTAAAATTCGATGTATGCACTCCAGGCGGCTAAGTGGCAATGTGAAGCACTGCCACACAACAACACAGGTTCCCGTGTACTGGATGCATTGTACAAGATCTTAGAATATTTTGTACAACTGCTGAAAAAACTCTTGTATGTTTTTCAGAGCTGCTAGGGCAACTTGAAGGTCCGACGTATGGAAATAATCTGATATGTTGGTTGTTATTTTCCTGTACTGGCGCATGCATGTGACGTAAATGCATACGCGACGAGAGCCAGAGCCACCGTGAGCAGATTTGCGTTTTTACCTTTTAGACGGGAACACGAAGGTGGAGCGTTTTTAAGATTTCCACTCTGGAGGGTGGTTTCACTTTTTTGCGTTTTTAAGCCCCCAAAACGCCGTTGCCGTGTAAACGAAAGGCACATCCGATAAAATATTTTTACGTTTTCACCCGGAATCGTTCTCGTGTAAACGGGGCCACGTAAAAAGTCTACCATTTTTAATTGAAAACGGTGCCGTGTAAACGGCCCCTAAAAAGCAACTCTGTTGAAAACGTTGATGTCATCGTCCAACTGCAGTTCATTTCTCATCCAAATCAATAATATTGCGAGTATTCTACACACACTTCAGGTGCGTTCAGGCAATGTTGAAATTACCGTAGCCTAATTACTAGATATCAGCTAAGCGTTCATGTACTGGTGGTAGCAGCTTGTAAGATGGGAGTTTACTGAAAGCTCCTACTTACCACATGACCGCTGCCTATTCATTTAGGCTTTGGAAGTGGTCTAACCAAGGAAACTCTTGAGAATGACTTGAACTGTTGACATATGGCGACATCTTCTGGTTACGGATGGAACTTCCTCTGTCCGTGGTGCTGAATTAAAATTACATTATTAACATAAACCAGGTTATTTATTTTTGATATTTTGGAGATTTGGATATATATTTTTCATATTCTTTGAAATACTTTAGAGTAAGATACACATGAATACAATACTCGTTCAGTATCATGGTATGTTTCAAAATGACTGTACCTACTGTTTTGTAGATAGTAACCATGCTAATAAGTTATTTAAATATTGTAAAATATGTAACTCACTTTACCGACTACATTAGTATATCATTTCTGTTCATAATCAGGTCTATATGACTTTTGCTATTCCACCCTTGAATCAGATCTGCATTTCCCATGGGGCTGCCTGAGGAATTTGCATTTTCTGCAACATATCGGATGAGCGGCGATACACTGAATAAGAGCTGGAATATGTGGCAAATGCAAGATCTGAATGGAAAGGAACAGCTCGCCGTCAGACTCAATGGGGAGGCCTTGTCTGTGGAGTTCTCATACAGAACCCAGGAGAACAGAGGGATGACAGCTTTATTCCCTTACCAAACGCTCCTCTTCAATTCTCAGTGGCACAGCATTTTACTGCTTGTCAAAAAAGGCTCTGCGAGTCTCATAACAGATTGTATGCCAACAGATTCACAGCAGCTGGCACCAAGAGGACAAGTAAACCTAGATGGATTCACACACATTGGAAAACTGAAGGACAATTCAGCAATAGCTGTGCCGGTGAGAATCAAATTAAACTTTTCTTTGTTATCTTTATTTACACAAATACAAGTCTTTTTATGTGTTTACATTTCTTCCATACTGGTTTGGTATCAGTTGGGGAAACCGTGATATTGTGTAACTCAGAGGCAGTTTAAAGAATATAATGATACTTCTATATGTCCAAAACATCAAGTTGCATATGTTTATTTTCTTCTTGAGGTCATTGTGAGAGGTGAGTTTGAAGGCTGTTTAAAGGCTCTGCGGCAGACTGTCTCTTTAAATAAAGTCTCTTCTGACAAATACATTTCAGCAGATACGTGGGAATTCTAGCAGTGAGGTTCTAGTCCAACAGCTGACCTGCATAAAATATCTGATTTTCGCATGGAAATTTGAGACGTCGTTTTATTAGACAAAACCAAACATCTGCCTTTCTCTTACTTTTGGTCTAGTTGTCCAGTTAAGAACTTTTATATCATAAAGGATCAAGGTTCTTTTTGGAGACATTCATTTGTTGCTGAAAATTATTATTTACAGGTTGTGGCGGGTGGTTGATGCATTACAACATAACCACATAAAGTCCACAAACTTTTTAGCAATATTAAGGCGAGACACTACAGGCAAAGTCGTTTTTTATGCACTGGTCAATTTTGAGATTTTTGGCTATTTTACATTTCCTATTGTGTTGTTTCAGATTAGTGGTAAGAAAACATCCAAGATACACTTTTATGTGTTTATTTGATTCCACGTTATCTGTTTGTATCTGTAGATTTCAAATTACAATGCAGATTCAAACTCCGTTTTCTCAAAATGACAAACTCCGTTTTCTCCACTTTAATAGAACTTACATACACTAAAATATTATTTTTTATATCTATCCTATCCTATCCTATCATATCATCTCATATAATCTAATATCATATCATATATCATATCATATGATCATATCCTATCCTATCATTTCAATTCAATTCAATTAATTTCATATTTATTTGTATAGCGCTTTTCACAATACACATTGTTTTAAAGCAGCTTTACAGAAAATGCACGAGTCCACATTACAATTTAGAGTGATCTGTTATCAATGGTAACTGTCTAAGTTATGTATGCATGTAGTTATGTATCTATCCTATCATGATATCATACCATATCCCTTCAGTAAAACCTTTAATATGTCAACATAATAAAACATGAATTTTGAACCTGGTTTTATCCAGTGTTCAGATTTCTGTCCTGGAAATGTTTAATATTTAAACATAACATTTTGGAAAACCAATTCCTGATGTAATCAATCTGGGGAAGTGTGGTCATATCTCTTAGTTTTTTTTTTCTTTTTCTTTTTTTCACATGTGGTGTCTTAATACATTTTTAAAAAAGTACACTACCGTTCAAAAGTTTGGGGTCGGTACGATTTTTTTAAATGTTTTTGAAAGAAATCACTTATATGCTCAGGGCTGCATTTATCTGATCAAAAATACAGTAACAACAGCCATTACTCCAGTCTTCAGTGTCACATCCTTCATAAATCATTCTAAAATGCTTATTTGGTGCTCAAGAAACATTTCTTCTTATTATAAATGTTGACAACAGTTGTGCTGCTGGATACATTTCAGGATTCTTTGATGAAGAAAGTTTAAAATAACACGCATCTGTTTGAAATAGAAATATGAATGCTTTTTACTGTCACTTTTGATCAATTTAAAGCCTCACTGCTGAATAAAAGTAATGAATTTCTGTTCTTTCAGTTCGAGCTGCAGTCAATGCTGATTCACTGCGACTTAAACGTCCCGCAGAGAGACGCATGCGGTGACCTTGCTGCAAGCAGACAGGTGAGACTTGTCCAACATCTCAATTTTCATCTGAGAAACGAAAGCAACCGGAATGTGATGTTACAGCTCTACTATTTTCCAGCATTCCCTTTCCGTCTCCCAAAAGAGCATTTAGTGTTTGTTAACAGAGGTCAAATGTCACAGTCTAGTAAAATGTCCCGCCGTCTATTCGAATGTGTGCCGGACTCCTCCTCTCACTGTCCCGCTGTCCTCCAATCACAGACCCATAACAAACCACCTCATGAATATGCATGAGCACGGTGTGGTTATGGTCTCCCTTGAGTTCAGATAGTTGAAAGGGGATTTAGTTGGGTTTCTTGGTCAGGGGATCCGTCAGCCCAACTGATCTGAGAAAACAGGGGCTTCTGTGTCTTTGGGGAAATCATGGCTCGCGCTACAGGTGTGCGCGGGCCCTTTTTACTGGTTTTGTTGGAGATAACCCTCATCTGCACGGCGCAGGTAAATGCAACCCTTCTTTGTTCTTTTCCTTTCAGATAGCCGAAGCAGAGTTTAAGGTGAGCGCATCAAACATGTAAAGAGAAAGAAAGAGAGAAAGTGTGCTTTCTTAAATAGAATAACAAATGCTGTAAAATATTACAGGCTGCATTGCATTTGTACACAGTGCATATGTTGTAAGAGACAACTGCACACCTGTTGCATGGCAGGTGTTTGAAATGCTTGCCTAAACTTAAACTGTTTTGTTTTCTTAGTCTTGATTTGCACTATATTGTTCACAGACTATTCCTATTGCATAATGCATCTAAAAACATGTCATAGGAATATGACAGCACAGTTTACTTACTATTTTTGAACAGAGGGCTGGTGCCGGATCTCCTGGTCCTCCCGGTGTGGCCGGAATAGACGGCATTGCTGTGAGTCGATTTTTAAAAATGTGAACAGCATAATTTAAAATATAAAGCAATTTAATCAACAAAACAGTATGTATAAAGGAAGAGATAAAAGTGTGTGTTTCTTGCAGGGGGAGAGAGGTGATGCCGGTGAAGAGGGTTCGACTGTAAATATAGCTTTCTGTGTCAAACATTGATATTATTATCTGCTATATTTAGGAGTTATGTTGTATCTCACACTGTCATATGTACTCGAAGGGTCCTGATGGAGATACTGGAAAACCTGGCTCTGCAGGACTTCCTGGATTACCTGGAGCCGATGTAAGGAATCACATTAAAATCGTGTGGATTCTCTCCATAACATGTTAAAACTGACACAGTCTTATATGGGAAAACGAACCTCAGTGTCAAAGAGTTCAGTCGATGGTGGGCGGCACTCTTAGATGGGTCAAAAATGCAGGGAATTTCTCATGCCGGACCGAAGCAAAGACCACAGGAAAGAAGTCTCCCTAAAAGACAACAGGGTTTTTGTTTAAGCATGGACACCCGAAGCCTGGACTTAATTAAAGTGGATTCCCTGTGAAAATGGAAGTGTGGGGTCAAGAAAACACCCACTCGGATCTGAGACGGAAGGGTTTTCGAAGGTGTTGAATGACTGACGGGTGTCTTTGTTTAGGCATCAAATGCTGTGGCTATTGTTAAGTTCCGCTTACAAAGTGAAAAAACATTCATGCAACAAACCATCCCCTAAAAACACCCTTTTCAATTAAAGTCCGTCATCGATTACTCTTGTGAGGGGTAATAATGTAACATTTCCTCTCTGTGTTGCTCCTCAGGGATTGACTGGCCCTTTAGGAGAACCAGGCCTCGATGGCCCTTCAGGACAAAAGGTGAGCGATAATGAGCTTCTCAGGGTTCTGCCTCAGTGGGGACCAGAGCTCAAATCGGTGTACCGACTGGCCTTGCAGAGGGAATTATAAGTATTTGCACATGACCACTAGTTCCTAATCTTGTCTGTGTGCTCAGTGATCTGTGCGGGCCAGTCAGATTCATCAGTTCCTGTTAAACTCACTGATGTTCAAACGCAGCACTTCATTCGGCCTTGGAGGATTCTCTGGCTTTATGTGATTTTCAGAACAGTAATTGTGCAGTCATGTAGTAAATACAAAACAGTGTTTATGTATGCATGGCCTATGTATGTGTGTGGGTGGGTGTGTACAGGTTTATATTACATTGTGGGGACCAATATAAAAACCATTACGTCTATGGAGAGTCCCTACAAAGATAGCGAACCAGACTGTGTGTGTGTGTGTGTGTGTGTGTGTGTGTAGCCTGGTAAACCCTACATTATGGGGACAAAATGTCCCCTCAAAGATGGAAATATTCGAGATCCTTGTCCTTGTGGGGACATTTTTTTTGGTCCTCATGAGGACAACAGGTTATAAATCATACTGTACATGTTTTTGAACATGCATGCTAAGGTTTTCTGTGATGGGTAGGTTTAGGCATATGATTAGTGTATAGAATAGAATAGTTGGTACTATATAAAAAGCATTATGTATGGGAAGTTCCCATAAAACACAACGTGTGTGTGTGTGTATGTGTTTTAAATTATGTTCAGCCTAAAATGAGACTGTGCAATTGTTGTTGTGGAACAGGGAGAACCTGGCAAACCTGGACCCAGAGGAGAGGCGGTAAGTCTGATTATGTCATTTTTTAACATATCCAAAGCCCCTGCGTACAATACAAACACCATTGAACAGATACGTATAGTTGTAAATATGTTTAAAGCTGATCTGTATACACATATCTTGCCTCAAAGCTGACAGCAGCAAGTTATTTAAAAGAAAGATTATAATTCACTTTTATCATATTCAGTAAATATAAATGGGTTTTGAATAAACATATGTCAGAAATGGGGGAAAATATATAAATACATAATTCAGTGCAAAATGTATACCTTCTTTGTCTTTTTAGGGTTTTGGACCTGATGGACCAATTGTAAGTTGCTTTTGTTTTAAATGCTAACCAAAAAAAACAGTGGGTGGAGTGAGGGGTTCTCTAAGGTTTAAATGTAATACTGGTTTGTACAGGGACGACCAGGACCAGGAGGACTTCCGGGCGAGCTGGGAAAAGTTGGACCCCCTGTGAGTAACTTTTTTTATTTTTTTTATGAAGTAGTTTAAAAAATAAAATGGCGGATTTTGTTTTGAATACACTGATCGGTCTCTGGGTTAATATAAGCGAGCAGCCAATTTAGCTGTGTTTTTCTTTTCTTTTGATATGCTACTTCTTTCTGATTTTAAAATGAAATATTACATGTTCTAAACCAGTTTCATGAGATTCACTCAACGGCAACTAGAGCCATTGCAAGGAATGAATAGATTTTGTGAAAACTTTTGAAAAGTAAGAAATAAACTAAGTTTAAACTTTCAAAACATATTATTCATTTATGGTATTGCAGTTCAAATCTTAGTCCGTCCATGAAAAATCCACCTCAGGGTTCATTTTAAGGGCATGGAGCTGCTGGTTCAGTAGTTCAGGATAGTTCCTCTCATGATATCAGGCAAGGGCGTGAGATGTTTGTTTTATAGAAAAAAAAAAAACTTTAAAACTCTAAAACAAACAGGTTTTATTTAGGTATTTATTTCATGGTGAACTGTTGCTGTAGTACTTTTCTTAGTTTTAGTATTTTGTAATTTTATTCAAAAAGTGAGCAATCTTATAAATGCGTATGGTTAAAGAGTATCCATACAGTTACACTGTAAAAAAATGATATGATCAATACGTTTTGACAACATGTGTTTACGTTGCTTTAACCAAGTTAAGCAATTTTTAGTTATACAATATTCAACAATTTGTTTTTAACTCAGTTTAATGTCATTTAAGTTGAAATGATTTAAAACATCCAAGTTGATTGCGTTTAAAAATTTAAGCCAGCAACTTTATTTTACAGTGTATTAAAATTCATGTGTTTCTCTATGTATAACAGGGATCAATGGGTGTGAGAGGGCCACAGGGGCCCCGTGGACCAACCGGACCCCGTGTGAGTATTGCTGTGATTTATCAAGACTAACACAACAGCAATGACCTTTAAACTCAAAACTGTGTCAAAACAACAATCATCTTGGGGAAAAATATGAATCTTGACTCGTAATGAATGATACTGACTTCAATGTTACACCAACAAAAGTCATTTCAAATTGACATTTAGCAGACGCTTTTATCCAAAGGGACTTATGAGAGAGTCATGATCTTTGTAAAAATAGTTCCTGAATATAAAAACGGTTAATTTTCTCTTTTTACAGTGTACAACTAAAGACATATGTATTCATAGACTAATTAGGAACATAATGTAGAGCAGCAAGTATAATTATGAAACAACAGGGTGACATAACGGCTTCCTTAATCAACTAATCACCCTTTATTTCTTTTAAATTGTGTGAGAACTGTTGTAATGAGAATCCGTGGTGTTTACAGGGTGCTGCAGGGATGCTGGGCGGAACAATGGAACTGGTAAGAGGATATCTGCTCCATCAATCAAGTTTTCAACACTGAGATATGTTGTGATAAGCAATATGTTTTAGTGTAAAGTTCTCCGAGTTGACTATTAGATACAGTTGGAGTGAGTGACATGAATAATCTGACTATAAATGATCTTTTCCTATGTTAAGTGCCCCAACGCTTGCTCAGCAGGTACATCTGGTCATCCTGGTTTGCCTGGGATGAAGGTGAGTTTTCTTGTAGATAGTAGAAGTTTACAATACAAATGTATACATATTTACAATTATTAATATAAATATATAATTGAGTTTTTTTGAAAAATAAATGTCCATGCTTTTTACTATGAAATAAGTATGTCCTCCTGTCCACTGTTAGGGTCATAAAGGGGGGAAAGGAGAATCCGGAGAGCCTGGTAAACAAGGACACAAGGCAAGAACTTTAGATTAGTTACAAAAATGTATAGATACAATTATGCTGACAAAGGAGGAACCAGAACCATCTGGGTTGTGTGTGTGTGTGTGTGTGTTTGAGGTCAGCATGTGTCGTGAAGTTCTCCAGAGTGAATCTGAATATAAATTAAGCAATAGGTCTGTTGTAATGAGAAAACATCGTGTTTGAGAATTTATTTTCTCCCACTGTGACATTTTGGAGATTATTATTACAGAGCCTCATTTATAATTAAGGACTGACGCTCGGGCTGCATTAACGTGGAGGATGTATTTAAATGCTGTCTATTAAAGATCTGTATAGGAATTAAACTCCACTGGCGCATGAAGAATAATGAGGGATTTGAGTGTTGTAAGAATAAGTTAGTGTGTGACATTTAATTCACTCTTGCTTGCTATATGTCTCACGATTTTTGGCTCAGAATCAGTACATTTACACATCATTTACCTCAATCAAAACTTTGCAGTTCATTTTTAAGTATTACATTAACAGCAAGAATGATTTTGAGCTGTTTTGGAGGTATCTATCTGTCTATCTATCTATCTGTCTATCTATCTATCTATCTATCTATCTATCTATCTATCTATCTATCTATCTATCTATCTATCTATCTATCTATCTATCTATCTATCTATCTGTCTGTCTGTCTGTCTGTCTGTCTGTCTGTCTGTCTGTCTGTCTATCTATCTATCTGTCTGTCTGTCTGTCTGTCTGTCTGTCTGTCTGTCTGTCTATCTATCTATCTATCTATCTGTCTGTCTGTCTGTCTGTCTGTCTGTCTGTCTGTCTGTCTATCTATCTATCTATCTATCTGTCTGTCTGTCTGTCTGTCTATCTATCTATCTATCTATCTGTCTGTCTGTCTGTCTGTCTGTCTGTCTGTCTGTCTATCTATCTATCTATCTATCTGTCTGTCATCTATCTGTCTGTCTATCTATCTATCTATCTATCTATCTATCTATCTGTCTGTCTGTCTGTCGGTCTATCTATCTATCTATCTATCTATCTATCTATCTATCTATCTATCTATCTATCTATCTATCTATCTATCTACCTATCTACCTATCTACCTATCTATCTATCTATCTATCTATCTATCTATCTATCTATCTATCTATCTATCTATCTATCTATCTATCTGTCTGTCTGTCTGTCATCTATCTATCTATCTATCTATCTATCTATCTATCTATCTATCTATCTATCTATCTATCTATCTATCTATCTATCTATCTATCTATCTATCTATCTATCTATCCATCTATATATCTGTCTGTCTGTCATCTATCTATATCTATCTGTCTGTCTGTCATCTATCTATCTATCTATCTATCTATCTATCTATCTATCTATCTATCTATCTATCTATCTATCTATCTATCTATCTGTCTGTCTGTCTGTCTGTCTGTCTGTCTGTCTGTCTGTCTGTCTGTCTGTCTGTCTGTCTGTCTGTCTGTCTGTCTGTCTGTCTGTCTGTCTGTCTGTCTGTCTGTCTGTCTGTCTGTCTGTCTGTCTGTCTGTCTGTCTGTCTGTCTGTCTGTCTGTCTGTCTGTCTGTCTATCTATCTATCTATCTATCTATCTATCTATCTATCGTTCTTTTTTTAGAAATTGTTTAGGATCTCAGTTTGTAAAATAGCTTTCTTTCTCTTTTTAGGGAGAGGAGGGAGATCAGGGGGCAGTTGGAGAGGTCGGCGCTCAAGGCCCAACTGTACGTCCATTTCCTGTTTATTTCAGCAATCTACACTTAATTAATAAATCAATCCAGTGGCTGTATCTTGATCTAGTGTCTTAAAGCTTTGTTTCAATGACATGCTCTCAGGGGCCGCAGGGAATTCGAGGTGCCACTGGTATGATTGGCTCCAAAGGAGAAATGGTAAGATTTCAATAGAGGTAAGAAGTTGAAGCATAAAATATTTTGCCTGTTCTTTTTTAAATATCCATTTGCCTTTAGTTTGTCACAGCGTGGTAAAGCCATAATGTGCTACTACTAATGCAAACTAGTACTAATGAATATTATATATTCATGGTATCAGATGGTAATACCATGAGAAAATGTGTCAGTACGGTACACTCTAAAAAATGCTGGGTTAAAAACAGCCATTTCTGGGTTATTTGGTTTTATCAGGGGAGGAACATTCTCATTGTATAGATAGAGCATTTGACGGGGACAAATTTGTACAGTACACCTCAGCATACAAGAAAAGAAATCCATATTTTTGTTCATCTACATGAAAGAAAAATATCAAGTAAAAGCCATAAAACTCATATTTATATCATGGGATTACTGTTTAGAGACTATTTTTCTTTTTACAATTATAGTGGCATTAGATGGTATACTGTAGCACTGCAACCTAAATGAGCTGAAAATGAAGAAAAATGTAATAAAACATAAGCACAATATATAAATAAATGAACAAAATAAATAAAATGGTTATTTTTTTACAGGGCCCTCGAGGTGTTGATGGTGACCCAGGCCCTCAGGGGGTTTCAGGGGCTACGGTAAGTTCTGTAACTTCCTCTACCTTATTCAAACGAAACCAATCTAATCTAAAGCTGTAAACAATCATGAAATGGAAAGTTTTACCTCACGTTCACAGTTGAAAGCTTTGAAGACGGGCATGACTTGAAGTTGATGTCCCGAGCCTTGGGTGTAAATGAACAAATCAATGTTAGCAGACATCTGAGAAGTATGTCCCTTTTTATCTAGGGGGATCGAGGCCAAAGAGGAGGAATGGGAGAAGCTGGCCCTAAAGGCGAACAGGTATGTGTACAACCATCATTAAATTAGCCTTTGAGAAGTTTTACATGATAAGTAGGTCATAGCCAAGGATCCTTGTTAGTCCTGGAACAACGTTCAAACAACCAAATGATGTTGGTCCAGGAACATGCCTTATTTGGCTATATTCTGTCACGCTAAGGGCAATACATAATGATTTTAATGAAATAATCTCTTTCTGCAGGGATCTCAAGGGCTAAGAGGCAACACTGGTCTTCCAGGGTCAAAGGGAGATGGTGTACGTGGTTTAACATATACATAAACGTTCACTTTTTTATTTCAAATGTTGGTTGTACCATCGTACAGTGATGGTATCAGATGGTAATACCATGAGACAATATGGTACTTTTTTGGTACTTAGTGTGGACAAAATGATTTGCCTAAAGACTATTCTATACATCCAAACTTTACATCTTTTTCCAGGGTTTGCCAGGAGTGGATGGACGTGAGGGAATTCCTGGCATGCCAGGTGCCAAGGTACAGCCTTGTCTTTCATTAGTCAACAGTGGCAATGTAGAAAGTGTGATAGTGGTAATAATGGAGATTTGGTTCTTTTAAAGGGCACCGTCGGAAAAGCTGGAAGCCCTGGGGAAGTTGGCCTTCAAGGACTCCCTGTAAGTTTGAATGTAGAAAAAAATTAAATGGATTAAATATATGAACTGCAATAATGACTGTGAATGTCAATATTTATTTTGCCAGAGGTAAGAAAGTTCACAATATGCTAGTAAAGTATATTTGTGTCATTTAACATATTTAATTTTTCCAGGTTCGCGTAAGGTTTGCATTTCACTGTTTTTAATAATTTTGAGGAATACTGAATCTGTTTTTCTGCAAGTGAGATGAGTAAGTGCATGCTTATTTAAACAAGTAACTTTGTTGTAAATTTAAAAGTAATGCTTACTTTACTAGTTACTTAGAAAAGTAATCTGATTACTTAACTCGCGTTACTTGTATGAATGAAGATGAAGGAATAGCAACAAAACAGTCTTTAATTCATTCAAACAGATAACTCAGGAGAGACCCACGTATTGACAATAATGGATAAATGTACTAGGGAAACTCAGGGCTTAAATACTAGGAAAAAACCAAAACTAAACAGAATCTAATAATCAGTGAATAACCATGTAACCAAGGGAAGGGACTAATATGAACAGGCAAACGGGAACTGAGCAAACAGAGGGAAGCCTAAACTAAAACAGAACAGTTCAGGGGTCTCATTTATAAAGCGTGCGTACGCACAAAACAGGGCTGGAAACGTACGTACGCCAGTTTCCACGCAAAGGTTGTGATCTATAAAAAACAAACTTGACGGGAGAATGTGCGCACCTTTAAGCAAACTTTGAGCCGTGCGTACGCACGTTTTGGAGACGGAGCAGTTTGGCGACACCGAAGGTGAGCTGGAGTTAAATGTCTTTTTGGTCACTTTTAGACAGAAAATCTAAAGAAAATGATACATATACAGAAAGATAATACAAATATAATTTCACTCACCAAGCCTATCACTTGAAGCAAATATCCATCCCTTCTTAAATGTCCGCGCCAGCGAGCGCGTTGGGCCATTTAGTGAAACTGACGCATATATAGCCTATCTAACGGCAGATGAAGTAAAACCGTAAATCTTTATTAAGAGTCATAATCATAAATAGAGTGCATGTTCACAACGACTCTTTAAATAAATAAAATAATGATTTAAACTATGTTTTACTTTTGATATAAACATTTAGATTAAATATGCCATTCCCATTAATGGAGTTAAACTCTTAAACTAGGCTACATGAAATCATTACTGAGAAGTTACAACTTTTTTTATATTCAATAAATAGAAAAATGTGTTGTGGATGCAATGCTTTTGAACACTTTTCCTCTGGCATTCTGTGTTTTAATGTTTTACATACATAATTGCTTATCATGATAATAGCAGATTATAGAAAATAGTTTTGTGCAAATAATGCACAAGATCTATCTGGTTCCATTAAAAATATAATAAATTAAAAATACTATTTGGCCAGTGAGATTGAGAAACTTTCTCTGAAATGTATTTTACACTATTTGATTTATTTATTCAAAAACAAGGCAAGGATAGGCTTATGATTTTTATTAATGTAGCCTAATGTGACAGCACTTCCGTATTTCATATTTTCCTAATATCTTGTATCGTTAAACATGGTATCACGTGGATGAATAATCATATGCAAATGATATGCAGATGAGGATATGCATAGTAAAACTAGGCGTTGTAAGCTCCATATATGGTTATTTCGGGGAGGAGACGCATGTGCGCACATTCTTCCGCTGACTGGGATTTATAAAGTGAATTTTGCGCAGGTTCTGGTGTACGAACGGTTTTATAAGTCTGAATATTTTTTAGCGTACGCCATTTTTGGCTTTCGGGCGCACGTACACTTTTAGTAAGGATCATACGCACAGTTTTATAAATGAGACCCCAGATGTTTACATTATTACAAAAAGATTATATATCAAATGATAGCTGTTCTTTTTAAATTTCTATTTCAAGGATCCTGAAATAAGTATCACCGTTTCCATACAACATTAGGGAGCACAACTGATAATAATAGAAAATGTTTCTTGAGTAGAAAATCAGCAGTTAATTGAAAATTACCAACACAGGAATGAATTACATTTTAGAATGTATTCAAATAGAAAAGTTATCTTAAATTAAAATAATATTTCACAATATTACTGTATTTTGATCACAGAAATGCAGTCTTGGTTAGCATTAAAGACTTCTTTAAAAAAAAATTAAACATCTTACAGACACCAAACTCTTAAATGGTAGTGTATCCTAGCTTTCATACAAGAATGCAGCACAAGAAGTCTCTTTTATTTAACCCTTTTCAGATATGCATTGCTGAATTCTTACAACATTTTCAACCTGTCTTCTTTATAGCTATACAGTTCATAGCTCACTATAGCAGAGGATAAAAGTCAATTATTTATTTCAATTTCAAATTTGTGCATGTCGTGTCTGCCTCCATTTCATGGCAGGGCAAGATTATAAAACCCTTCTGAAATTTATCCAGCATGATGTCAGGTCTTCATGACTAATTCACATCATCATTAATTTTGAGATGGTTCGAATACCTCTTGAGTTTTACTTTGATCTTACAGAACAAAGGGAAGGCATTTCAGTATACTTTCTCCAGGAGATGTAGCTCTAAAGCAACTGCTTTTTTGATATTTAGTGACTTTCTCTTCCATGTCTGCAGGGTTTACCAGGAAGCCCAGGGCCAAAAGGTGGAGGAGGAGAGAAGGTGAGAGATGTTGCTGAATTTGTCCGTGTTCAATGTAAATTCATCACGTTTTTTTAACACACTGAACTGACAAAAGCTTTTATCTGGTCAATGAAGCAGAAATACAGATATGTCTCACTTCAGCTATTACATGCAGCTTATGGTTTGTGTTATTTTTTTATGTTAAAATATTTTCTCTCATCTTAGTTTAATATGCAGAGACACATTTAAGGCATTTTAGGTTGATTTTGTTATAATTTGTGATTCGGAATTGTGCCAAATTCTGGCTGATGCAGATGCATTGATCTTAAATGTTCATGTTATGACTGATATAACTGACAAAACCGCTAAAAACTAAAACCAGTCATTTTAAGTGCTACAAATGAATCACAAGATTTACTCGCAACAGTATGAAAATTGGATATTCATTTTAAGATTCACTAAAGATTAAATTAAAATAAATGGTATTAAATTTCTTATGTTTTCAAAGATTAGTTAATTTTGATGATGATAACGGTAAAATGTAAAAATTGGGAAAATTAGCTTGCACAGTTAAATATCTAATATGAGCTTATATATATATATATATATATATATATATATATATATATATATATATATATATATATATATATATATATATAAAATATATATTATCTCCAATAACCCATATAATACCAATATGTTGAACATCCCTAGTTGATTTTGCCTCAATAGCGTGACAATGTGGCTCTTTCAGCATTGCTCCGTTGATTGGTTGATTGGTTGATTGATTTAAGTGGCCTGACACAGAAACATTGGTTTATAATTTTTGCAATTCCATTTACAGCCATGGTGAAATTACACACTTAAGCTACTATGTCATGTACAGTAAATGACATAAATGATTACAGGGTAATTCTGGACAACCAGGCCTCATTGGGACTATGGGATCTGCAGGCAAACAGGTAAGTAACAGATAGTAAACCGTCCAATAGCTCTGCCATTAGGAATAGATGAGCTGACAATAAATGTCTCTGTTCAGGGTGAGCGTGGAGAACAAGGAGAATTTGGACCCCTCGGGCCTATTGGACAGCCTGTGAGTACCCATTGCAGCATGACTAATGGCTAATGCACAGGCTGGATGTATCTATATTTTCTCACTAAGGTATATCTTGCAGATAATGAGAGTGTATTTGTGTTTAGGGAGACAGGGGAGAGCAGGGGCCACTTGGACCAATGGGAAAACCAGGAGCCAGAGTAAGTGTATAATCTGTATAATGACATGGTTGTGATATCAAAAAAAGCATCTGCCATACTTTACTTTCATCATACAAATTACTCGGTAAAAACCAGCAAGTAGAGAGATGGCTGTCCTGAGGTCACCTTTGTTGCTCAGATTTAGCTCTTTCATGGCTCAGCAAACGTTCAAGTATGAACCCCGTCTCAGATGGTTCTCCTAAAAAAAGAAATAAGAATGAGACACAAATTAAAACAAATGTTGACACAGTAAAGGCCTATTCACACCAAGAACAATAACTATACAAATGACTATAACGAAAACTATATTAGCATCCACACCAACGCATGCTATTGCTTCTGTCTATTCTAAGCACTCTGCAGTTTTGTCGTCTGCCGCTTTAACTGCTCGAGCTCTTTAAAGAAAGATGGTTCTTTAAAGATTCTTTAATTTCTTAAAGCGATTCCAACTAAACTTTTTCTCTGTGCCATTATCGATATAGTTGTGGTGTGGACTCTGCTATTCTTTTATATTTAGAATGATTTTTAGAACTATATAGAGCTTTACAATTAATGTATAGCTCAGATTATTTTCTCCTGGAAAAGTTTAAAGAGATATGTTCATATTGAAGATTGCAGATAAATGAGATTAATAGGGATTTTGATTTTTTTTTTTAAGCAGGAAACTTCAGAGGTTTCAGATGTCTTGATTTGTTCTCCATTTAAACCAATTGCTGTCTACACTGCAAAAATAACTGATCTTAAGGTGCACTATGTAACTTTTGGCGCTCTAGTGGTTAATAAAAAAACGACATGCGTCTTGCAGAAGAACATTATAGTCGGAGCTACTTCTCTCTGTTTAAGTATGTGATGATGAGTATTTGTTGAGATAGAATTCGTAAAAATGTTACCAACTCCAACTGGCGCTCGTTTCATATACTTGCAAACGCTGATTTTTATTCTCATTTGGCGTGGGTGAGTGTTCATTTTTGACCAGTGTAAACATAGGCTTACCATAGTAATCCAGGATAAGAAAAATAAAAATTGCTTTGGAATATCGGTTCATGATGTAGGCCTACTGAGTCATTATATAAATTTTGTAAGTTTTGAACAAAATAATGTAGTTACATAGTGTAGTAGGCTACTTTAATCATTATGATTTGCCTTTTCCCCCCAGTAAACACGTTACATTCTAAACAAGTTAATTTTGACTGCAAAGCGATTTTTTTTTTAAAATCTAACTTTTTCATAGTTTTATTTACACCATTGGAAAATTGTTGTTTATTTTATTTAAGCATAAAATATACTACATTTGATTAGATTAATATTTTTCCAAAAAACTCTCGGTTTTGCTTGTCAAGTAAATGCATCTTGTTTTAGGGTTGTTTAGATATTTAGTTACTGGGAAATAAGACATACATACTGATTAATAAAATGATTTTGTGCAGTGTGGAACTGCTAACATTAAAGAGATCTCATTTATTATTTTTTATTATTTTTTCTATGAGCTGCCAGCAATCCCAAAGTTCAAAACAAGTCATAGGCAGCACCACGTTTAAATTATTCCATTATCCCAGTGTTCAAAGAAAAAGCAAGTCGTTTTGACATCCTCTAAGCTCAACTGCTTTTACTTATTTAGACGGTTTGGTGCCCGGTGAATTCAAAAAACTTTTCACTGATAGTCTTTTAGGGGAATTCGTGACTTTATAATATGCTAATTTGAGGGTCAAACCAAGGCAAATATTCATAGTTGTGAAAAGCAGACACGCTGCTGGTAAGAAGGGAAACATCACGCTGTGCCCTGTAGAAGAGAATGGAGTCAGCGGCTTCTCTTTTGAATGGGACCTCACCTCACTGTTTCCTCACTACAGAGTAAACAGTCCAAAGAATGTCCCACAGCAGTGTCTCTCAAAGAGCTCTCTGTTCCCCTGCCATTCCCACGAGCACACTTATCTACACACACAAACACTCAATGTTTAAACATGAATGTATTATGTGACTAAATTCCAACATTTTTATTCCAACAATATTATTATTTGATTATGTAAAAACTTTGAAATGCACTATTTACAGCCATATATTCAGGATTTACATTTATATATTCAAATTTACAATTCTATATTCAGATTTATAGCTACATATTATTAATGTATATAATTATCCTGAATACTTAGTTGTTTCTGGTTATATGTTATCTTTATCTTTTACAGTAGTGCCCAAAAGTAATGTAAGTGTCAGAGTTATGGTAAACAACTTGCACAAAGTACTCTTTAAATAGTATGTAATAATAATCCTACCTGTTGCGCAATTGTCGGTGACTTCTCTTATAAATAGCATTAAATAGAATATAGTATATAGCATTTTTTTGGTGTAAACTAAAAATAGATCAATAAAGAACTAATGTTTAAGAGCAAACATGCTGTAGAGTAGCCGATGGGCTGTCGATTCATCAAATGACAAGCCGTTTTCCCACAAATGCGGATTATTCAGCATATAGTGAAGCCTCTCCTCCATTGACATCCATTAAAAAATAGCCTCTGGTCTCCTTCCCTGCATACCCAACGCTATCTCACTACCAATTCGTACAAGTAAGTAAAAGGTGGCGAGTGAGGTCGTACGACTTTGTACGATTTGTCTAAACCCCAGTGATGGGTAGGTTTAGGGGTGGGGTCAGGTGTAGGTCATTTGTACGAATGACCTCAGTCGTACGAATTCGTACGATTTTTGCTTAATCATACATGTTTTACGAGTTGCCCAATTCGTATAAATCCGTACGACTTTGTACGATTTGTCTAAACCCCAGTGATGGGTAGGTTTAGGGGTAGCGTCAGGTGTAGGTCATCCGTACGGATTTATACGAATTGGGCAACTCGTAAAACATGTACGATTAAGCAAAAAATCGTACGAATTCGTACGACTGAGGTCATAGGAATTAGCCACCTTGTAAAATACGTACGAATCGCCGTGAGATCGGGTTGGCGTTAAGCTATGAGGGAAGAATACAACTTAACTTGGTTTACGGTATTTATCTGACAAAATTATTCAGCAAAAGACAAAAAGAAGCAAACTATAGCTAAAGGTTTTATTTTACTATATCCAAAAAGGAAAATGAATAGAAAAACAAAAAGCTCACCAGAAAAAGCATGCATTAACTACAACATACCGGTAATCAGTTGTTAATATTTTGTTGGTTCTCTCTTGTTTTTTGCATGTTTATGATTTCTTTGTATGACAGCCTGACGAAAAGTTTCATTGCGTTATGACAAATATAACAATTAACTATATAATTTTTTAACTTTTAATAATATTTGAATAAAGGGTGAAGAATGTGAATTTTCCAAGGCCGGACATCATTTTATGTACTACAGTATTTTGGAAATGTTATTTATTTATTGATTGTTTGATTAATTTATTACATTAAAATGTACTGAAACTCTCTTGTGGATATATTTAGCTAAACTGTCATACAGACATTCAATTCCCAAAACTGTTCAACCCAAAACAGTGAAGGAAAAACATTCACAGAGCAAATTTATCAGCATTTGCCATTGTGTCCTGGTCTCGCATTTTCTCTCAGATTGCTCTTTTTTTTTCTTTAAATGCATGAGTATGTTTTTGTGGGGATGCACAACATGATTCTGAAGTCTTTTCTCTTTGTTGTCGAAGGTTTTAAACCTTTCCCATCTGTTTGGAAATCCTGCTGCGAGAGAGGAGAGAAATAAACACATGAACCAGAATTTCACAGTAAATGCCAGACTCTGACTGGATGCCATCTTTACCGTACATTGATTGTCGTTTCAGGGTCCGAAAGGTGACTTGGGCTTGCCTGGAATTCCCGGACCGTCGGGCTTGCCAGGAATAAAAGGAGATAGGGTGAGGAGCTCTCTGCCTACCACATTTCCACTGAACATCCAACAGATTTTTTTTTGTAATCTCAAAATGATCTCTTTAAATTGCTTTTTCATTATGATTTTGTTCCCTGATGAACTGATAAAAACCTGTGCACCTGTGGAAAATGTGTTGCAGTCAGGCAGTTTTAAGTGATTTTTTCATCTCCTGTGTGCAATATGCATCAGATTATCAGACAGTGAACCTGAGGCTCAAACTACACAATTCGTAGGTGATCAACCTTAATTCTTTATTTATTAAGGAACAGCAAATTGTACTTGGAGTTTCGCTAAATCAGTCACTATTATAAAAAGTTATCCACAACCCTTTAAAAACAGCTATTCAATTAGACAATGACGGTTTCACTTTTTCCAGCCTTTAAGGCATTGCAGTTATTATGAGCTCCCACTGGTGTTTTAAAGTTTAAAAGCCTTTGAAAGTACAATGAGGCTTTTGAAAATCTAATTCATCCCTTTTAGACTCGATGATTTCTTTAATGCATTTGGGGGGGGGATGGGGGAACGTAAGCACCTCACACAGATGTAGGATTTATTGAAAAAGTAAAATGCTGAGCGTACATTATTAAATTACTGTTAATATAATGAACTCTTCAAACACATGCTTTGAGTGAAATATTCATGGGAATGAATTTTTGAATGTGATGTTTCACAGGGTGAAGCAGGTGAAGCTGGACCAAAGGGAGAACAGGTAATTCACATTATCACCACTTATTATCACCAACTAAACCAAACACATCAGATGCCTTTAAAACCAAGAAAACCAATGTAAGAAAGGCGACACTGAAACAATTTCGGTGTGGAAACAAGGTTTAACTCAGAAACTGCTAGTAAATTTCACGAATTAGCACAATGGCAAGTAACAATTTTGAAGTAGAAAGACTGAAATGGTATTTTCTTGTAAAAAGAATTCCAAAAATATTTGCTTTATTGTTATTTTTAAAATATATGTATTAAACATTATTTATCCACAGAATTTAATAAAGCAATAAATGACAAGTTACGGTTAAGGAACATTGTCAGTGTGATGGGCAGCATCAAATGGTTCAATGCATCTAAAAATCATATAGCTTACATTTGAAATATTTAAAGGCAGCAATAACCATTAAATAATTCCATTTACTAGTAAAGAAAATCACAAAAACAAATCTCTCAAAGTAATATGGTTTCTGTAGGCTATGAATACAGCTCATCCAGTCACATTTTATAACCAAACTTATCCATTCTAGAAGTTTTACAATAACACGACTTATTCATAGACTTTTAAGAAATGTTCTCCTTCACGATGATGTGTTTTATTGCAGGGAGATCAAGGTGCCGAGGGAACGCCAGGAGACAAGGGAGATCTTGTGAGTAGCTCTGAAATACTGAGCTGAAAATAATATGAATGCAGTATGCTAATGTACACTGAGATGGTGAACTTTAATTCTCTTGCTGTTTATGTACTTAGGGTGATCCTGGCCAACCTGGAGCTAAAGGCGAAGTGAGTTTTTGATCAGTATTCTTACTGGCAGCACTTAACTTTACAGTCATGTTCCCCGTGTACATACTACGTATTATAGTAATTACCTAGTTATTACCCTTTTATAGTAATTACTATAATACGTAGTATTATGAAATATCTGAGGGGTAGGTTCAGGGATAGTACCTAGTTATTACCAATGTATTGTAATTACTATAAAACGTATTACAATAAATGGGTAATAACTAGGTACTATCCCTGAACCTACCCCTAAACCTAACCTTAACCCCGTAGTTACCTTATATTACCCAGTACTTTCTTAGGTAAGTACACTAACGTACTGTAAAATAAAGTGCAACCATCTTATTTACGATTATTTTTGACTATTCAGCTGTCAGATAGGACTTCATATATCCTTGAAGCGTTTTCCTTGGCTTTATCTCAGCTCTAGGCCTCACATTGAAACACTAAGTCATTGTAATGATTTACTGAAATAATTACATCTATTAATGTGTGCATGCATATCTGGTGTGATTCAGGTTGGTAACCAGGGAGATCCGGGCAATAGAGGGCCAGAAGGTGCCCGTGGGCAGCCTGGCATTGAGGGACCTCCTGGTAGTGCTGGACCACGTGGCATGCAGGGGAACAGAGGAGCTCCAGGACCTCGTGGCTCCCAGGGACCAGCGGTATGTTTCCAACCTCTCAACGATTATGCTTCGTAAGCCAATGCTGTATATAGATGGAAAAAAAGAATGGACACAAATATATTTATGCCTTTTACCTATTAACCTCATTTTATTAATGTGGTATTCTTGGTAGTTTTTATCCTTTTGTTACACATGTTAAAACGGTAACACTTTACAATTAGATTTCAATTGTTGACATTAGTTAATCTATTAACTTACATTAACTAACCATGAGCAATACATATGTTTCTGTATTTGTTAATATTTGTTAACTAATGAAACCTTATTGTAAAGTGTTACCGTAAAAACTCGATTTTGCCCATTATACTGATTTCGCTTTGCATGTACACTACCATTCAAAAGTTTGTGGTCAGAAGGATTTTTCTTTTGTTGTTGTTGTTTGAAAAAACAACAACTTTAATTCAGCAAGGATGCCTTACATTGATCAAAAGTGACAGTAAATACATTTATAATATGATTTCTGTTTCAAATAAATTGTTCTTTTAAACATTGTCAAAGATTTCACAAAAATGTTAAGTAGCACAACTGGTTTCAGCATTGATAATAATAAGAATCGTGTCTTGAGCATCAAATCATCATATTAGAATGATTTCTGAAGGATCATGTGTCACTGAAGACTTGAATAATGATGCTGAAAATTAAGCTTTGACATCACAGGAATTAATTACATTTTAAAACATTAATATTTGACGTAAATATTTTAAATCGTAGTTTCGTAATATTACTATTTATACTGCATTTTTGATCAAATAAATGCAGCCTTGGTGAGCATAAAAGCACTTGATTAAAAATAAATAAATAAATCGCACCAACCCCAAACTTTTGAACGGTATGTGCACTCTATATGGGTTTATTGGCATTCTGTCAGCTTCTTCAATGTGTGTGTTTTTCACAATCAGATTATTTTGATATGTACAGGGTACCTACGGTGATTGAAAACCTGTGACTATAGTGACTATAATTTGGTTTTGTTATGCTCCAGTCAAAGTATATATAATTGGCTGAAAATCGCTCTTTGTGAGTGCAATCTTTATCAAATTAATAATTGTTCATCCTTGTCCAGTAATCATAAATGACAGGAGAACTGAAAATTCAAAGGCCAAAATGTGTGAAAAACCCAGTTTCAGTGTTTTGTTGTACACACTCATTATGTTTGAAAAGGTATATTGAGAAAAACCGTACTGTGATATCTGAAAGCTTCTGCCGCTTTTAAGAACACTTAATTCCTATTCCAATGTTTGCGTTTGTTATTTTCTAATGTAGAGCTAATAAGTGGTCTGAAATGAGATGAAATGATCAGAATACAGTAACAGGATTGTGTGATTTTCTTCCAAACAACTCTTCCTGTGTTCACAGGGTAAAGAACCAAGTGATCAACACATCAGACAAGTGTGCATGCGCGTTATGCAGGGTAAGTCTGGAAGCCAAAGTTATCATCTTTTCGGAAATAAGCGGAATTTCCTTTTATGCATGCACTTTTGCCGTCAGAGCTTCGTAGGAGAACACAACTAATGACAACTGAAGGAAAGAGTAGGATGAAAAGCATTTGTGTTTTGTTTCAAAGATTCTACTCTGATGATCTACGCAGAGAGTTAGCCATCAATTCTACCTCTCTCTAAGTCCTCTTGAGCGCACGCCAACGATTCCCTCATGACTTTTTCATTCACATTTCACTGAAAAATTCATTTTCATTTCAGCTGATCTGCACTTTTCCCTCATAGTGATGAGTTGCCCTCCTTAGGCTTGGTTTCCTCCCTGAAAAAGCTCAGTCAAGCATCGTGCCGCATACATTTTCACGACGTTTTCCGACTGAAAGTAGAAATTCACTGTACCCTAGCCTCTGCTCAATGGCTCAGGGCCCGGGATTGGATTCTTTACACCAGGAATAAATCGGTCTGCCCTTTTATCTCTTCACACGGTGAAAAAAGAAAGTTATAAAAACGGCAGCAATGCTCTTCCTTTGTGCTCAATTTCCCATTGCAAATTGAAAACGTAAAAGAACACCGTTCAAAGGGATGAATGAGGACAAATGAAAGGCGTGAGCTTTAACGGCTTTCTGCAACACAGCTTTGAGTGAATTTTGAAAGCTGGCAAATGATCTGCTTATTCACAGAACAATAGCAGAGCTATAACAGAGTAAAATTAGTCTAGGGTCTATTTACTTCCAAAACATAAAGCAACTTAAAGTGTGTGCAATAAAGAGTCAGAGGTGCGATACTCACCAAGCCATATCTCTGACACATTCAGCTTTTATCCAAAGTGACACACAGAAGGCACACATTTTAGCCTGAATTGCAGTGCTGAAGGTGTAAAGTGTGAAACGAATGCGGTGCTAGAATGTTAAGGGCAGACAGCCAGCCATAAACAGCCTCAGACATTAATTAATTCGCTTTATACTAGGGATAGACAACGCTATCTCACGACCAATTCGTACGAGTGATTAAAAGGTGGCTAATTCGTACTAATTCATACCACCTCACTCGTACGAATTCGCACGGTTTGTCTAAACCCACGTGATGGGTAGGTTTAGGGGCGGGGTCAGAGGTAGGTCATTCGTACGAATTCATTCGAATTTGGTAACTCGTGAAATATGTACGAATTAGCAAAAATCGTACGAATTTGTACGAGTGAGGTCGTATGAATTCGTACAAATTAGCCACCTCGTAAAATTCGTACGAATTGCCGTGAGATCAGGCTGGGATAGATGCGTCTATTAAGCAAAAAAAAGAAGGCAAGGAAAAAAAACTAATGAAGCACCAAAACCTTTATGAGTCTTTGTTACGAATCAGTGCTTCAAAACGCTTATCAGTTATTTATATTGGTAAAAGTTCAATTTATTTACTGATTATACCCTGCCCGGCCAAAACAAAAGTTGCTGTTTGGCTTTAAACAGGCAAATAATACATAAGAGTCTATGATTGGATCATTATTGCTGTTATTATTATTTTTATAGCATGTTATATGTTTGGGAACAGTTCTTCTAACCCTAATTGATGGAGTGTGTAGCTTTTTACTTCTTAAAGGAATAGTTCACTTAAAAAATAAAAATAAAAATATTCACAACTCAAGTTGTTTCAAACCTGGATGAGTTTCTTCCTTCTGTTAAACACAAAAGAAGATATTTTAAAGAATGTTGGTAATCAAACCATTGACTGTAGCCATTGACTTCCAGAGTATTTGTTTTCCTACTATGGAAGTCAATGGGTGTCGTAAACTGTCTGGTTACTACATTCTTCAAAATATCTTCTTTTGTGTTCAACATAAGAAACTCATACAGGTTTGAAACAACATGAGGGTGAGTAAATGATGAATCCCCTCATGTTGTTCCAAACCCATTTTACAAAAGACAATATTTAAGAAATGTCATAAAGAAATGTCAGTGTTTTTTTTTTTTTACCAAACACTGAAAGCCATGTTCTTCAAAATATCTTCCGTTCTGCAGAAGACAGAAACACACAATGTGCACAATGTGAAATATGTAAAACAAACTACACAGTGTTAATTACTAACTCAGGATAAAGCAGTGTTAGCAAAAACATTCATTTTGAAAGAAACATGGTCTCAGAATAATTTATGAATAGTTCTGAGATTGTACAAAGCACATGAATATTTAAGGCGAGACACGGCAGGCAAAAACATAGGGTTTTTTTCACTGGTCAATTTTGAGATTTCGGGATATTTGTCTTCAAAAACATGTCTTCTTTCAGACTTGTGGTGAAAAAAAGTCCGAAATACACATTTAGGTCTCTATTTTACTACACTTTGTCTGTTTGCGTCTGTAGATTTCTCATAAATTCATCAAAAGTTGGCGTTGTAAATCATCCGTTGCTCCGCTATCGCGATCTGCACCCTGTCATCAAACACACCCTTAGAAAGCTCTCTCTCTATTGTACAATGTTGTCGGATCCAAATATGGTCATTTCCTTTTTATCAGCAACCAATCGTGAAAGTAAAAGGGCGCAAATGCGCAATCTCATTGGCTGATGCTAAATCTTTAAAGCCCGTTTTCTCAAAATGACTGTTCTCTCATACTCAAAGTCCGAAATCTCCACTTCGGTAGCACCCATATACACCAAACTTTCCTGTCTTGTACCTAGTTATATTGTGAAGACATTTACTGAGGGATTTGTAAATATATTATTCCTAGCCCGATTTATATAACATTTTATTCCAAAAAACAGGGCAAAAATCTTTTTTTTAAGGCTATTGACAGTATATTCTGATTTATAGGATAACAAAAGTAGATATCCATAAATCCCTCTGTATTTTTTTCCCCATCTAATATGTGAACACAATGAAAAAAGAATTTTGAACCTGGCTTTATCCAATACTCAGATTTCATTTTTTGAAATATATGTAAATTAGCACATATTTAAGTAGATAATGCCTAATTTGCATATTTAAACATTAAATTACAGAAAACTTGTAATACATTTTTTTCTCATCTTAATGTAGGTAATCAACTGGGAAAGTTTCATGGTGATATCTGCTAGTTAAAAAAATTACCCTATTCACCTGTAGTGTCTCGCCTTAATAAGGTAACCACTAAAGCACTTTATGATTGATTATTTGTTGTTAAACAACTGGTCATAACATTCCAGCATTTCACAGAGTTTTTATAAACCACGGTTAAAAGCGGCTTTGTTATTGTGAATCATTTCTTTAACCATGAGTTAAAAAGACAGTAAGTCAGAATGAAATAAAAATTAATTGTCTATTTTCTAAATGCATGTTATAGATCTTATTGTGAACAATTAATTTGTGCGTATGTATTATTATAAAAATGACCTCACAATGTTTAATCTAAATGTCATGCCTTGCCTTGTCTAGAAGATCCAGTTAAGTTTATTTATATAGCACATTTCATACACTTTGGCAATTCAAAGTGCTTTACACAGAAAGGAATTAAAATAATCCCAAAATAAAAGGAAGGAAAACAGTTATAAAAGGAATTAAAAGAGATATATGATACAGTTATAAAATGAATTAAAAGAGTAAAAAGATGATACATAGATAAACTTCTCATCTATAACACCGGTGTATCATATTTTTCACAACTCCCAATTTTGGTGATCACACTGTGTCTGTGGTATTCTTTCGGCGCACCTAAGAAATCTATTGGACGTCTCCGATGGACCCGATTTCCCCCTAAAATCGGACAAGAGGAGCTCTAGGACTGACTCAAGGGGTAACCTCGGGTTCACTGCCCCACCAGTCCGCACGCCCCAAAAAAGATTTGTTCTGAAGCTCTGGGAATGGAATCGACCCAGTCCGCACCCCACAGAACCTCGAGTTTAATTACACATCAAACTCATTACTCCACCACAGACCCAGGTCATCAGCCTGGTTTCATTTCTCTTAACCAATTCTCAATGCCATTTGAGTTCAGTTTAGAATCAAAAGGAGTAAAATAAATGTAGGAGTAAATGCACAGCTAAACAGATGTGTGTTGAGTCTGGATTTGAATACTGAGGAGCACATCTGATCTCCTCTGGAAGCTGGTTCCAGCTGCGGCTGGCATAATAGCTAAAAGCAGACTCTCCATGCTTAGAGTGAACCCTTGGTATTTCTAGCTGATGTGATCCTAATGATCGGAGTGATCTGTTAGGTTTATATTCAGTGAGCATATCTGCAATATATTGAGGTCCTATGCCATTGAGTGATTTATAAACCAGTAATAATACTTTAAAATCAATCCTAAATGTAACTGGGAGCCAGTGTAGAGACCTGAGGACTGGTGTGATATGTTCATATTTTCTGGTTCTGCGTTCTGTATGAGCTGCAACTGTCTTATGGTCTTTTTAGGAAGGCCAGTGAGGAGTCCATTACAATAATCCACCCTGCTGGTGATGAAAGCATGCACAAGTTTCTCTAAGTCTTGACTGGAAACAAAGTATCTAATTCGTGCAATATTTTATGATAGTATGCTGATTTAGTTATTGCTTTGACATGACTACTGAAACTAAGGTCTGACTCTAGAGACACACCGAGATTCCTGACTTGATTTTTAGTTGTTAGACCCCTAGAGTGAAGGTATGCATTCACCTTGAGAACTTCATATTTGTTTCCAAACGCAATGACTTCAGTTTTGTCTTTGTTTAACTGAAGAAAGTTTTGGCACATCCAACTGTTTACTTCATCAATGCATTGGCACAGGGAGTCAGTGGTAAACGATTTGGCCAAACTCCGCATGTCATGGATGTCCATTCATTATGGTCACCTATACTCACATAATAACCTGTATGACCTGAACCTAGTGAAGACTTCTCTCTGGCAATGTTTGCAGAACTTGTCCAATCTTTTAGTCAACATAAAGGTGCAGTAAGTGATTTCTGAGAATTTTTGTTGAACACTGCCGAAATTTTAAATCAACACAAACAAACACACCCCTCCCTTCATTGCTCCGCCCCCAAAATGCACGACCACGCTATGCAAGAGTGGATGTCTTTTTATCATACAGTAGAAACAAAGCAAAATAAAGTAAAGATGATGAACGAACAAGGAAGAACAAAAAATTAACATACGGTACAAAAGAGTGTATATACAAGCAAGAGTTCTTTGTTATTCGCCGCTCCAGAAATGACACTCAAAACCAATGTTACTCATGTGGTGTCCGTTTTCAGGTCTCTCCAGCTCTGGAAAGCTTTTCTAGTATTATTGAAGTCCTAAAGCTCTTGTCAGATCATAGCTCTTATTTTTCCAGTCATATTCCTCTGAGCTTTTCTCTTTTTGTAATGTCTCTCAGCCATCTCTCTTTCTACACTCTTTCTTCAAATCCCCCTTTTGCTCACTCTCTCTCCTCCCCCATCATGAGTGTATACGCCCCCTACTGCTGATTGGCTAAAAGTGTGTAGTGGTGCTCGGTCTGAGACAATTTTTACAGTGTGTCTCAGAAATCGCTTAATGCACCTTTAAAGTCGTGATGTGAAGTTTTTTCCATATTGTGCATATACACTGATGATGGGGGAGGAGAGAGAGTGAGCAAGAGTGAGATTTGAAGAAAGAGTGTGCAGGAAAGCCTGAAAACGGAGGCCGTTGCTTCTGCTCCATACATGAGTATCACTGGTTTTGTTGTTGTAATGTTTTGAGTGTCCTTGTTTGTCTGGAGATTGTGTGCTGCTGGCTACTAACAACAAACTCTAGCTTGTATATACTTTGTGTACTATACAGTATGTTAATTTGTTAGTCTTCATTGTTGTTTGTTGATAATCTTTGCTTTATTTTTCACAAAGCATTATTTTGCTTTGCTTCAGCTATGATAAAGAGACATCCACTCTTGCATTGCATGTTTGCTCATTTTGGGGGCGAAACAATGAAGGGAGGGGTGTGTTTGTTTGGGTTGATTTTAAATATCAACAGTGTTTCTCTGAAATTGCTTACTGCACCTTTAAGTAGAGTGTAAATGAAGGAATAATGTGAAGACAAAGAGCAGGAAGATGGATCAACCTCAAGGAGGCGCCCTAACATTAGTTGTGAAGCACAATAGACAAATCACAATGCAGTCAGTGTGCAGTGTTAGATGACTCTAATTAGCGAGTGCAACTGCAAAATCAATGGAGAAATGAAATAAAAATGAGCTGTGCTAATAGCAGGGGACCATTCACACTCATTAGTGTATTTGGTCTTTGCCATTTCAGGGCAGCTGGCCCAGTTAGCTGCCAGTCTGAGGAGACCAGAGTCCGGTGCGGTCGGACTGCCAGGCAAACCTGGTCCCCCCGGCCCTCCCGGCCCCCCAGGTGACAGCGGCTTCCCAGGGCATGCTGGTGTAAGAGGACTCCCGGGACTCAAAGGGCCTCCGGGACTTCTGGGTTTCAAGGGGCCGAAAGGTGAGTTATAATGGGACTGTGAGTTTGGATTGCTTGTTGGTCCTGGAACAACATATAATGGCATGAACTACAGGGCTCCCTGAATTGATGAAAAGCTAATAATTAAAATGAAATGTGGCTGCAAAATGAATCGAATTAAAACAAAAAAGTGGGATTTGATCAAATACATATATGTGCTGTTTGTTTTTATATTGCATCAGAACGCCTCGATTCAGAGTAAATGCTGTTTCTCAACAACTGCAGTATATCTATATAAATATTTGATCTGTTTACTTGTATGCGATGTGAACATAACCAACATCAGAGAACCATGAAAATGCGACATTGTGACATTAAATGATTAAAATACTTAAAACCTCAGAGCTACTTCAAGTGAATATTTTATATCTAGATTAGAGTATTGTATGTAAAGGCACGGTCATGAGAGTATTATTGTTATAGTAGTATTGAATAGTGTTTGTGTGCATGTTACAGGTGAGATGGGAGACAGAGGGGACAGGGGACCTACACATCGGGGACCCAAAGGCATGCCGGGACCTCCTGGATTACCAGGTCAGTTCCGACTGCGTCTCATATCCTACTTCCTCTTGTCAAAGAAAATCACGGTATTAATGCATACATGCGAGAGGTTTCGATGAATACCGTCTGCAAACCAATTAAATCTGAAACAACTCAATTCATTTCTGAAATGAACCTGGAGATATGTTTAGCTCCATCCTGGTAATAGACTTTTGAAAGCAAAGTTAAATTGGTGTTAAATGAAGCTGTCAGACGTCCGATGAATTGGAGGTATATGAAGCCTTCTGTTGTTGCTGCATGTGTGTCACTGACACTTACTGTCAGTCCAATGAAGCTGTCTGTTTAAATAGGATTTCTTATGCAGTCATTACCTAGTAGACTAATTGAAACGGACAGATCGGCTGTGGTGCCATGTGCTGATGTCAGGTTTTTTCATTTTCATGCATTTCATTCAGTAGCCTACTTTAAGATATTTTAAAATGATGCAAAAGAAGTAGATCACCCAAAACATACAAAGTCTACCATATACTGGTGAAGACTTTTGCAGGTGGACAGACAGGGTAGTTAATATGTAATGTAAAAACACCAAAATATGGTCTATTTGACTTCTCTAATTCCCACTCAGGTTGGTGTATTCTGAATATGCGGAAATGCAAATGAGATTAACTTTACCACGCTTTGACTTTTTGAATCTAAATTAAGAGTTTTATTGGTAAATGAAGATGACAGACCTGTTTCTGTGTTGCAGGTGAACCTGGAAAACCGGGATACGGTCAGGACGGGCGTGATGGAGAAAGGGGTCTACCTGGTTCCCCTGGTCAGTCGGGCGTTCCTGGACCTCCCGGTACAGCCGGACCACCCGGTTACTGCGATCCTTCGGCCTGTAATCTTAGCGCAGGCGCCGCACACCAGTCTCTCGAGGACTCTAGCATGAAGGGACCGGGCAGAAACTAAAAAAAAAACCTTCAGGACATTCGGAGAGACTCCTTTACAGCTCTGCGAAAAGCACAAAACATTATCGCCCCTCGCAGATAGTTTTACTACCGCGCTACAGCTGTGATGACTAAAACACTTTACCAGCTTCCCGTGTTCACCCGGTGCAAATGAACTTTCACAGAACTTATTGGTCATCTAATGTTCTCCTGAAAGCCATTTACAGTAGACTTTAGATATTTTTTTTTTTCCCCAGCTAATACTTTAAATCCACAAACGTCAATGTGGCCTTCAGACCTGAGGCCTTTTTCATTTGTGTGGCAAAGATAAACCTGGCAGAAATATTGATGGTGCTCGAAGTTCATAACAGAAACGGCTGCCGGAGACCTGCTGTCAATGTATTCAATTCAATGTATTCTGTACATCTATGTAAATGATTGTGGTTTTGTATGAAATTCACTCCCCCTGCAAAAAAAAAAAAAAAAAACCATCAGTGTGATTTATTGTTCCAGGATTGTGGGCGGGAATGCGATGCATTTGACAAACACACGAGAAATGCAGATACGTCATTTCATGGTATTTCTATTTATTTTACATAGGTGTTTGATGACGATGAACTTTGTACAGAGATCCAAGGGAGACACATTTGAATAAATTTGAATGTTTTTATATGAATTCAAAATAAATGTAGGTCTCAAACATTCTTATGCTTCTTCCCCACCCAATGCTTCTTAGTTGATCAGCCTCAGAGTCCCCGACTGCACTCGTCACAGCTTTTACCACGCTCATTTCTCACTTAAATAACTCATTACATGCCAGTGCAAAAATGGTGGCACAAACACATTCAGATTGCTCTTTTAGTGTCGATTCTAATTTGGAAATGCTGGAACACTGAACTCGGCAATTACTCAGTAACAGAATCGAACTAAGGATTGCAAAAATGTTATTCACTTCAATTAAAACCTTAAACATGAAATACAGACTTGATAATGGTTATGCATTAAGTGAATGCATGTTTATAAATAAATAAATTATTTAGATGTTAATTAAAATGAGATCTTTCCTTAATATAGAAAGTGGCTTTAAAAAGCATTTGGACACTGAAGACAGACCGCCGGCACATTAAAAACCAAAAACTTTTTACAAAAAGTTAAAGGAATAGTTTTGAATGTAAATTCTGCCATCATTTACTCGCCCTCAAGTTGTTTCAAACCTGTATGAATTTCTTTCTTCTGTTGAACACAAAGGAAGATATTTTGAAGAATGTCGGTGACCAGAGAGTTGATGGGAAAAAAGTCAATGGGGTCCATCAAATGTCAGTGTCTGGTTACCGACATTCTTCAAAATATCTTTCTTTGTGTTCGGCAGAAGAAAGAAATTCATACAGGTTTGAAACAACTTGAGGGTGAGTAAATGATGACAGATTTTTTTAACTATTCCTTTAAGTTTGGAACAATAATAATTAAGTCTCCAAATTATTTTTTAATTCCACTGAACATACGCATATCTCATGCACTCAACATTCCAAACGACAACAATATGAGTGGAATGCTGAAAGTCTGAGCATCCTGAAAACACCAAGCAAAGGATAAAACTGCAATCAATATAGCAAATCCTTGTATCGCACAACATAATCCACAGAAAATATTAACGGTATTGCAATATAACTTTAAGTTACACAAGTATGGGAAACAACCAATAAAGTTAAATTATTATTAACAAATATTATACATGACACCACAAAAAAAATGTACAATACTTTTCTAACTGAACTTACAATGAACCAAACGTGTTAGTACATTCATAGTTTAATATATAACCGTCTGCAAAGGCAAGTTAGCTTCTGCCTACCATTTGAAATGAACTGAACTTTTTATCCCTCATACAGTATATAGTGTTTAATTAAATTTGACATCGAAAATGTTTCCATTAAGTCCGAAAAAACAGTTGCATATTAAGAGATACTGTACGCAAGACACTACTGTTTCACAATGAATGTTAAATTAAGTACATTTATTAAAACAATGTACAATTATATAAATATGCAAACCAAATGCATCAACAAGACCAAGCACAAAAAAAAAATTCTGACCACAATGAGCATTCATTCTATTGAGAACAGAACCATGTTATATCTTCCAGATATTGAGTTGGTGATGCAGTGCATATCAGGTAGATGTGGTGTTTTGTCTTAAGACCGTCCTTCAAGTAAGTCCACAGTTTTAGCCCTTGAGAAAAATATTGTATTCATGCTACATATAGCCCATTTCTGTAAACTAAACATCTGTGGGTTGACTGAAAACCAATGCAAATATGTTTTTTTTATGATAAAAAAAGATGAAAAAAACAACTGTACTATTCACTGCAGTTTACTGATCTCTAACAAAAAGAGCCTTATGACCTGATCCATCAATATTGAACTCTCAGCAGAGGTAATCTGGTACATCACGAATATATATAAAAAAAGCATACAATTAAAACAGTAAAACAGCAAAAACCTAATAAGGGTTTGCTTTGTCAAACGTAATCTTCGGTGCAAAGAAAGAAAGATGTAATGGAGGAGGACTAGGAAGACTAAGATTAAACGTAAGAAAAAAAAAGCAGCACAAACAGCAAAAGCAGAACGTCACAAAACTGTCATCCACCCACATGACTCCAGTATACTTTCATCTTCTGAACAGAAGCATATGAGTGAAGTCAAAAGATTCGATGACAGAGCATGTGAGCGGAGCGCTAGAGATTCCGCTCAGGGCCGCTCGTTCAACCCAGAATGCCCTTTACTGACATGCTGGTTTGAGGATACGTGAGATGGGTCTAAGGTTAATGAGTTGAAATATTGTTTTAAAGAAGCTTAGACATAAATGAACGCACAGTAGTTAAGAACAAATGAGAAGAAATTGAAAGGGAGAGTGGAGAAACGGAGTTAGCAAAGATTCATTTTGTGAGATACTAACAGCGAAGTTCTTTTTCTTTTTTTTTTCGTTTAGGGGTAAAAAACAAAACAAATACCTTCGCAGCTGTTAGCAAACATCCCTTTTTTCCCTTCAAAAAATGTTTTTCACCTCAGCGAGAAATAACGGTAATATCGTGAGATCTCACCCCTAATATTTATGTTCATCTAACACACTGCTCACGCTCGTATGGAAGCTGAATATAAAATATCAGTTTTATAAAAAAATACTTTTTTCTCGCAATGGCGAGTTTACATCTAGCAATTCTTTCTCAGAATTGCGAGATATAAATGTGCAGTTGCGAGTTATAACGTCAGAATTGCAAGATATAAACTCCAATTGACTTTCTTGCAATTGCGAGTTTATTTTATTTTTTATTTATTTTATTTTATTTTACCAGGAAGGTCCCATTGAGATACAAAATCTCTTCTACCAGGGAGTCCTGGTCAAGATAGGCAGCACAAACAAAAATACAAAGTAATATGACACAACATAACTACAAAACAAGAGTTCTGAGAAGCAATATTAATCCTAATCAACTGTTAAAACATTTACACCGTTCTATGAAAACAGACTTTAAAAGGGTTTTAAATGAAGCTAAAGATGGTAAATATTTCATATACGATATACCCTGAAGTTCATTCCATACATAAGGAGCGTAATTAGAAAAGGCTGATCTACCTAACTCTGTATGGATATTTGGAATCTTAAAGGGATACTCCACCGGTTTTTCATATTAAACTATGTTATTCCCTTAACTAAGACGAGTTGATACATACCTCTCTCGTCTCAGTGCGTGCACTATATCGCTCTGTATTGCCACAAAACTATGTTAGCACTTAGCTTAGCCCAGTGCATTAAATATGGGCCAAAAAGAGAAGCGACCAAACACTTCCTCGTTTTCCCTATTTAAACACAGTGACCCGATCTGGCGAAATGAGTCGGAAGTCGCAACGTTCCATTTTAAGATATGGGCCGATTATGTGGGAAAACAATGAAATAATAGATTTTTTTTTTTGTTGCTAATTTCAAAGAACAGACATTCAAAAATAATCTCCCAAAGTTTCGTAGTCCAGATAATTGAGTAAAGGTATTTAAATTACTATTAAAGTGTACAAAGTTTTACTAAATTCGCTGGAAATGAACATTGCTTTTCTCAACTCCTCGCGTCATCTCTGAGGATTTCCCGGGTATCCCAACGTCACTATCTCTGCTCTTTAAATGGTGTTACACATTGTATAGACCAATTTTCAGCCGACGTCACAGTTACGTCACGGCGCTAGCTGGTGGCAGAACAAAGGGAAAACTGGAGGCGGCAAATACAAACCAGCACAGATTCGGCTACAAAATAAGGATCTTAAATTATTCTTCTTATTATTAAATGTCATCTTGTTGTGTTGTGGGGTGCAAGAATCAATGAAAAATTAATATGCTTTATCTGCAATTTTTTATTTCTAGAAATATTCGCCTCATTAAAATTGCACCGTAATGTCCCTCTTTACATTGTCGTCTTCTCGGCGCTGGCTAGGCAGAACTGCAGATCGTACCACACAAGTCTTGTACATGATCATTCAGCACATAGTTATAGGCATCTAAAGATTTACATGCCCTCCGTTTCTCTATCAGGTAGGTGTAGAAGTCAGGCCACTCAACCGGAGGTAACGTTAACGTTAATCCTGTCAGATCCTCAATGAGTGTACGGGTCAGCCAATCTGGTTCCGTCCGTTAAAATTAACTTTTGCAAACAATCGTGGTCCTGGACAGTGAGTGACCTTGCACATTAAGATAAAATCGGATTTTCTCCAGTCATTGTTAAAAACAAGCTAACAAAACTTGCAGACTTTACGTTAGTGAAGCGGCCAGAGGGATTGTTCTGCCACCACTTAAGCTCCGCCCACATAAAAACGTCACCATGTTTACCAACTGAAAATTGGTCTATAGAACCAATCAAAAAGCTTAGAAATGTACACAAATGCTGATCATTTGTCGATGGGAAACCGTTTCGACTGACCGGCACGCGATTGGTCCAGCCACCCTCCTGTCAGACTCGCAGCGAGCGCTCTGTGTAATAAACAAGCTAGCAGATCTCCTCAGAAAGATTAAATATTATTAATTTGAGAAATGTCGCTGTCAAAAGCGAGCAAAGTTGCCAAAGCATCATCAAGCCCCCTGGCCTTTGCACACTGAGTCCGCGTTTTTTCCGTACTATGCGTTTTTTTCGTATTGATTCGGTGGCTCCGAATTGTCAAAACACCATTCAAACTGCTTGCTACGGATGCGAAAAACTTACGATTGTTTTTATATAACGGATGAAAGTTTCGTAGTGTGCACGCGTGATTGACATAACGTGATTGACAAATGTGAATGAGTGTAGCTATTTATCTGCAAGGAGAATCCACAATGTGTTTGATTAACCCAATATTTAACTGTTGGTATCTCCGTTATGAATTTGTTACGCTGTTATTGTCAACTAGCCTACACTAAAATTGCATAGACTAGCATTATTTGATCTCCGTTTCCTTGTCTCTCTGCCTCTCACTTTCTCTCTCTCTCAAATACACACACACACACACACACACAGACACACACACCCTCTCTAAAGCAAAAATGTAGCACCTCTGTTCAATCTTTCTGATTTTAGTACATTTTTGTAAAAGGTAGGCCTACTGTTAAATTATTTATTCAAATAAAAACTTTTAAAATTATTTGAGCTTCAGCCTGGTTTAATAGCATTTATATATTAATGTCTTTGGTCAAATTAAGCTGTAAAATAAATAGTTTATCCCTTTAAATGTAATGGATTTTGAAAGATATCAACAAAAAACGGGCAAAAAACTTTAAAAGCCATTTTCTCAGGTTTTCAATTGGAAAAAGAGGGCAGACGACCATAATTCAAATGTGTATATCTTTACAATTATTAAAGGTATGACTTTGACTAGGATATCAATTGAAAGCTTATGGTCTCCTCTTTCCGTTAATACCAAAATCTCAATTTTTTAATTTGGGTCACTGTGACTCATTTTGCTGGATCAGGTCACAGTTACTCGAGTAGTGTAACTCGACCTGGGCTGGTGACACAAAATAAAACGTTGTGTTTTTCTAAGCGTTTAAAATTAATGACTATATTGTATGGCGGAATACCATTGAAAATGCTTTTGAGCACTTCGACTTGGCGCAATAATATCATCACTCGTGAAAAGTCCTCTTACCGGCTCCCGCTTCCTCTCCCCCTCCCTCTCATTTCCGTCAATACAACCAACGTGACTTTTACTACCTGTGCTATTAGCAAACTGCAGATCATTTGCAATGGCGGACTTTGTAGATGATTATGACTTCTTTGTAGCAGACCCAGAGCCATATCTGTTTGAACCCGAGTACACGGAGGAGGAATTAGCTCTTATGGACCGTGAGAGGAAAGAAAATTTTTACGACTGCCGGGTGAATCATCGCTGCAAACGCGTCGCTTGCCGCGACACATGCGATTTGTCCAGGGTCTTCTGGATCTACACTGACCCCCACCTTCGATGGCAATACCTGGTCCCATTCTAAACAGCACAGGCTCTCAATTTCGGTCGGCATCTGTTCGCAACAGATACACTTGCACCACCAATTGCTGTTTGCCCGTGGTCTTTCGCCAGCTCCGGTCTGTTCTGGATCATATCTTTCTTCCCTCTCACGGTCCATAAGAGCTAATTCCTCCTCCGTGTACTCGGGTTCAAACAGATATGGCTCTGGGTCTGCTACAAAGAAGTCATAATCATCTACAAAGTCCGCCATTGCAAATGATCTGCAGTTTGCTAATAGCACAGGTAGTAAAAGTCACGTTGGTTGTATTGACGGAAATGAGAGGGAGGGGGAGAGGAAGCGGGAGCCGGTAAGAGGACTTTTCACGAGTGATGATATTATTGCACCAAGTCGAACTGCTCAAAAGCACTTGTTATGGTATTCCGCCATACAATATAGTCATCAATTTTAAACGCTTAGAAAAGCGCAACGTTTTATTTTGTGTCACCAGCCCAGGTCAAGTTACACTACTCGAGTAACTGTGTTTACATAGGGAAAACGAGGAAGTGTTTGGTCGCTTCTCTTTTTGGCCCATATTTAATGCACTGGGCTAAGCTAAGTGCTAACATAGTTTTGCGGCAATACAGAGCGATATAGTGCACGCACTGAGACGAGAGAGGTATGTATCAACTCGTTTTAGTTAAGGGAATAACATAGTTTAATATGAAAAACCGGTGGAGTATCACTTTAAGTAAAAGTTTGACTGTTGATCTAGTATTATAAATACTAGTAAAGTAAGTCAATGAACTAGATACAATGATAATTTACCCAGTAAAGCTTTTAAAATAAAGATTAACATATGATGTTTCCTCCTCAAGTTCAGTGAAGTCCAATTTGTCAGTTTATATAAGTTACAGTGATGTGTACGCACACTCGAACCAGTCACAAATCGTAAAGCAGCATGATAAACAGCATCCAATTTTTTCAGGGTATTTAAAGGCGCATGCATATATATTATATCACCATAGTCCAATACTGACAAAAAGGTACTTTCCACTAATCGTGGAATTTAGTGGAATTTATGCAATTTATATCTTGCAATTTCTTTTGTCAGAATTGTGAGATTTAAACTCTCTATTGTGTTGCAAACTTACAAAATCAGAATTGCAAAATATAAACTCAAAAGTTTATATCTTGCAATTCTCTTTTGCAACTCTTTTTCTCCCAATTCTGACTTATTTTCTCAGAGTTGTGAGATATAAACTCGCAATTGAAAATAAAAAATAAAAATAAAAAAAATAATTAAAAAAACCTCACAATGACCTTTTTAATTTTTTATTCCGTGAGCGGTGTTTAGATGAATATGTAAATATTAGGGGTGTGACGAGATCTCGCGATATTAACGAGACAATATTTCTCATCAAGGTGAAAAGCTGTCTCACGAATGATGGAGTTGTGTTTGTGGCAAAAACTTTTACGGTGCTTGCATTATATTGTCTTTTACTGCATATGATAATTCATAGCTACTCAGAAAGTAGAACTGAAGTGACATTCATTACAAGATGATTAGTTAAAACATTTCTAATGCACATGCATTGTTTTGCATCATGTGACTGTCGAATAAAAGACAATTTTTCCACTTATATATTTCGCCATTGAAGATTTGTTAAAAAACAGTGTTAAAATATCGTCTCGTGCGTCAAGTCTATCGTCACATATTATATAGTTAATATGTACAGTGCGTTTTGCTCTCATAACAAAATAGGATATGTTTGATTCAGCTCTGCAAATCACGTCACATTTATTTATACAATATGTAAGGAAGAATAACTAACGACGGGCTGTGGAATTATTAGAAAATGTGGTAATGCGGCCACGATACGAAGCAGGGCTTTTAAGTTGCAAAACTATTTTACTAATAAATCGTCCGAGCAGTGCTGACCACTCGTTTGTGTGTGCGCGTTTGAGCGGGAGAAAGAGAGTATGTGCTTTCTGTACATAATAAAACGTAATTTTGTGGCAAAAAACATGGAAATAATTTGTCGTTTTTAACCTATTGTTTACAATATTTATTTGCTCGGTCAGCATCACTGTGGGTTTTGGTTCTTTTGCTGTTGTAGGACTTGAAATAACTGAAAGCACTTGGCGAAGTGATATGGAACTGTAATGCGGTCAAAACCTGCCTGGAACTACTTTAGCAGTGCATTTCCCTGAAAATAATTGGACATCTTAGAACGTCCGTCAACCAATCAGATTCAAGCATTCAACAGCCCTGTAGTCTAAACCATAGATATCATCATAATAAAGGCTAGATGTCTCGTCCGCGCTGCTGGCCAATGGAGGTCAACATCCGCACGTGGCGGCCATCTTGTCACAGGCAGCTCGCTCACTCGTAACATTGTGTTTTAATGGTGCATGTAAATTTAAATAACCATAACTTGCTCAATTTTCTACCGATTTTCAAACGGTTTGGTTTGTTATAAACGTCAGAGATGTAGTTATGACACTGCATACATATGAATAATTATAACATATATGTTCAAGCATTCAGAATTATAGCCATGTTAATAACGTTTGTAAGAAACCAAACCGTTTGTAAATCCGTCCAGATTTCAGCGAGATAAGAGGATTTGTGTTCACTTCATGCTGATCACTCACCTTACATCAGAGCCTGCCTGTGACAAGATGGCCGAACGGTGATGCCGGAAGTGACTCCGCCATAAGACATCTAGGCTTTATTATATGATATCTATGGTCTAAACCTTATGTAGCTCCGCCCATTTTCAGCGTTGCTCTCGTTGTGTTCGGACTTCTTCCGGTTTGTATTTCCACAGCATGAAGGTAAGATCTTACGGATTTATGAAAGAACTGCTCGATTTAAAATGATTCCCGGTCTAATGACATTTGTTATGACATCTGATTCAAACATTACAATGCTCATGATAACTGTCGTTAAGTAAATCCACTTCACTAGCTAATTACTTTTCCACAGCAATGCCATAGAAATATACAGAGCTACCGTAAAAACGTTCAAAAACAAATTGTGCGTGCTTGTTTCTCGGCCGCATAAGGTCTATTTCATGTCGGAGCGGGATTCGTTCCCATGTCGGGCGTTTGCTTGGGCCGTGAGCGATTGAGCGGAATATTGAGCGTCGCTCACATGCACGTCGCAATGACTCGACTCGAATGCGCCTTCAGTTATCTTACCTTACTGATTCTGGATCACTATAATAATGATATCTATCAAATAAATAAATAATTCACCCTGGACTACAATCCTTGCAAAATGATACAACTAAATTACACAGAAACATGGTTAAGACACACTGCTACCCATGAAAATCAAAATGTACAAAGTTTGATGTTAAAAGGTTTGCCATATGTTAAACTGTGAACATGAAATTGACAAATATGTCTTATAAAAATATTCAAGTAACATGGAAGGACGCTTTCCATACAAAGCAAAAGAAATGAGAGATAATTAAACTCAAATGCAAAGATAAATATATTTAAAAGCACTCCACATCTTTTCTTTGGAAAATAACAAACCATGTAAAGAACAAAATATACATACAACACCGGTATAAGGGTGTTTAAACGGTCAGAAAGAAAAGGAACAGCGCTTATTTCCCTGTAAACAATTAAAGCGTATCAATGTCATGAGCAGTTTTCACCTCGCCAGCACTGGCCAACACAGCGGGATCACTGGTAGTGTTTCTCTAATCTCTTCTCTTTGCTGTGTTTGGTCAAAAAAGAACATAAAAGTCTGATGCCACATTGAAGATCTGGGATTCAAAATCTAATTTAAACATGGAAATAAAATGAAAATAAAATAAAATGAACAATATGAACAACATATGATATGAGATATTCTGTCTGTGTTCATTTTCCTTTTTTGGGGGATACATTTCTTTATGATTATTAAATAAAATAATAAATAAATACTACAAAATAATAAATGGATATATAAAAAAATACTTATTTATATATTACATTATTTCATGATTTATTTACTGTTTATAATGTATGTCTTTATATTCAGTGCTCCATTATTGTATGTAACATCAGTGCATCTGAGGTGATAAACATGAAAACAACTCCCTTCACGAGCAGGGCTGGAAAGTACACTTCTTTAAAAGCACCCCCCTCTTAAAAAAAAATGTAATGTTTGAAATAATTAAAATGCCTGTTATTTACATTAACTTAATATTTGTTATCATATGTTCTATATTAGATTGCATAGCGCCATCACAATTTAATTAAAACTCGCCTGAAGAAAATAAGCAAATGCACGTAAAATTCTCATTTCACCTGCATTCCCCGCCTCAGATAAACCTGTCCATTGTGATTAGTGTAATGACGGGACTTGAATTCTCACACCATACCGACAAAACATGGGAAATGAGTAAATGCATTGGTCACAGATATAGGAAATGAAACGGAGATAAATGATGAAATGAAATGACATCACCAGTCATGGCTGCTCTACGGGGATGAGGTTTGCTCGAGTCTTCTCCTCCAGCAGGGATCCTACATTTCTTTTTAATAGGATTTTGAAGCTTATGTAGATGAGCTGGTTCATTGGTTTCCAGGATCTTATCAGGTTTGATGAGGAAGCGTAGGATTCTACCCATCCCGTCTGGCGTGAGCATGGAAGCAGTCGCTGGGGTTACATCTTCCCTGTGGACCTTGGGGCCCCGGGGAACCTGAAGGCCCCTGGAATCCCATTCCTGGTGAACCTGTAGACAAATCAAGAGCAGGTAGTTTGCTAGAAACTAGAACATGCCTGTGTGAAATTAATCGCTATGTTGCTGGAGTGTTTACCATAGAGTGGTCACAACAGAACATTTCACAATATAAACACACTAAAACTTCTTTTAATGGGCTTGTTACCCTTTAACTGCGGAGGAAGGGGGGAAGAGGGAAACCACAGCACACAATGATAACGGTGTGCCGTGTAATTATAAAGAAGCCACAGTTAGAAGTCTCCTTTGTATTTTTTCACTTGAAGAACAATCAGCGAGCTCTTTGTACCTCTATAAAAGAGCCGTTCATTAAAGAATGCCATAGTCATTAGTTTAGTTTAGTGCCATTATCTGCCCGAGCTTTTAAAAAGTTAAACATTAAAAGCACCAATTTAAATAATTGCTGCTATCTGGGTGTCGCAGATGTCAAGAGTGTTACAAGTGTAAAGTACGGCCATCAGGGAAATGTATTTACAAGCAACGAGGGCCTTTCTGGACCCCAGCAAAAACACAAAGCAACGTTTCTATTGTTCTACATGACAGAGTTTGATCTAGCTTGTCCATCCTTACAACTCAAAAAACATTTGCTGTCACGTAAGAGATAATGTACCCCTCACTCTTAAAAGTGATAAGCAAAAACAAGATCATTCGTTTTTTTTTAATTATCTCTACTCATTACGTAGCGTCACGGCTCATGTATTTAAGGAATATTCTGGGTTAAATACATTGTAAGGTCCATTTGGAGTAGGCCTATCTGAGGCATGCGGTCAATTGCCAAAGAAAATAATTCAATTTATCCCTCATTTTGTATTAAAGCGTGTTTAAGCTAATGCTCTTATGGAAGCCTATAGGGAAAAAACATTCGGAAAAGTCTAGAGCTGAAATACAAAGGACTTACACTCAAGTTCAAAAGTGTGGGGTCAGTAAGACTTTTTTATGTTTTTGAAAGGAGTCTCCTTTGCTCATCAAGGCTACATTTATTTGCCCAAAAATACAGTAAAAACAGAAATATTGTGAAATATTATTCCTATTTAAAATAGCTGTTTTCTATTAAAATATATTTTAAAATGTAATTTATTCCTGTGATGGCAAAGCTGAATTTTCAGCATCATTACTCCAGTCTTCAGTGTCACGTGATCCTTCAGAAACCACTCTAATATGCTGATTTACTGCTCAAGACACATTTCTTATTACAGGTCATTAATATTTTTGTGGAAATTGTGATACATTTTTTTTTCCGGATTTTTTGATGAATAGAAAGCTGAAACGAACATCAATTACTTGAAAAAGAAATCATTATTTTTATAATATTATATATTTTTTCTATAATTTTTGATCAACCTAATGCGTTCTTGCTATATAAAAAAAGTCAATTTAATGTAAAAAGTCAAATTTATTTTATCAATAAAAAAAGTCATTTTTGTACCTGGTGGGCCAGTTGGGCCTGGAGCTCCTGGAATTCCCAAACCCATTTGACCTCGTTCTCCTTTCTGCCCTCGATACCCTGTAGGGGTAAAACACACAAAAACCCAACGTCAGATGTAGAATACATATGTTTAGTCTTTATATATCTAAACAGGGGGGAGTAATAGTCATGTGATGATCTTATTATATTCCTTTTAACTGTATTCCATCTTTACCATCTTTGAAAAAGCATTGACGGATCTTAGTTTAGCTGAGACATAACATCCAAACAATTCTGTTCTAGATTCAGATAAACTCAGACTTTACATTCCCATAGAAGTGCATCCTTAAAAAAAAAGTTAGTTGGAAACAGTCGGAAACCGTACATAAAACCCTGTCCAAATTTGTCGTATTACACAACGAGTCTCATACAGTTTTCTAAGCCCTTCAAGAGTAATGACAAATCCATCTATCAGAAACACGCTTTCAAAGTATTTAAAGAGCACCACAAATGCTGACAGTGCTGGACGGGCATGTCACACACAGCGGGCAGGCGAAACGAACAAACAAAAACGCATTAGCTGATGCTGATCTTTTAGTTTTGTTTTCACACACTCAGTAAGAAACCATTCATAAGATCATCTTCTAATAGCATGCAGAAAACTGCCTCCAGTCAAAACACACATGCATTAGTAATGTGTTTCCTTTAAGGCAGCCAAGCCTGAAAGAGAAACACAGTAGGTGTTAATAAAGAAAATACCCAAGAGATGCCAAATAATGCAGGAATCGTCAGTGTGACCGGTACTAATTTACACAAGCAAACACACGAACTAGCTAGCTAACTAACTAAAGTGTGTCGACACCTTCAGATGCATTCATCCAATGCAATGGCATTCCAATGAAGGACAGAACTCTACCTGTGGCATCACATCATGGCTTCCTCACAACAACTGCAATACCAACTCCTGCTCGAGGAGGGAGTTCATACTGCACAAATATGAGGCAGGGGGAGCTGCAATACAATACTTGCCCTGCTAAGATCTTACATTTAAAATCATTTCTCATACTCAGAGAAAAAAAAGAGTCTAAACCTTGTGGAGAAATACAAATGAGAACGCAAACATTATAGAAATGTATTTACATTTAATTCAACATTAAATGGCATTGTATTTCCATGAAATTTGCTCATATAAACCACCAGTTAGTTAAAAAAAATGTTGCATTGAGATTATCAAAAATCCTGGTACATTATTCACATAATAACTGCTCACTCAGCATTAAGTATAATTGGGTATGTTCTTGGCATGCAGGAAAATACAGCGTCAAATACCAATTAGATACATTTTAATGAAACCAAGTTAGAGGTTTTCATCACCCTTTAAATGAAAAAAATATATGTTACAAAGGGATTAAAAATTGTTATCCCAAAAAAATCTGTTATACAAAAGCATGGCTGATTACGCTTTGTAAAACAGCTGCATAAGTAGTTTTAGAGGTTATGATGTTATATGACTCTCAAATCGCATGAACCATATATATGTGGTTCATGTGCATTTTAAGAAACAATATGAAACACAATAAATAATTTCATTTTAAGAATATATTTGAAATAAAAATGAAGTAAAAGTTAAACGGCATCCAAAAAAGGCACAAAAATGACATAAAAAAGCATAAGCATTTCAATTCAACACCAGCATTTGGAAGCGTTCTTGAACAACACCTACAAAGACGTATTAATGTTGCAGATTCTCGTTTAGTTTAACTAGCAAGAAAACTGACCCTGAGTGGAATTAATGTGACTCGGACATGTAAAGCATTCAAGATCGCAGCGATATTTGTCTTCGTAATGATATATTTTAGCATATCACGTGAAAAAAAAAGTGGCCAAATTGAGGATTCCAAAGGAGGACAGACTCCAGCAGAGGATGACGAGGAATAATGAGGAAATATTACCCGCAAACCTTGTCAAGCCACACTGAGGTGGATGTCATCAACATATGACAATAAAAAAAAGATTTACCAGGGTTAAAATCCCTGGTTTCCTTGTGCCTGCAGAGAAGCATTTCTCTCCAACATTCTCCAAAAGCACAATCCACAGTTAAATGTGCCACACAACACAAATACATATTAAAGTGATAGAAATGAGCGTTTCAGAGCTTCCTCCGCTGTTGTAAATGCATCAACACAATCTATATATAAATAATACAATCTTCACAGATGCGTATACGCACTCAGCACAGCCCAAAGTATGCATTTTCTTTGCATGGACATCAATTATTAGAAGTTCAAATGTACACCATATAGTTTAATGTCTTGAAAAGCATCATGTCCTAATAGGAACTCAGACAGGAGGGACAGAACCAAACTGCGAGTCATTATCAATGAGAAACCCTAGAGGAGAAGGACATTAGTTGCCAGTCTTTGATGAATGTTCAGAATTGCTTATTTTCCTCACCCCCCTTCGTTTTTTTGCAGGGCTTAATCCAACAAAGTGAGATATTGCGTGGCTTTTTTTTTTTTTCATCCGCTCACTTCTCTTTATCTTTCTTGCTCTCACAAGTCTGTCCTGGGCGATATTACATTCACCTATTCTGGGCCGGTTCTTCATCCGTCTTCATATGTCCCGCCAGGCTCTCGGCACCATATGCCACTTTATCATCATGCAGCTATCTGACTTCTTTCTTCTCTGACGTAGCCGGAAAGATTCTTGTGAAGCCCTCATGCATAATATTCCAATCAACGGCCATTTTTTGCATGGCGTGTAAGGAAGGACATTACCGTCTTGCTCATTTTCTAGTCTTCTGAGCTGGATACCGTTGGCTCAAATAATAGACGCTGACTCCTTTTTTTTTACTCCTCAGCTTTTTTGATCAAAACTTGAGGTTTAAAGCTTGACTTGGCCAAAACAGCAAGATGACCTCTACCCGCTCAGTTCAGTGTAACTCAATCAATCATCTGAGGAGCAGCCAACACAGTAAATCCAAATATAATACATACACATAAACACACACTTTTACTCCAAGAGAGAGAGAGAGAGAGAGAGAGAGAGAGAGAGAGAGAGAGAGAGAGAGAGAGAGAGAGAGAGAGAGAGAGAGAGAGAGAGAGAGAGAGAGAGAGAGAGAGAGAGAGAGAGAGAGAGAGAGAGAGAGAGAGAGAGAGAGAGAGAGAGAGAGAAAAAAAACCTGGAATCCTTGAGAAGCAAGCAAAAAAACTTAGCTTAATACTGGGGAAACGGATGAGTCATATAAATAAATCATGGTCTTGCTCATCTGTGTTTTTGTGTGAGCCAAGACCATCGTAGGAGCAGCGTAAAGAGGTCCATAATACGTTTAGTCTTTTGGGTTTTGGCTCCTACCTTGGGAGCCTGGAGGTCCTGGCTCTCCGGGGGGTCCTGGGGAGCCATCATTACCCGGTGGCCCCGGAGGGCCTTGTCGAGCCTGTGCGGCTAATATAGCTGCTGGTGTCTTCTGCAGCGAAGAGTAACTGTCTGAAAACCTCTCTGAAAAAAAGCAGAATTAAGATTCCATATTATATTATATTATATATCATATACCAAGTCATGGAACAGAGTAGTCAGCTAACAAAATGTCAAATTGTCCCTCAAATCAAATCAAATAAAAAATGTAATATATATAAAAAAATTTTTTATATATAAATTAAAAAAATAATACAAAAAAATAAACGGAATAAACAATATGGAATAGAAAATTATAATAAATTTACTGCTCATTTGCAATACTCTTAATGTATTTTATGCTCACCGAGTCTGCATTTATTTGATCAAAAATACAGTAAAAACAGTGATATTGTGAAATATTATTACTATTAAAAACAACCATTTTCTATTTGAATATATTTCAAAATACAATTTATTCCTGTGATTGCAAAGCAGAATTTTCAGCATCATTACTTCAGTCTTCAGTGTCACATGATCCTGCAGAAATCATTCTAATATGCTGATTTGGTGCTCAAGAAACATTAGTTTAAGTCTAAGGTCGTAGTTCTGTAGTAGCTGACATTAAAACACAAGCTGGTAATGCATTAAAAGTCACTCCACTTTATCTTAACTGTTCTTGTTTTTGAATCCCATCTGCTAAAAAGCTCATTTGCAGTGCTGTTGATGTTAACAAGTTTTAAATGCCTTTTAAATGTCTTAAAGTTTTGTCACAAACATTCATGAAAAGGACCGAAACCCCCATCTACTGGTGAAAACACCTCAGTGGTGGCAGATGACGTACCTTCAAATACACGCAATACTTCATTTCGGATGAATGTTTTAATTTCCTCCAAGGCAGCTCTATCTCCCTGAAAACAGGAACGAAAGTGGAAAAAAAGAAGACAGACAGGGAAAACAAACATCAGCACAACATGATTTGCAGATTAAAAAGTGCAGCTTCAAAATGGCAGTGATTCATGTTTTATTCATGCTGAGAAATGTTCTCAGAGGCGAAGGGATGGATGACACATAATGGCGTAATCACCATCTCTCCTCAAAGCATCCCGCCATTCATGATCACTGCTCTACACGGGAGAAGGCCTGCATTTGGAAGAACATCTCGTAGGAAAACAAACCTCTTCCATCTAATCAAAAACATACCTTTCCCAGTTCAAGGCCATTCAGTCAAACGCTCAGAGGCCCCCGCGACGCTCAGTGCCTCGGGCTGCGCGAGCACAACCTGAACGCTAATGCACTTTTAGGCTGTTGAAAATCTCAGCGATCAGTCTAAAAACCCTTTAACATTGATTTGATATGATTAATATGTCACAACAGCAACACATACTACAAGTTAAATACATATAGATAAATAAAAACCTTTACACCAACCTAACACATGTTAGACACAATAGCACAGCATACAACAAATCACGATCAACTTTGATTAAACAGTTTCTATGGGCCCTATCATACATCCACTAGGCGCGACGCAAGTGTTTTTAGCTAGTTTCAGCCTGACGCAGTTATCATTTTCACGTCCTGTGCCACGTTGTTTAATTAAATAGCAAATGCATTTGCAACTATTTTTGCGCCCATTGCGCATGCTGGTCTGAAAATGAGGTGTGTTGGCGCGTTGCTATTTTGAGGCAACCGAAATAGACTGCGCCATCGACCAACTGAAACCTGGTCTAAAGTCAATGGCGCAGTATTTTTTTAATTTTATTTAAAGGGCGCATTAGTAATATGCACCTATAGGCGGGTCCACAACGTGCATACACTGCTTATTACACACACAGGGACGCGCAGCAGCACACAAACATGCCAAATATTAAAAAATAAAAGTATTACAATGTAAACGATGTTCTGCTCGCTCGCTTTAACCTCGCGCACGAGCAGATCCGTTTTCTTGAAGCGTTCAGTCTTTCCGCGTGGAAATTCCGCCATGTAAATGGCAATCCGCCATGGCACGAGCGCAACTGGCTTTTAAAGGGAATGGGAAATGAAACTGGTTTATTGCACATTACGCCCAAATCACACCCATTACTCATTAAGAGAATAGGGCATCCTTTTAGATCACGCGCCGACCATTTTTCCCGTCGTTAAACTATGTGCACTTGCACCATGCGCTTTAGACCATGCGCTTAGATCGTTAAAATAGGGCCCACAATCTCTCTTTTGAGCAACGTGGATAAAAGTCTATTGCTAAATGAGCCAGTTTTATGGAGAGGGTGAGATTTATGATTCATGATGGAAAACAACTTTCTTACCATCCTTCCTTTCCCAATTACATCTACAGAGGGCAGAGAGCACCTCAGTACTGAACTAGCCTTCCTAATCATTTTGAGGAGTCTTATTTTATCCCTCTCAGAAATCCCACTACCCCAACATACCACAGCATAGAAAAGAACAGATGCTACTACAGTATCATAAAAAGTCCTGGCTCACACAAAAGCTAGGTAAAATATATATATATATATACTTTTTTTTTTTTTTACCATACATTTTAACACAAGAGTCATGGATCGTTTTGACTTCCACAAGAAAGTATTTGCAGACAGTGTCAAGGAAGGGCGATTTTACAAGGTTGGTAGCAATAAAGCACTAAACGTACAAAAGAAAAACCTGTGAAAATGGTGAAAGCGAATGATTTCATGCATTTGAACTTGGAAAAAAAGTACTAATGATTGCTTTGAGAGGGTTCTGGTGAATTTAGCATGAACATAATCAAAGGTGTTATTCACGGAAAAAAGAGAAAAGTTTATATCCGCGCTGCTCGTCTTGGCACGCTCAAAGGATTTCAGGAGGAAGTTGTGATGTTTGATTCATGAAGAAAAAAAAATCTCAAACTCAAACTTTATTGTGTTCCTCACAGACGTTTGGGGTTGGTAAGATTTTTCTCTGTTTTTGAAATAAGTCTCTTATGCTCACTAAGGCTGCATTTATTTGATCACAGCAAAAAGAGCAATGTCGTAAATTCAATATTTTCTATCTTAATACACTATAAAATGTAGTTCGTTCCTGTGATGGCACAGCTGAATTTTCAGCATCACTACTCCAGTCTTCAGTGTCACATGATCCTTCAGAAATCAGTCTAATTTCTAATTGTTCTAAGTTTCTAAATTCTAATTTGCTGCTAAAGAAATTTTCATATGATTATCAATGTTGAAACATTTGATTCACATTCAATTCGATTCAAATTCACATTCGATTAAACGGCTGTATTTTTATTAACTAACTTTAACAAAGACTAATAAATACTGTAACAAATGTATTGCTCACTGTTAGGTCATGTTAGTTAATATATTAACTAATGTTAACAAATGAGACCTTATTTAAAAGTGTTACCGACATTTCAAAAGCACAGCGTTTATTTGAAATATAAATCTTTTGTAACATTATAGATGTCTTTAGTCACTTTTTGATAAGATTCTTACTGAATAAAAGTATTCATTTCTTTAAAAATATATATCTTATACTGACCCTAATCTTTTTAATAATAGCGTATACGTTTTCTTTTGCCAGTTTTATTGCTTTTGTGTCTTTTTTTAAGCTTTACAGCTCTTGTTCTCATTCAGTTTCATTATATAAAAAAGCAAGATTTGGAACAACATGAGGATTGGATAAATAATAACAGAACTTTTCCAGAAAACCTGCACAACCTTGCCATAACAACAGCCCTCCTTCAAAGAACATTAATGTTTGTTGCTCTGTGTGGTTTACAGAGGTGGAGTTGAGTAGCGCTCCTGATGCTACTATATCCTTCCACCCCCGCCACACACACACACACAATACACTCCTAAAGATCCCCTCCTGTGAGTTTGTTTGATTGGGACTGAGCGTTGGATATAGACATCGAAGCGGGCGGCAATTTGCTGCATCCTGTGCTGTTCAGAGGCTAATGGGTTCGTGAACATGTGTGGGTAATTATTGTTATGCAGAGCTACTAATTATTTATTCTGGACTGTTCACGCGTGTGTTATGCACAACAAAGCAATCAATGGCGGTTGCCCTCTGAACAGCGTGGGGTGACCCCGCGGTTATGGATTCGGGATGGGGGCCAAGAGGCTGGTGCAGATTGGGAGAAAAGCCAGCAACTGGATCTTTACTGAGGTCAAAGATGTGCTCCACCTCTAGAAGAGTGTGCAGTCACTGACAGGGTTTATTGCTGGAGGTTATGGAGTTGCAGTACAGTTGATTGTAGTGGGTGTTCATGCTGATGAAGGCCCTAAAGTTTATTTGAGTGGCTGTGCCATTGGCCACTTCTGAAAATCTGATTTCAAATGGGATGTACTTGCCTTTGTATTAAAACCTTCAACAAAATATGTTCTAAAAATAAATAAAACTAATACAAACATAATTAAAACAAATGTTAAAAATAATTTCAAATTTGATGTAAAAATGACGTAAACCTGCTCTATCATATTTGATACACACATTTTCATCATGATTTTATTACAATGTATGAAATTGTTAATATTAAGAAAGCATAACTTGCCAGTAAATATTCAATTTAAAATACCAAAGTAAATAATAACAAAATCTAAATTATTATCAAAATCAACAAAGATTTCCCAGAAAAAACAATGGACATTTTAGAAATTATATTAAAATGTATCAAAATATAATATATGTGCAGTTAAAATGTTACATTTGCTGGCAAAATATACATTACAGAGGTTCCCAATTTTGAATGGCTGTGTCTGAAATCTCCCTCATTCACTATTCCCTACATTACTCCACTAATATAGTTCACTTGAGGGAGTGAATGAAAGCGAGTGAGTGAATTCGGACACTGAGTGCGCCGGAAGGGCACTCCAACACGTCCACTATGGTTTCAGACACCACTTCAAATGGCTTTCCCTCAAATAGTGCCCTATTTAAGGTTCCATTCAACCGTAAGTGCGCTGCGAAGTGTGCTTAAAAGGGTTAAAATACTTTTTTAACCATTTTAAGATTCCAATCCGAAGCAGGTGTGTTTTTATGCGGCTGTTCACAGGCGTTAAGTGCGTGAGATGCGAGATTTACTAGTCAACTATCATAATTATGGGTAAAATAGAATAAAAAATACACATTTAATATAACAAAAATAATGTTTATTTTCATATCAGGGCTGTTGAATTTGACAGATTAGATTAAGTCACAGTCATAATTTATTTTGTTTAATTTATATGGATGTATTATATTATATGTAAGTATATTATGGCACCAAACCCTAAAAGAGACATGAACCTATTGTTTTATAATGTTTCCTGATGTGCACTTATAATGTAAGTATGATTTTTACATGAAAAATTTCAATTTAGAAATAAAAGGCCATTTCCTACCCAGATTTTAGCCTCTGATTTGAACGCTCAGTTGCAAGGGCCGTGTCTGCTGTGAGACTTCAGTGTAAACGCCCCCTGCTGTGATTGGCTGACATCTTTGCATATCAAATAAGTATTACATGTGGTATTCGCTCGAAAACTTTTGCTGCATTTGTACTATTACAGCTGTCAAGATTAATTAATCATGAAAAGTGTTGATTATAGCATTATATTTAGATCTAGTCCTGTCGCATGAAAGGTTGCAGTGATGAGCATTGTAGCCGATCACAGATAGGTCTATTGAGCGCATGAATGCAGTGATCTCATCATTGCAATAGATTTATGCACTCTTACGGATGCTTTCAAAACTAACAGTTCAAACATGATGTAAATAAGAGTGTGGACAACGTCATTGATTATAACAGGAGTTATCCAGACTCAGTCACTGATAAACTCTCGCTGTTTGATTGACAGCTATAACAATCACAATTTAAATAACTGATTAATTTTAGTGAAGTTGACCATTTAGTCACTGGCTTAATTTACTGACGCAATAAACGATTTTGAGACAAAGAACGTCTGACTGTACATGAATCATATCAGAAATCACTGATCACAGATCAGGCATTAGAACTACCACTGTTACTTACATGTTGTGGCATTACTGCCGGGTCCATATCTTACAGTAAAAGACTGTTTGTAAAGCTTATGCCGAAATGCGACTGGTTTACCAAAGAATTCACAGTGAAATGTACCAAACAACCAAACAATGCTCTACTGAGACATTCACATATTTGAAAATAAACATTCCTAGCATTAGGATCCTTTGGAAGGTAATGTTATTGTTAGTCCAGTGATCCTGTATCACTCTTCTCTCCTTCTCAGCTCACTAACGTACCAGTGGGCGGGGAAAAAGACGCGATGATGTAGAAGTAGGCGTTGATTTGTTTCTGCAGAGGTGGTCTAATGTGCGCCATAATGTGACAAAATTCCAAATGATTCGTTTTCTGAGCTTGGATTCAATAAAAGCTGTCTTGGACTAATGAGGAACTTCTGAAACTAACAAGTTCTGAAAGTTGAGTTCTGAAAATTACGGGATGTTTTTAGAGTACAATGACCCCTGACATGTCAAAAGATCAAGGACATTTTGATTTCTCAATTCATGACCCCTTTAAATTCCTCTAATATGAGCAACTTGAGTTTCATCTGTGTTTGATAACATTGCAGGATGTTCTGAATGAACGCATTTTGTTAAGTGAAGTGAACTTCAACAGGTATCCCATGCCTAGTGGAGCAGTGCACACTACATAGGGACCCTGTCAATCGGGGCACACCTTAATATCAACATTTTTGTCGAAACTGATAATTTTTTTCAGTATTTTATGATGACTAGACAAGAACAGCATTTGTTTGAAATAGAAATATCTACCTCGGCCAAAAAAAAAAAAAAATCTTACTGACCCCGAACTTTTGAATGGTAGTGTATATATCTCAGCATTAGCAGAGTCCTAAAGAAAGCCATCCCAACCATGGGTGTAGTGAAGTCTTTCAAAATGGAGAGTGTTTTAAAACTTTGATTTCACAAATACTACATTCTGTCTCTGTGGCTTGTAACAGTAGGATATTGTGCATACCAACAGATTGACGGTCCCCGGTGTTGTTGAAGATCCAGGTGAGCCTGGTTCTCCTTTCTCACCAGGCGGCCCCTGAGGACCAATGGGCCCTCTGTCTCCAGCTTTCCCTCTTTCTCCCTGGACTCCTCTCTCTCCTGAAATCCCCTGATCTCCCTGCAAAGCCACAGCCAGAATATAAATAACATAACACAAAGAACACAAGCTGGCTATAGGGAGCTGCCTTAACCTTAACTGATAATAGACTTTGGCTGTATTACATTCAATGCATGATGAAAATAATCAAAACTGCTACATGCAGCTTAGATATTTTCAGTCACTAATAGAGGTATAGATTTTAAATGTGTTGACTTTGATTATTGATATGTTTTCTTCTTAGGTATATTTCCTATGGTTTTCTTGTCTTCCTGATTCCTAATTACACTACAGTGATTTTGACTTTTTCTTTTAAAAACATCATTAATATATATTCAGAAGTTGAAAACATCATTGAACAGGTGTATTCTGACGCATAAAAATGTATTATGGCACACAGATAAACTTTTATATTGTATGTAATCCATCAAAAAAAAAAAATTCTTACCCGTTCTCCTTTAGTGCCTCTGTCTCCAGGTCTGCCTGTGGCTCCCTGTGAAAATGTAAAGTGAGAAAAATGGGGGGGTTTGGGGGAGGTTTCACAGGACATAAAAATAATCTGATGGTTAATTTTGCATTTTACATACAGTACATACATACACACCAACACACACACGCATTATACATACACAAAATTAACTTCTCAATTTTGTTTTCAAACTGAGAAAGTCTCCAAAGGTGATTCTGTCAGATTTAGCAAACGTCTAGGCACATTTTCTTTGGTCCCCAAAGTAAACCCTCATACATATAGACAGCTAAACCGCACTATTTTTCATAGACTGCTCCTAAACTGCATTAGCGGAATGAAATTATTTGGCTGCTTTAATGGCCCAACTTTTCCAGCTATTCAGTCGATAGCAGAGCGAAAGAGCTCGGTGGTTTTACAAATGACCATTTTCTCTCCAAACTCATCAAAGCCGTGAACTTCTGGATCTCTCATTCTCTTATTCCTCTCTTTCTCTCCATCTCTTCTGAGAGGGCTCTGTTGAGAAATACCTCTTATTGTACTCCAAAACCACTCTCCCCTTGCTTTCCCATCTATCTCTGCTCCTCTCTCGCATCACGGCTCCCACTGGCTCCTCAGGGAACATCTCTGTATCAAATTCTCCTGCTGGATTACAGCAGCCGAGCAAAAAAGAAATGCAATCTAGCCTGCGTTTCTAAAGCGGGCGGCACTTTGTGAAAGCATCCACAACCATCTGCTTTCATCCACACCCCCATCAGTGTCTAACACTCTCTCTCCTCCTCTCTATTCCCAGACTCCTGATGAGGAGAGCTTAAAGCCATCACCGTGCCCACTGAATTGTGTTTCCCTCAGCCCCTGCCATAAAAGAGATGGAAAAGTATGAAACGGAGAGGACCGAGAAACTTCCTTCCTGCTAGATGGCACTGTTGCACCACCGAAGGAGACGGACAGCCATCCATGAACGAAGCGGGGGGGGGATTCTCAATGAGTGGTCCAACACCCTGCAAACACACAGTCGTGCCATTTGAGAAGACAGTGACGTGAATGAAAGCGAAAATAAGGCCAGTGAACTTCCTCCCGATGATCTGCACCCGTTTGAACCTTTGACTCATCCGGAGATGGTATAAAGGGGGGAAAGGTAGGCCACTTGTCGAAAATCTCTGTATAAATTCTACCATATTTGGTCATGGGAGCTCAGTTTTGCTCCCAAGGAGTTTTGAGTCAGTTCGAGTTAGCCACAAAACCCACGTGAAATGCAGGAAATGATGTCACGAGTGACGACCAGTGCTGTTATTGTTAAAGGGGACCTATTATGGCCTTTTTCAAATTCCGCATAGCTCAATGTGCTCTGATTGGTTCGGCAGGACCATTGTGCTGTGATTGGACAAGCGATCTTTAAGCGTATGTCTTGGTCAGGAATTATTTAAATGAGGAATATTGTGATGTGTATTTTCACAGAAAGAAACTCAAGACTACAATCGAGGGAGTTGCTTAACAGTGCTTATGATATAGAGAAAAACTCCCTTTGGAGTGACTTTGTGCTTTGCAGACCTTTTTCATGCTCAAACAGCAACATAAAGCATCCTAAAGACTATATTACAATAGGTCATTTTGAACTAAAACTATTAAAAAATCATTTTGGTTAATTGGAATATAAATCTCAAATAAAATAGAATATAAAAAATTTGCCAATAAAACCTAAACTTAAAGGCAGGGTAGGTAAGTTTGAGAAACTAGCAGAAAACTGCTGGATTTTGAAAGTATCCAACAGAGAAACTCCCACCCCCTCCCTTCTGGGCTCCTTCCAAAGCCACGCCCCCAAAACACATGAACACGTGATGCTGACTGCTCAGCTGGAGGACGCGTTTACTGCACTGACTGTATATGCAGGTACAGGTGATACTGGGAATTTTGACTGCTCTTTCTCTGCCATAATTGTGAGACTTCCTAGCTTCCGGCCGGTACATGCCTCTCCTCTTTCGAAATGAGCGAGTCAACCGGGTGCGCGCATGTGGGCAGCTCCTGTAGCAGCAGGGGTGGTAGCCATGGTAGCGAGGGAGAGTGACAGTTCCTCAGCCAATCATTGCATTCGTTCCGAATGGATAGAGTAGCTGTGTTTATTGCAGCCCTGAGAGAACTACAGACACTCGATTTTAATACTCTCCTTTTCAGAGTACTTACATTTTAGATATGTATTTGTATATAAAGACAGTGTTTTAGAAACAAACTGCCTACCCTGCCTTTAAAAAACTTATATGAAAATTAGAAATGTTGCCTTGGCACCTATCTCAAAACAAAATAAAGTACAGAGATTACTAAAACTTGAAAATAAAGCTAAATAGAAACATAAAGTAAAAACAAAAACTAATAAAACTGACAAAAGCACATAAAATTACTAAAACTTAAAATAAATACTATAATAGTACATGATACTAAAACAACACTGGACACAACGCTTGATTATTACTGCAAGATGTTGTAGCTACGGAATAAACCAGCGGGGGCTAACTTGACCATGCTAACCATCTAAACCGAAAATCCGAAATCAAATACTTCCTTAATATAGCATGCGAAAAACAGTACGCGAAAAGAGCAGTAGTCCGAATTCATGGTGTTCAGAAAAAAAGTAGGGACCTACTACTTCTGAAGTGCGCATTCGATGGACACTTTACTATCCCATGAGGCCACGGGAAAGGATTTATAAAATGGCAGTGAAATGACGTAACTGACGCTCGTAGGTCACGTGATAATGACAACATGGCGAATGTAGTACGTCCACATTACATTCATACTACACACGTTCATACTTTTTTAATGTTCGCAAAGTAAGTTCAAATTCAAATGTATACCTACTAAAACAGTAGGCGATTTCGGACGCACCTCTAGATCCTTACAGCCAATAGAGTGCAACAGTCTGGTTCCAGAAGTAAAAACTCCATTCATTTTCTCCATAGGGAAATTGGTTTTAAACGATGACTTATAAACCTTTAAAGAGAGCCTTACTGTGAACTATGAGGTTGTTAATTTATGGTATTTGCTTCTGTTAAAGCCATCGGCCCACATTATTTCAAATTAGTTTTAAATAATTGTTTAACATCGGAATTCATGGTGAAAAACTACATTACCTATGATGCTGTACAGAAAATTCCACCAATCAGAGAATCGAAACAAGCAAAATGTGCCAAAAGATATCTTTAGCCCCACACACTCCCATGAAGCACTGCAAACTACATAATCAAGTCTCCCTACACTCAACATTTGTAAATGAGTAGTTTTATATTTCTCCATCGTATTTAATTCGATTATGCTGTTTGCAATGCTTCATGGGATTGTAGTTCTTTCTCTCACTAAAGCTGTCAAGTACACAGTCTTGTCGATTTTCAAACAAATGTTTGCTTCAAATTCAAGTTTGTAACGTTATGATTCACCTCGTAGCTGATTGGCTTGGTTCATGGCTCTAACGCTTTAATAGAGAGATTTTGGAAATCCCTATGTGAGAAATTAATGGGAAAAAAAACTTCCAACGGCGCTGGAAAAGTGGGCGGTCACTGTTGCACTCTATAGAAAATAGCCGCACATGAATGTTAGCAAGATGGCCGCTGAGCAAACTGACTTCTGACTCATCCTCAGCTCTTTCTCGCTCACCTCATTAAGATCTGCAGATGTATGCGGTATTTACCGCATTTGTCAGTCTTTGACGGAGGCGTCTATATATGTGCGTTTGTGTGTTGGCGGATCTCTGATGTGTCTGCTTGCTGCTGTAAAGTGCAGAAGTGCGATTTGTCACACAGTTCTGCCGTAGACATGAGTTCTGTTGTGACAAGGCATCAGAGAACACAATTTTTTTTTTTTTTTTTGACGTGACAGGGCTTTCGAAACTACAAACCTGTTTGTAGGGGACATTTAATTAGTGATCGCATGCATTATTCATGATTTAATGGCTCATGGGCAGGATTTTATCCACACTGGAGAGCATTAGCAGTGAGTAAGCGGTCTTATTATTGAAAACTTTACAAGACTAATGACTGGTGTTGGGCTTTTATTTGCTTGGGAAAGAAAGAAATCGAGTGAGACAGAGATAAACATAGACCAGCACAGAACCGAGCCTTTGTCCTACACTATTCTAACTCGCTGGCAAAATATTAAGGCACAAGTTATTAGATGCTGCATGCATTAAAGTAAAAGCATTCATTTTCTACTAACATTATACAGCTGAAGCCAAAGCTCTCTCAAAACCATACACTCACATACCTCATAGCCTGGAATTCCATCTTTTCCCGGCCTTCCCTGCGGAGGAGACAGAACATTCCCATCAATCTTTGCAATCCAAGGTAATTGTAGTTCACTGAATCTAAAACTAAAACCATAAAAACATTTTTTTTTTTTTTTGCTTGAAATAAAATAAATGTTAAGCTTTTTTTCAGCTAGTTGGAAAGCCAACACTTCTCATTTTCATTTAGTTGAACTTGGTATACTAAAATTAAATAAAAAATTAAATAAAAATGAATAAAAACTTTAGACATATACTGTATTTTTTTTTTACAAAACACAACAAAATTACTAAAACTTAGAAAAAGCTAATTCAAAATATGAATAAAAACTATAATAGTATCTCAATGATACTAAAATAAAACTGTTGCAATACAAGTTTACAACTTTGCATTGTTTATCATTTCCATAATTAGATGTTACAATAGGCACAAATGTTTAAGGATGCTATTAGAAAAGTACTTTCATGATTTTCACAGAAAAAAAAATGCAATTCTGAAAAAGTTGAAATTCTAAAAACAGTTGCAACTCTAAAAAAATTAAGTTTCAATTCTGAGGTATTAAGTTGCAAATGAGAAATTGTATAGAAAGAGTCGAAAAATAGATGCAATTATGAGAAATAACGCTGAAATTGTGAGAAAGTCACAATTAACTTTACTATGAGATGATAAACATATTAAGAGCTGAAATTTATTCAGGAAAACTAATTCCATAGAAATCAGATTTTAATATGAAATCAAAATCCCTGGTCATATTGTGATTGATTCATCAGTGCAGGTGGATGAAAAAAAAAAAAGTTTTGTCCTGTTTCATTTAGAAAAAAAAAGAAATGCCACTTGCTTCGATATTTTGTATCATCTAACGCAATGACATTCATGCGTTTTTAATTGCGTCTAAAGTATCCAAATACTTCTTGGTGCCAACGTGATGTAGTCTAGATTGTATCTTTAGTTAGCTTAGCGTACACCGTTCCACTAAGGTTAAGTGCGAACAATTAGGAACTGAGCTGGATAAACTAGGAATAAATCGTTAAACGTCACCTGGAAGAAACAGGGATTCCTCAGGGGAATTATGTGTATTCAGCGGAGGTGCTGAAGGCATTATGGCTGTGCGAATAACAAAGCAATTATATGAGGCCGATGTCTCTTCACTGAGACAGCCAATCAAATGTTTACCCCAGTGACTGCACACATTACCACAGCACAAATCAGCCGGGTTTAACACCACAGAACTGAGAAGTATATGAAGAGATAACTCTGTGCTATGAAGTGAGATATTACAGCTGAAAAGAGTTGCTGTGGTTTATAGAGAAGAACCTAACACGGAGCTCTGGTGTATGCCGCTCTATCACACTATATTAAAAATCATAGAAATTCAGCCGATCAAAACCTGTATATATATCCAGTTGCGTATTAATATCTCTGATGCTTGTTTACAATGTTTTTTTTTTCCTCAGCATTCTGGGATCTTTAATTAAATACAGCCTAGACTCAGCATTAAACTACAGGCCAGTGAGCGGGAATCAAGGATTGAGGAAAAATAAACCCCAACAGAATGTGTGTGTCAGAACTTTGAATCCACATCGAGTCAAACTGTGAATCAATCAGCACACTAATCAGTTAATTAAATCTGGTCTGCAATTCAAGGCAGGATCAAATGATGCATCAATCTGTTATAAAATCACAGAGCTGAGAACAGAGGACAGAAACTAATGAGAACTAAATGTTATAGACAGTAGATCACAGCCAGGTTCAGCATAAACGGCAGATTACAGGTAGATCCAGGGAACCCGGGGGGCCACAAAAGGGTCCACTGAAAATCTGATCAAAAAACAATAATAATAATAATAGTCTTTGATAAAACATTGCATATAGTTTTATTCTATTCATTGATCTCCAGGTTATTTAAATAGTTATGTGTGACTTTCTCACGACTGCAACTTTTCATAATTACATATATTTTTCAATGATTTATATTTTATATCTCATATCTGAAACTCTCACAATTGCTTATTTGAAAATCTCACAATTGCAACTTTATTTATCAGAACTGCAGCTACTTTTAAAATTGCAACCTTATATCATTACGTATAGTAGCTTTTTAATAGTTTACTCTGAGGTGAAACCTGTCTTTCATTTTCATTTCCGTGAAACTGCCAAAAGAACATTATGAAAGTGGTTTTCTAGCATCTCAAAATATTTGTGCTCATTGGAACACTGAATTTGCGCACACACACATAAATTCAGTGTGTTACATGTTCCCTGTTTGTTTGGACTTTTATGTTGTATTTCTAGTTTCCTGTGTCTAGTTTTGTAGTCCTTTTGTTTCATTGGTTCCCCTTGATTATATCTATCCACAGGTGTCTTGTCACCTTATTATTTTAGCTTGTCTGTAAATATTGCTGCGTTCACGCCATGTCATACAGTAGTCTTGAGATGAAAACACATTACATATATTCTGAGCTGTTCACAAACTGGGAATTATGTGTTTCTATAGCACCACTATCAAGGCCTAAAATAAATTAATCTGCAGCGGTCATGTGGTACAAATATGAGCTCTCATAAAACTCACTTTGAACATGAATGCTTTTGTACAAGCTGAAATCACGTAATTGCGGTAATTACGACATGGCGTGAACACACCTTATAGCCCTTGTGTTTCCCATGTTGTTTGTCATGTCTTGTCCTTCTAGGCTCTTATGTTGGTGTTCTCCGTTCTGGTTTCCAGTTTTTTTAGTTTGTTTGTATTTTGGGACTGAACCTACTGCATTAGGATCCAACCCTATCTCCGATTCCAAGTTCGCCTGCGTGACGCATTGTCCTTATAAATAAATATATATTATAAAATTAAATAAATAAATTTTGTTCTGAAAATATATAGATGCCTTTATATTTTAGGATGTGGGTCCCTAATAAGGGGATTATGATGTGTTGGGGTCCTATCATAAATATGTTTGAAAACCCCAGCTGTACGGGCAGGTGTGCATTAGTACACATTACAGATTACAAGTGTAGTGAATGTTAAGATTGATTACAGGGGCTCCAGGAGGCCCTTCGGGTCCAGGGAAGCCAGTCTCTCCCAGAGGCCCTCGTTCTCCCTGTGTGGAAAGACAAAGAGGGAAAATGGGACATCATCAGTCTCGCATCATCCTGCTGCCAAAACCTGCCATATGATTGACAGCAGCTAACAAGCAACAAAGCAGATCTCACCGGCTCTCCAGGGATCCCTGTCTCACCACGCGGACCTGGCTTTCCCTTCACAGGAACAAGGAGAGAAAGAGTTAGACCTCAAACCCGGTGTCCATTTAAACCACCTGTAGGCTGGGGTTACTTTCGTGTTATGACTGAAACAAGATATATACTATTGTGTTTTAATAATAGTAATACATACTGTAAAAACGAATTACTTCAATTATTCTAGTAAAGTTATAATGTACATAATGGAAATGCAATATTTATAATGAGATTTGCTAATGATTACATGTATTTTTAAGAATCAAACAAAGGTAAAAGCAATGTAAAGGTTATATAAATGTAAAACATGCACAATATTTATCATTGGCCAATATATTAATATTTAACTTACATTTTATTTAAATATTTACTATATTTAGCTTTTATTAAAGTTAGATTAATAATGTATGTTGATCTCAAACTAATGTTTTTTTTGTGAATGAACTAGAATATGCAAAATAAATCGGGCTTTTTATGAAAATGTGTGCCACTGATATTGTGAAAATTGTGACTATAATGAAGGCTTTATTCATTTACTACCTTTATTGCTTGTGGCTTATTGCCTAAACAATATACAGTTCAATGTGTATTAGTGTCATCTGAAAGCAGATAAATGACAACAGAATGACTTACAACAGGACCAGTAACACCAGTAGAACCAGGAAGCCCAGGATCACCCTTACAACACACAAACATAGTCATGTTAAGTCGAATCTTCAATGCAAAAACGCCCGAGAACATGTCGCAAAACACAATGATTGCTTTTCTTTCTGTTCTTAATACCAACTGTGCTTGACAAGTCCTCAAAACCCCTTCTCTGTGTGTGTGTGTGTGTGTGTGAGCTGCTCTCTTTCCTCCATATGCGCACTGCTGACTTTAGGAATTAATGAGCTGCTTTTAAGTTTTGGGGCACAGCATGCAAATAAACAGCTTGAGATCATCAGGCAGCCTCGTGGCAGTTGTGGAGTCGGCGAGCACGCAAAATGCTGCGACTACATCTTGACAAGTCCTTTCTGGGAAGAGTGGGCGAGTTTGATGCCGCTCAAAGGAGGAAGCTGTCTCGAAAAAGAGTCTCCATGCACCAGCGCTCTGATACGTGCAGGAGGAAACAGTCGGTTGGACAGTTCTGTGGGCTCCATTTAATGAAGCCTATTATTTCTACCCTCTCTAGTATTCTCGTATTCATGGTCTTTCTCTTGAATTCTCGAGTGCTTTGACTAAGCACTGCGGTGAAATTAGAATACTAACAATGTTTGAATCAATTATGTCTATCGGCTATCCTCATCTCTCTGTCAGTCAAACACACACACACACACACATGCACACCGAAACTGCAATGTCATGTCAAATCGTGAGGGTACAGAGTGGAACATCTGGTTGAGCTGTTGGAAGCTGTGTGTAATCTGGGACGCTCGGAAAGTGTGAGAGAGCGTCCAGTGACACGATTCATTCAAACGGGCTTACCTTAGCACCTGGCAGCCCCTCTAGTCCCGGTAATCCCATCAGTCCCGGCTCACCCTGGAATAAAAGAAACACATTCCAGATCAGCACAGACACCTTCATGCGTGAAAGTCTGTCTGTGTGTGTCAGATTTGGGGAGTGACTATGTAAAAGTGCCAATGCAACTAACTCCAGTACAATTTTTAGGAAAACTAACAAGCTAGTTATGAGTAGCAGAGAGGCACGCTGTCATTTTGGGTCAGAAGCCGCAATGAATTTGCGGAGAAATGCACAAATAGTGATTTTGAGTAAACCATCTTACCTTTCAAATTATGTTAGCTTTGTCACAATTTCAAAAATTTTGCTAGCTTTTACTGGACTACTTTTGGCCCTATGTACTTTTATAATGTACTGAAGTAATGAAAATGTTCACCACTGTGTCACTTCTCATATTCTGTATTGCGTTTAATAGCATTATAGTTTGGAATAAAATGGCAGGCTCTTTTGTTTTTACTAAAGCTGATTTAAAAGCTTGTATTTTATGCATTCTACATACATAAATAGAATTAAAAAACACGTTTTGGATAATTTGACCAAATTACAGCTGGATTGGGGTGAAATTTTTGGGACAGTGTTAATTTTGAACAAAATTAATAATTACTTAGTAACATTTTACAATAAGGTTCATTAGTTAACATTAGCTACTTCAAAACGTACTATTAATAAAATCAAAGGTTGTATTTGTTAACATTAGTTAATGCACTGTGAACTAACATGAACAAACAATGAACAGCTTTATTTTCATTAACTAACATTAACAAATATTAACTAAAATAGTAACAAATGTATTGCTCATGGTTAGTTCATGTTAAATAATATAATGTTAACTAATTAACCTTATTGTAAAATGTAACCAATTACTTTTAGGTACTGAAATGTTTTGTATTATTTAATGTAGTTACACACATTTTCTCTCTGTGTGTGTGTGTACACTCACCGGCCACTTTATTAGGTACACCTGTCCAACTGCTCGTTAACACTTAATTTCTAAGCAGCCAATCACATGGCGGCAACTACGTGCATTTAGGCATGTAGACATGGTCAAGACAATCTCCTGCAGTTCAAACCGAGCATCAGTATGGGGAAGAAAGTTGATTTGAGTGACTTTGAACGTGGCATGATTGTTGGTGCCAGAAGGGCTGGTCTGAGTATTTCAGAAACTGCTAATCTACTGGGATTTTCACGCACAACCATCTCTAGGGTTTACAGAGAATGGTCCGAAAAAGAAAAAACATCCAGTGAGCGGCAGTTCTGTGGGCGGAAATGCCTTGTTGATGCCAGAGGTCAGAGGAGAATGGCCAGACTGGTTCGAGCTGATAGAAGGGCAACAGTGACTGAAATAACCACTCGTTACAACCGAGGTATGCAGCAAAGCATTTGTGAAGCCACAACACGCACAACCTTGAGGCGGATGGGCTACAACAGCAGAAGACTCCACCGGGTACCACTCATCTCCACTACAAATAGGAAAAAGAGGCTACAATTTGCAAGAGCTCACCAAAATTGAACAGTTGAAGACTGGAAAAATGTTGCCTGGTCTGATGAGTCTCGATTTCTGTTGAGACATTCAGATGTTAGAGTCAGAATTTGGCGTAAACAGAATGAGAACATGGAACCATCATGCCTTGTTACCACTGTGCAGGCTGGTGGTGGTGGTGTAATGGTGTGGGGGATGTTTTCCTGGCACACTTTAGGCCCCTTAGTGCCAATTGGGCATCGTTTAAATGCCACGGCCTACCTGAGCATTGTTTCTGACCATGTCCATCCCTTTATGGCCACCATGTACCCATCCTCTGATGGCTACTTCCACCATGTCACAAAGCTCTAATCATTTCAAATTGGTTTCTTGAACATGACAATGAGTTCACTGTACTAAAATGGCCTCCACAGTCACCAGATCTCAACCCAATAGAGCATCTTTGGGATGTGGTGGAACGGGAGATTCGCATCATGGATGTGCAGCCGACAAATCTGCGGCAACTGTGTGATGCCATCATGTCAATATGGACCAAACTCCCTGAGGAATGCTTCCAGCACCTTGTTGAATCTATGCCACGAAGAATTGAGGCAGTTCTGAAGGCAAAAGGGGGTCCAACCCGTTACTAGCATGGGGTACCTAATAAAGTGGCCGGTGAGTGTATATAGGAAGGGTTTTACTCTTTGTTAACTTTATAATGGTTTCAAAATGTAAAAATATGATGGATGGTCTAGATATTGGATATTCTGGCTCTGGGACAAGGTAAAACAACCAAATCTGTACATAAATGGAATTTGGAAAGTGATGAAAGCATCATAAAAAGTTTCCAAGTCAATTTTAATGTTACCTTCATATATATATATATAAATGTAAAATAATTAAACATATATATATAATAAAAATCAACCCCTGGGACATAAAAGTGCCTGAAAAGTTGAAGAAATACCCTTAAATGATTGTATCACAGCAACGTTTTGGAGTAGAAAACATATCTTTAGAAAGCTGTGACTTTCCAGTTTCCTTCAGTGCATAAAACTCAAAATCTATTTCTAGTGTATTCCGACTGACGAAACAGATCACAACGGTTTAGCAAACAAACTGGTTGGGGGACATGAGCGTAATATATTTTAGCGTCCCAACAAAGGCCATTTTTCCAGCATGTCACTGATTATTTCAATTAAAAACCACAGATTTATCTTCGTCCTGACAAGTGCGTCGCGTTAACTCTAATTCTGTCGCATTACCATCCTGACAAAGCATTTACTTTCCCCCTTCCATTTTCATTTAGCCTGCCACGATAATAAATCACACGTACTTCGCCGTGAACAGAACAGCTCGTAATTCAACCCCAAGTGATTGGCTGCTACCCCACACCGACCGAACCTCTTCACGGAGCGCTGAAGAATCTGCGCTCTAGTGTCGTACATTATGTTCGTCTCATGCCTCAGTCGCTACTGACGGACAGCAGCGGGCGCCATGTTAACGGATTGCGACAGTAATTGTCGCACGTGTAGATTGCCATGTATAACAGAGCGCAGACCTACATGGAACCAAAAAAGAGGATCGACTGGAGACAGATGGGTGTAATTCTAGCACAGTGCTGGAGACTGCTGGGACCATTTATTCAAATGTCAAATTAGCATGGCGCTGAAAAATCGTTTCGCAAAAAAAAAAATGAAACACAAAAATCAAAATTGCACCCGTGAGAACAGGAAGTGCCAGCTTTTTGCCTGTCGGAGCTGAATTGCTGCTATTGTAGGGGTCCGTCGCTGATGTGCATGTGCTTTTGTTGGGGGTGTGTGTGCATGTACAGCGTTTACAACATCCCCCAAAGGCAGAGGAATATGCGGCGACAATTTGATTTAGGCGGCATTCCTGATCACTCCTATTGTTGTTGAGAATGCTGTGTGACTAAACTGTTGTGCTCGGCTGCTCTCGGGCTACTTCTGAGCCAGAAACTGTGATTAATGGAGACTAGCCAGAAAGCGAGTGCTGGCCAGGCCTGTTTCTCTCAATCCACTGGCATAGAAGGACCACAAGGACGAGGACCATTTAATACAAATCACAGTGACGCAACACTCACCATCCTTCCTTCATCTCCTTTGGGCCCCTGGAAAAGAAAAGGCACAGAATTAGCCCATGAAACTGACCTTATTTCTATGTGTGCTATCAATTAATCCAATCTGTGTAATTAGCTGGATGACATCTGCTTAGATATGATGTCATACACACTCTAAACAATGCTGGGTTGTTTTAACCCAAATTTGGGTAAAGTATGGACAAACCCAAATGTTGGGTTAAAAATGTAATTAAAAATTTTAACCCAACTTCAAATTTCACTTTCAACTGTACATTTTTTAATTGCATTTTTAACCCAACATTTGGGTTTGTCCATATTTGACCCAAATTTGGGTTGAAACAACCCAGCATTTTTTAGAGTGCAGTAACACACTCAAACAAATGACCCACGAGGGAATTATGTTGACAGAACTCTGTTCCAAAACCTAGCGAGCTGCCTATCTAACAAGACTGAGCATGATCCCGAATTTAAGAATCGAAACTTTTGGATTTCATGAGTGTGAACTTGAACGGTACTAGCAACTTATCACAGGATTGTTTCATTGGCATGACAGGAAGTAGAATTAAGTAGATTGTAATTTAAATGAAATAGTCACACAAGAAGGGAATGTTATGAATTTGTGACTAAACAAATAATTCTATAAAAAATGTTTTACCAAATATGACCATTTATATGTAGAATACATTTTTACCCAACAGATTGGAAATATTTCTAAGTTAAACATCCAAAATAGCCACCGCACCACAAAATGGCCACTACAATGTTATCAGATGAATATTTGACATGATTTGAATCTATTAATAATAATGATGTTAAGTCCCACTGTAGTCAATAATTTTATCTATTAAACCTCATCTTTGATCACCAAAATTACATATTTAAATGTTTGTTTCCTTGAACAAATACTTCATGCCTTAAAATAGCTTGAGTGTAACTCTACACCCTTGCCTGATTTAGTATACGCGGTTCTATGAATATGCAAATTAGCCCCGGCTCCATTCACTCGTTGATGATCAAACTTTGACGTGATTGGTCAATGTCGTTGGGAAGTGTTCTTTCACCTCAGTTTGTAAAATGAAAGTGCATTTAATTGCACCTGGTATTTTAATCTCTCTTTTGTCCACTTTCGACCACTTCTGTCTTGATTTCTTCGAGAGGATGGGTCTACGGGTGGATAAATGCATGGACTATTTTGCTGGGATTTTCAAATCTTTTGATCTAATGGATGAAATAAGCTCACGCGTTTAACATATGAACGCGACCGGAGACGACAGAAAAATAAAATAGGGAGAGCAGCAACTTTCGTTTCAGGTCTGAAAACATTGTGCTTGGTGCGTTTTTGTCTTCATACCAAACTTGGGACTTCAGCCGACAAAGATTAAATCCCGTCTGGCTAGCGCACTTCCCATGTTTACGCGTTAAGAGGCGGTCACACTACACTTTTCGTTACATTGACTTCCATTCATATGCATGCGAATGCGTCAGACCGGAAACGCAAGGTTGAAGTTTGGTGAACTCTGACCTGCAAATTCACATCACGTGAAGACGTGTGACCAGTGAAAGATCGATACGTCATGACGTGACCTCTTGGCTGAATGAAAAGAATTATATTTTTGCAGTAAAGTCGAGTAGATTGTATATTTTTTTACATTTTGAGTGTATGTATGTGGATGGATGGATGGATGGATGGATGACTTGCTGTATATTCTCTCACTGGGGTGTTAAAGGGTAAAATTAGCTTTTGAATGCGACTCTGCATGCTGTCATAGCCCTGTCACATCATTCATTCTCCAAACCACAAGCTTCTTGATTGTTCAAATGAAGTTTAAGTGAGCTGTGTCTCAGTGCGCTGCGGCACGTCAACAAGAGGAGCCACGTCCCACTCAGAACAGGTTCGGCTGAGGATAAACCCGAAACAAAGCACTCTGGGGGACTTGTAAGCAGCTCCTCGTGTCTATCTCAGCGAGGAGGGAGATTGGAGAGTGTCCTCTTTCAGACCTGCTGATAAGGGTTTCGCATTTTTCAGAGTTCTGGGCGGTCTGGTAAAGATGGCCCAGGAGGGAATACACTCTTGTTCTTCATGGACAGGAAGGACACATTACATACAGAGTAGACAAGTGTGCGTGTCGCTGTGTTGATAAGCTAATCGGATGATTCCACTAGGGCAGAAAAGCTCTTATATATATAGCCTATATATTTCATTTCTTCCCCCTGTTAAAGCGCTGCATTTCAATTACCCCTCCTTTACAAGCAGCTACATTGTTGACTATGTGTGACGTGTTTGTTTTGTCCTTCTCCCTTTGGGCTACTGTCATTGTCTGAGTTTCAGATTTGTGTCTGTGTGGCCGTGATCCGTCCTTCAAATAATGCTGCGTAAAACTCTTGAAAACAGCAGCTAAACCGAATACAGATTCCCAAATCAATGTAGCTTCTTTGTGTATTGACATTTAAACTTCATTAAAAGTGCAACAATTGATTCCCTGTTGTAGGTTAACTTCAAAACAGCTATTTATTTTATGTGGGATATCATTTAGAAAATAAATAAATAAAACGTACAGAGGGCCCGGGTGGTCCTGGTGGGCCTGTATTAGCCGCTCCATTCTGTAAACAAATAACAATAGTTTATCAAAAATGAACAGTATGACAAATAAAATTACATACTAGAATACCGTGACTGTGTTTTAGTATCAGGTAAAAGTTTTACCTGAAGCTTATAGAGACTGCTCATCCCATTGCCCTCTGCAATTGGCACACCCTGAAAAGAAGTAAAAAAAAACACACACACACACCAGTCAATATGATATTCTGGTCTCCAGATGTGTTTGGGTCTCTCCTTCAAATATAAGTCAATGAGATTTTTCTCCAGTTTTATCATTCATCGGGCGATAAAAAGAGTAAGGAAGGTAACACTTTAGTTTAGGGTCCAATTCTCACTATTAACTAGTTGCTTATTAGCTCGCAAATTACTAGGATATTGGCTGTTTATTAGTACTTATAAGGCACATATTAATGCCTTATTCTGCATGGAACAGTTATTTTACATCACATTATATACATCAGGCTTTTATGGACAAATGATATAGTGAGAATATGGAGTTCACACTTGAGGAGTTTTATTCCGAGGACACCCTCAATTTTATTCCGAGGACTAAATTAAAGCAAATAAGTAATTAAATTAATAATAACAATGCAATTTGGTGCAGATGTTATTTAAAGGACCAAAAAAAGGATGAAATTCTATCATTTATGTATTTAAAATCAAGTAAACCTAAGTTGCTTCTGTCCAGTAAGTGTTCAACTTAAAATATTACTAACAATATAAAAGTTATACGTTTATTTTATAATAAAAAATCATTAAAGATTTCACTGCAAAAAGACATACCCCAACCTGAATAGAGATCATTTTTAGAATTATAATAAAATGCCTTTTACTTTCACTAAAAAGGCATGTAGATGATTGTGTACAACAGATTTTTTACGGCAAAGGTTTTATCATGTTGATTATTTAGAGGCCTATGTATGAAATATGATAGAGTACGCTTTATAGGGTTAATCACTAAACTTTGTTGGGAAAGCATACAAATCGCTATTAACTGCTATTATAGAAATTACAAATACAAATGTACAAATAAAGTGTCCCTGGGATCTCATATATCATTTATAGCTAAAGTGTGCATTTTGTCCCGTCTGTTATCTTTCAGAGACAACTATGAGTAAACCATTTGTAGGCTAATTACACAAATCGGGTACTTGAGTAAAAGTACCCTCATAAAATATCTATATGGTTGTGACCAATGACAAACAAGTGGAAGTGTTATGGAAAACTGTTGGAAAGCATTCATTGCTTTTGCAATTCCTAGCGATGGTGAAAATGCACACTTTTAAGATTTCACACCTTTAAATTTCAAGCGGAGTCACCCTAAACACTTGCAATCAGCACCAGAACTTACAGGAGGTCCAGGAGGTCCGGGTCTGCCTTGCATTCCTTCGCTGCCCTGGAATAAAAAGGCATTTCTTTTATTTACATGCGTAGCACAAACTCTGCCTCTCCAAACACAGTGTGTGATTGCATTGAGAGTCAGGGCCAACACCATGCGGCAGTGTTAGCAAATGATGTGAATAACAACAGGATTCAGATAGAGCCTTTGGAAGTTGTGGATAGACTTGGTGCCCTTAGCTCTTATTGGATTGGCTCTCAGTGGAGCCGACCAGCTGATGAAAACGGTGAAAAATGCATCTATTCCTTTTCTAGTGCATATCTGCACACTGCAGGGTACCGTACAAGCTCGTCGAACACATCGAGCCGCATATTCACTATCTCCCGCTAACCGTTTGTGAGAGCATTACTCCAGCCGTTTATCAGACTGTATGAGTGTGTGACTCATACAGATGCTGATGGGTCAAAGAATTATAATGTTGGGGAAAGTGAAACAGAAGATGTGCATCACGTTTTGTCTTTATCCCACTCTGAAATTCAATATAATTGCAGAATAGTTTTAAAATCATATGCATAATGGATGGTGTTATGTTATGCATACATCATTTTATTTTGTTTGGTCTTTGAGTAATTAATGAGAGCATTTTAATGTTTGGATCATTATTCTCATGTTCATTATTCTTCAATTCTCATGTTGTGCTAAATCTGTACACAAAATGAGCAATTTTAAAACTTAATAAAATGATACGAGGCCACCATAAATGTGTTTAAGAGCGTTTTTATTCCAAACGCTATTAAAATTCTCAACTCCGCAAGTGATCGATAATCCAAATGATAGTGGCATGAACTGTATTTTTATATCTTTGTAATGTGAATCTGTCTGTTTTTTGTCTTTGTTTTTTGTATAGTTAGTTTATGTGCTGGTGAGCCAAAGACCAATTTTCCACCTTGGTGGACAATAAAGAAATACAATAAAAGTGGTCCATTTGCACTATATTTCAGGTTTTCTGAGGCCACATGATAATTTTGTCAAAACAAATTTTTATTTGTTATTACCTTTTCCATCAACCTCAGCCCTCAAATAAGATGGTTTGGAATAACATCATCAATTTTGAAGGTCCTTAATATTATATTAAAATCTTAAAGAAGAAATGATAACTAGATTATGCTTACCCGTTCTCCCTTTGGTCCTGCGGGGCCAACAGGTCCTGGTCTGCCAAGAAGTCCCTGGATGCAGAGGAACACGCTTAAGGATCATTTTGATTAGACATAACGCTGGGAAGAAAAAGATTGCTAAGGAAATAAACTAAGCCCCATATCGAAACCATGAAGCCATAATTAGCCATTATTGGGAGATCCTCACCGGTGCACCTATACGGCCAGTGGATCCAGGCAATCCTGGCACCCCCGGGGTCCCCTGGAACAGAGAATTTCAGATCACAGCTCAAAACTGATAATAAATTGAATTCTGTAACCCTGTACCAGTCAACTGTGAGCTTATGGGTAGACTTCAACAACAATACAATGAAAATAAAATAAATTCCTATTTTAATTTGAATGAAAATCCATTGGTCCAACCGTCTTAGACTAGCAAAATACAGTTCCATATAATGTTAGTATTGCTACAAATGCAACTGGATAAAGAAAACGGATTATTTAAATTATTGGACATAACAGTTTCTTAAATTTGTATTTGTTAGTTGTCTTTCAATATTATTTGAAAACCTACAGAAGAAAAAAATAAAAAATATTTTAAAAGTAAAACCTAAAAGTTACGAACTATGCAATTATACACGTTTTCCTGTTTTTTTTCCCTATGTAAACCCTGACATGTTTTATTATAGGTACGCTTGCTTGTAAAATATGCTTGGTTCTCAAAAAATTATAATAAATAAATAAATAAATAAATAAATAAATAAATAAATGAATTAATTAATTAAGAAAGATGACAGGCAGACAGACAGACAGACAGACAGGCAGGCAGGCAGACAGACAGGCAGACAGACAGACAGGCAGACAGACAGGCAGGCAGACAGACAGGCAGACAGACAGGCAGGCAGGCAGACAGGCAGGCAGACAGACAGACAGACAGACAGGCAGGCAGGCAGACAGACAGGCAGACAGGCAGACAGGCAGACAGACAGACAGGCAGACAGACAGGCAGACAGACAGGCAGGCAGGCAGACAGACAGGCAGGCAGGCAGGCAGACAGAGAGACAGGCAGGCAGGCAGACAGACAGACAGACAGACAGACAGACAGACAGACAGGCAGGCAGACAGACAGACAGACAGACAGACAGACAAGCAGGCAGACAGGTAGGCAGACAGACAGACAGACAGGAAGGCAGGCAGACAGATATATATATATAGACGGACGGACGGACGGCAAACGGACGGACAGACAGACAGACAGACAGATAGATAGATATATACCGGTAGATAGATAGATAGATAGATAGATAGATAGATAGATAGATAGATAGATAGATAGATAGATAGATAGATAGATAGATAGATAGATAGATAGATAGATAGATAGATAGATAGATAGATAGACAGATTGATAGATAGATGGATAGATGGATAGATGGATAGATAGAATTTGTTTCAGACAGAAAGGGAAAATAAAGTGACTGGTGAACCGTGAAGCTGAATAGTTGTCAACTATGACGCATCGGACAGCTCCACTAACTATAACAGGATGCATTTAGTTATGTCGCATTGCACCAAGCCGCACACATACAGTGTGTAAACAGTGTTAGTCTGATAACTCACCTCATCACCCTTGTCCCCCATTGGACCAGGAAAGCCTCTCTCACCCTTCACTCCCTATATGATGACGAGACAGATAAACAATAGTTGAGACAGGAAGCACACACTTTAGATTAAGTTTCTCTCTAAAGAATGTTCTCATACATTATTAATGCTTTTCCTTTGGCCTCAGTTCTTGCCTGTCAATGAATGTCTCACATTCAGGTACTGTACTGTACTGTACTGTACATAAACTCTTTTTTTTCCTTTAATTGTTGCACCATTTATACAATTTTACCTCACAACACCTTGTTGTAATGGAGGAAATGCATGTGATTGTATTTCCAAAAATAATTACAGCTAAAGGGAAGTCTGTGGATATATATATATATATATATATATATATATATGAAGTTCTGGCATGAAACTCTAGATGGTGCAAGCTGATAGGTCCTAACTCAGTTTGCTAGCGATCACATCGTTACCTACAGTACATAGTGAAGCTGATTGGTTGCTGTTACATCAGCAGCCAATGAGCTGCGGCTCAACATTCAAATACTGATAGTGTTGCTGTTAGTAGTGCAGCACGCTTTCAGAAACCCTCCACCTTCCCCAGCTCCACCTGTATAGTTCTGCTATGGGGGTTTATTTATGTATGATACATGTGCAGCAGCAGCAGCATGTCTTAGGCCGGATTCACATATAGCGCGCCACATTCTCCTTTTTCCAAAGCGCTAGGGCGGTTGCACTCCGGTTGGTTCTTGTCACGTGACCTACTGTGCGCTTATGGTGCGCTTGCGGCATTCTGAAAAGTTGAGATGTTCTTATCTCGATGCGGCGCGGACGCGCTTGGAAAAAACGAGCACGTCGCACCGCGACCGCGTCGCATCCATTATGAGCGCGCATACCGCGCGCCTACATTTGAAATAACGAACTCGCGCGCGCAAAAGACGCGATATGTGAGCAGGCCCTAACATGCTCACAGCAAATGTCTGTGAATCTATTGGCAGTAGCAAGTCTTGGTACTCGCTCTGCAGCAGCAGCAGCAGCAGCAGCAGCAGCGTAGCAGATCTATTCCGCCAAGACCAAATACATTAACATTGCCATAACCATTACCATGCCAATCTCTCCAAGAATTGTCATGACAGAACTGGGGCTCATATGTGTACTGATCACATGATTCTTTTCTCTAATCTGTGATTTATGGTGGCTTACCTTCGGACCCTCTTTTCCAGGATTACCAGCTGGGCCCCGCAGACCCTGATCCCCCTGTTGAAGCCAACATAGAACGTAAGGAGCCAGATCCACAGGACAGACACAAGAATAAGCAGTGGCAAAGACTATTATTTGACACTTAACACTTAAAGCTGGAATACACTACACAACTTTATGATGTCCAGATAAAAACTGGTCATCATAAAGTCAAAAACTGAGGACCATACAGTACTAAACTTTCCAATCATTCCCAACACAACAAACTCACGCATAACCGATTAAACAAACATGGATTTGGATCTACAGTTTACATTGGGAGTTAGAGATGAGTGGCATCGAAGTCAAATATTGTGTTCTGTTAATGTACTGTTCTGTTCATTGTATTGTTATTGTATTTGTGCTGTATGTTATTACAACACTAGTAGATGGAGTACCACTTCAGTTTGCGAAGCGTCATACACTACGATATGTTCTAAAATTGCCTCAAGATATCAAACATGTTGTGACATCCTCCAACTAGATGGAATCATATTCTGTAGCCAAAAAAGAGTCTGTGCCCATCACACACTACACAATTGTCTTTGAAATCTGTCAACTCCGACTGCCCAAAATCTGCAGACTAGCATAGACTTTTGGCAACTATTGTCGATTCGTCCAGACTGCAAATTGGGGCAAATATCTGAGCAAAAGTCATGTAGTGCATTGCAGCCTTTAGGCCACATTTAACGTATGAATGTCATTACGTTAGAGAACTAAAAAAAAAAAAGATTCATTTTAAAGAAAGACAAAACAAGCTCATATTGCAAGCAAAACATTTCAAGTTATTGTAATTGTGGCGCAGAAAAGTGAAATTAGTTTGCAGATTTGGTATCTAATACAATAACATCCATACATTTTTAAGAATGACTGTTGATACTACTCTAGAGCATTTTTTTTTATCTTTATATTATATACACATGCATATAATAAAAAAAACTGGACTGCAGAAATTTCTGGTGTATTTGTGTCTGCAAAACAAATCATTCATTGCATCAGCCAGAAAAGATGACAGCACTCAGTGCTAGAGAATCTCATGTGGAGGGACAGAATATTAATTAGTGAGGAGATGAAATTGCAGCCATTTTTACCTTTTCTCCATCCATTCCTGGGATACCCAGAGCTCCAGAGGAACCTTTTTCTCCTTTCTGCCCTGGTAGTCCTGGTACTCTGGTTTGACACACACTGCAGGCGTTCTGTCAACAACACATGCACAAGCACACACACAGTAAGGTAAAGCAGTCCAACTTTCTCTCCTTTAATCTCTCTCTCCTTCTGTTCAGATGAGCTCCGGGTGCAACACATTTTAAAATGAAGCTTTCTCTTATATGTCCACAAATAAAACAAAAGGATCCATCATTTAGAAATGCATGTGATTAAATGCAGATGAGAAACTTAATTTTTTTGTCCGTGCTTTTTTTTTTTTGCATAAAGAAATTTGCAGGTAAAATGAAATGTATTTCAAATGCAAACTTATCGAGGTTTAAAATACATACCATAGATCTTAGTAAATTGACAACGCATAGAACAATGTAAATGATTGGTCTACTGATTAGCCAATTTATCAAAATTAAGAATTTTCTCAAAATAGTAGCACAGGAAAAAAAAAATCTCATTCATCTTCATATTTTACTTCAACATGGTTTAAAATTTCACTAATGATTCAACTTTTCCTTTGACATGGAATGCAGTTTTCTCACTGGAACCTTTTTATTTTGCTAAGTGATATTTCTATTACTCTGTGTCATAAAGCTTTCTTCCAATTACATTGGAGGATTCATTTTACTTCCATCTCATTTCCACTTAAGGACAACTGAAGTAAAACCTGACACCGTTTACCACACTCTTCCTGTGGAAATACACTAAACAGACTCCAGTGTCCTTATTTGTGTTTATGAGCTCTACACACATTTATCTGTTTCTGTATATTGACCTTAATTGCATATCTGTATTGAATGCATGTCTGCTTTTACCAGCTTTCAGAGACACATATGGCAGAGCAATCTAGCTTTGCACATTGCTAAAAAGCTAAAGGTCAAACCCAGAGATACAAACAACTTAAAGGCAGAGAACTTTATAAAAGGTATGCATTAGGGAAGTACTTTTTTTCCCTCAAAGCCCTTTTCCTCCAGATTTTAACCTTGTCAACCTGATGCATTCAACTCAATACATTTGCCCAATGATATAGAGAAAAACTGGAAAAGCAAAAGTGGATGTGCTTTCAAAAGCAGTTTTAAACTCGGGGGCTAAGCAAGCAACTTTTTTTCTCTTCTGCTCTTTAAAGAGTGTAACTGTATACCCGGGAAGCGGATTCAAAGGTTTACCGTAATGGGTCGCAGGGATTGCGCTGACATTTCACACTGGATGCACTTTCGCGCATGGCACAAGTGTATCTGAAGGTAGCAATTTACTAGTGCATTAGTCCGACCTGCTCAATAAGTGTAGGACGATCCAGGAAGTGCATTTATATTTGTGTTCTTTGTGCAAGAATGGCAATTAGCAAAATAGCATGTGACCTGATATGAAAAGGGAGAAAATGTAACAAAAACCTAGCAGAGTGCTTTGACATTTTTAGATTTGGCTACAAAAATGTGTATCAGAGCTTCATTAAATAAATACTATGAATTCATATTTAAGGAATAGTTTAACCAACAAAATGTCGTTAGATGTTAGCAAGAACATCAGAGCTGCTCAATTCCATACAAAGTGAATGATAAATTATACAGCTAAATGTAAAAAATTATTTCTAAAATGTATGTACTTTCAAAGCATTTTTATGTTGCTTTTTTGTCCTTTTTTTGTTGTTGTTGAAATTAACAGTATATAAATCATCCACATTTGTAATGTAAAAAAAGAGCATCTTGAACATTTCACAGAAGACAAGTCATAATACGAGGAATGGTATGAGTGTGATGACTTAATGACTTTTTTTAGTTTTTAGTGGTTGAATTATTCCTTTAAAGCTAGGGTAGGCAGTGATTTTCATAAATATCATGAAACTCATCACGAATCTCTCGTCAGATTCTGAAACAATAAATAAGCGGTCTAAATATTTGTAAAAAAAAAAAAAACTTCTGAGGAAGTCTCAGGACCAAAAAAATGTCCGTCCAATCATTGCATTCGGTCCGAATCGATTGATAGGATGTCCTACCTGCCTGTCAACCTGTATTTCGACACTTCCCGTGTACCCTGCTCCCATCAATAAATCTATCTATCTATCTATCTATCTATCTATCTATCTATCTATCTATCTATCTATCTATCTATCTATCTATCTATCTTCTATCTATCTATCTATCTATCTATCTATCTATCTATCTATCTATCCATCCATCCATCCATCCATCCATCCATCCATCCATCCATCCATCTCTACATCTTTGACTCCAGCTCCAATTCAAACTCAGCAGCCCTGCACTTGCTTGTTCTTTTGACATTCAAGTATGTTTTGATGCATTTCCTTTTCTTTGTGTATACATATAAGCTGGAGAGGAACTACAGTACATTAGCTACTGTAAGTAGCTCAATGTGTTGTTGTGGTTGACGGTTCACTCCCAAGAATCTCACTGCGTCAGTATTTCAGCAAATTAGCATTTATCTTGTCAGAAGTTTCTTGTCGCAAAAAGATGAATGCATGATGCCCAAACAGAAACATAAAGAGCAGTGGAGGAGGAAGACAGATCGGAATGTACTTATAGGCACAAATTAAAGGGAGTGCGAAGAGTGAACGTTGAAAGAGTGTTTCTGAATATACAAGAGTTTCAAAGACAGCAATAGACAGCAATTCAATAATTTATAAAACACGTTTAAAAGTTACTCAGGTAAAATAGGGAAATAAGTGCACAGGAGGATAGACAGTACCTTCAGTAATGTCCCCATGTCTCCCACAATGGGTAGTGCTGTCTGAAAGGGAAACATTATTTAGAGCAGCATTAGATACAACATTAAAAATGAGATGCAATACAAACACAAATATTGATTATATTCTCCATGAAGTGCAATGTCAACTATTTTCATTAGCGGAGCAAAAACAAACAAAACGGCTGTGCAACTCGATATTAAGTTCATGTTTATAAGACTGTTACGAAATAAAATGTTACGAACCGGTTCTCCGGGAGGTCCAGGCAGCCCTGGTCTGCCTTGTGGGCCTGGAGGTCCCTTTCAGATTAAGAAACACATACATGTATGAAATATGAATATAAGAATATTCAAGGTATTTAAGAATTCTTCAAATAATATAATTCATACATATAGGGATATACCTAGTGGGATATGTCCAACTTTTGACATAATATGCTTGCAAAGATTTAAAAGCACTTCTCACCATATTTCCTGGCAATCCAACAGTTCCTGCAGGTCCACGAGGACCCTGTGAAAATAACACCGTTATGTTAATTCACTTCCTTGGCTTCATCATATTCAACAAAATCTAGATTCAATCTCTGTGTTAACTTGTTTAACTTCTAGAGTTTAACTTCTAGAAAAATATATAATATTGAGGTATAAATATATTATGCACAGTGACGAAATTGACATGCTTTGTCTACATTCTTGGATGTTAATTAATCCTTTACCTGAAATCCTGTTTCCCCTTTAGGTCCCATCAGACCCTATAGAAAATAAATAAAGTAATTTCCTATTAATCACTACACTTATCTCATAATACTACTGTTTTCAGTGTTATATGCATTTACTAAAACGCTAAAAGCTACTTGGAATGCTTTTATATAGTTGGGTGCACTGTCCCTTTAAATGAAGACTATTTAAGTGTTTTTGAAGGACAATAAAGTTAAAATTCAAATCAAACAGGTACTTACAGGGGGTCCCATGATTCCAATCCCAGGTTCTCCTTTCTCTCCAGCATCTCCTGGTACTCCAGGTACACCTCGCTCACCCTGGCAGAGAGAACCCCCCGAAAAAGTTCATACAGCTAAACTAAATAAACTCGGGTTGAGCGAGTCCAAAATTCAGTACTTGTGCCAAAATTCAGTCATAAGTAATGAAATTGGTTTAAAGGAATGTTCCGGATTCAATACAAGTAAAGATCACTAAAGACAATTTCAACTTGTAACTTGTTTGAACCCGTAAACACAATTTTTCATTGTTCCAGAAATGATATTCTCTGGTAATCAACAATGTCACTGATGAACCCAGAACTTTCCTTTAAATTATTCACATCACAATGCTGATATTTCTTATCACACTAATAAAAAATAAGAAAAAGTGGACGCAGCAAAGCACAGCACAGGGTAATTTGACTGATATGAAATCTGGGGCTGTTACTTTGCAGATAAACTTCACAAGCGCAAAATTGAATACTAAAAAAAAAAGGTTCACAGTAACCAACCTTAGGACCCCGTGACCCCCGTGGACCAGACAAGGCCTCCTCCTAGAGCAAAACAAGAGATAAAATACAAACTCAAATGAATACCATGTTCTTAGAACTTACGTAATATTCTATTTCAGACAGATAAATAGACAAAAGTGATGAACTTTTATTGAAATAGTTGTCTGTAAAATCTCTGAAAATCAGTGTTCAGGAATACTAAAAGTAGTGATGCTACTAAAGCCATCAAATAACGAAACAGAGAAAGAATATATATATATATAGGTCCTTCTCAAAAAATTTGCATATTGTGATAAAGTTCATTATTTTCCATAATGTAATGATAAAAATTAAACTTTCATATATTTTAGATACATTGCACACCAACTGAAATATAACTCTAAACACCTGCAAAAGATTCCTGAGGCTTTTAAAAACTCCCAGCCTGTTTCATTACTCAAAACCGCAATCATGGGTAAGACTGCCGACCTGACTGCTGTCCAGAAGGCCATCATTGACACCCTCAAGCACGAGGGTAAGACAGAAAGAAATTTCTGAACAAATAGGCTGTTCCCAGAGTGCTGTATCAAGGCACCTCAGAGGGAAGTCTGTGGGAAGGAAAAAGTGTGGCAAAAAACGCTGCACAACGAGAAGAGGTGACCGGACCCTGAGGAAGATTGTGGAGAAGGACCGATTCCAGACCTTGGGGGACCTGCGGAAGCAGTGGACTGAGTCTGGAGTAGAAACATCCAGAGCCACCGTGCACAGGCGTGTGCAGGAAATGGGCTACAGGTGCCGCATTCCCCAGGTCAAGCCACTTTTGAACCAGAAACAGCGGCAGAAGCGCCTGACCTGGGCTACAGAGAAGCAGCACTGGACTGTTGCTCAGTTTTGCATGTCATTCGGAAATCAAGGTGGCAGAGTCTGGAGGAAGACTGGGGAGAAGGAAATGCCAAAATGCCTGAAGTCCAGTGTCAAGTACCCACAGTCAGTGATGGTCTGGGGTGCCATATCAGCTGCTGGTGTTGGTGCACTGTGTTTTATCAAGGGCAGGGTCAATGCAGCTAGCTATCAGGAGATTTTGGGGCACTTCATGCTTCCATCTGCTGAAAAGCTTTATGGAGATGTAGATTTCATTTTTCAGCACGACCTGGCACCTGCTCACAGTGCCAAAACCACTGGTAAATGGTTTACTGACCATGGTATTACTGTGCTCAATTGGCCTGCCAACTCTCCTGACCTGAACCCCATAGAGAATCTGTGGGATATTGTGAAGAGAAAGTTGAGAGACGCAAGACCCAACACTCTGGATGAGCTTAAGGCCGCTATCGAAGCATCCTGGGCCTCCATAACACCTCAGCAGTGCCACAGGCTGATTGCCTCCATGCCACGCCGCATTGAAGCAGTCATTTCTGCAAAAGGATTCCTGACCAAGTATTGAGTGCATAACTGAACATAATTATTTGAAGGTTGACTTTTTTTATTTTTATTAAAAACACTTCTTTTATTGGTCGGATGAAATATGCTAATTTTTTGAGACAGGAATTTTAGGTTTTCATGAGCTGTATGCCAAAATCATCAGTATTAAAACAATAAAAGACCTGAAATATTTCAGTCGGTGTGCAATGAATCTAAAATATATGAAAGTTTAATTTTTATCATTACATTATGGAAAATAATGAACTTTATCACAATATGCTAATTTTTTGAGAAGGACCTGTAAACTGACAAAAGTTATTTGCAAAAGTAGCTTGCAACTGAAAAAGCTACAGTATTCTGAAAACATATGAGTTACTGTCAGGCTACTAAGCAAACTACTTTTTCTAAACCACTTCAAATTAGTAGCTTATAGCTTGACAAGATTTTAAAGTAGTTTTCTCAACATCGCTAAATATTGCATGGCCTTGTTTTGACAGCAAATTTTTAATTGTTTTTCTCAGTGTGATACTGTAGGCGCTGACAGTGCGAAAGAGTTACAGTAAGCATTATTTGCTACACACCACTGATGGAAAATTGATTTTTGTGGTCAGCAAGAATTAGATTAGCAAGTAGTTTTCGCATTGCAGACTTTTTGCATCCCGTGAAGTCGTAATACAGGATACTAAAGTATAGTGAACTGATTAAATAAATACAGCAAGGCCTTTTTAAGAAGTGGGATTAAATGGAAAAGTGTGTGTTAAAAGTATTAATAATAATATAAACATCCACTTTCACAATCTATTCAGTCCAAATGGATCAAGTAAAAAAAAAAATCAATTTAAATGATGTAATACTATTATTATTATTATTATTAATAGTGCAGAATGCGACCAGGAATGAGCATTAAACTCTGAATAGTGTTAGTTTTGATTTCATTCGTTCACTCTTTTCCACTAAAACAGAAATGATGAAGGTGGCTGATGACTTCATTCTATATTGATTTCAGACCAACGTACCATCATTCATCTGATCAACAAGTGCTCTGTCTGCCCACCACCCATCTGTCCATATGCTTCATGCTGGATGTATTGCCACCATTACAGTTAATATTATCTCCTTCTCTCGCAAACAAACCTCATTTCTTAGGTCAGAGTCCAGCTGGCATCTAACTAGCATGAAAACTGTGAACTCAAATCTGTCGATTGACCCCTTTTACATTTCCGGGTTTCCCAGAAGCGGACGTCGTCATAGTTGGGCTCGTCAAACATCTATAGCGGTGAATGAGAGACTACATTAAATTTACTTTTTTATTTCCATTTGCTCAAATTGCAAAAGAAATAATCCACAATAGTGTTTTCACAACTTTCAAAAGAGGAAAAAAATGGAGAGAGATTGATAACGGCAGTCGGAGGAGAAAAAGGTCAATAACCTGTCACTCACATGAGATCGACCAATAGCAAACCACAACCATCCAATCAATACCCAATCCAGTCATACTTTGAAGCAGTTTCACTTGGATATAGGGGAGAGCGCATTTTGGTTTTGGCTCAATTATTAAAAAAATTATTAAGTTAGATTCAACTTTTTTTTTTACACAAGCAACACACACATCTCTGCTACAAATGAACACAAAGTTTTTTTTAAAGACCTACCATTTTCGTACTGTTGCAGTGAAAGTGACAGAAGTGCAAATGTTACAACTTACCCCCTATGCGGGGTTAATTGTAACAGACAGAGGGGTTAGTTGTAACACTTGTGTGTAACACACATAATTCAGTACTTATTTTATTTGTATAGTTTGATATGTTTGTGCATCTGTATAGATAGATATCCATACATCTATCCCTCATCCTTCTATTATGGATCAATATCATGGATAGAGACATAGAAGAGGGCTGCACAGTTTTGCAATAAATAAATAAAATCATCAAATATTGTAATTGTAATTGAATTAGATTTGTGTGTGGCAGCTGCATGTACAATTATTATTATTAATAATAATACAAATGAGCTTAAAATCAAAATTTAAAGGGTTTATTTAATTAAAAACAGGCCATATTTTTAATAAATAAACAAGTGATCAATGCATAGTAAACTAAATTTTAAACATTTTAAATTCCAACATTGTTTGTGAAAGTCCAACAAAGTTAAATATATAAATAAATACTCAAACCTGAAAAGTTGTGTGGCTTTTCCCTGTTTTCATTTTGATTATCATTGTACACTTGGCGGCTTAGTTGTAACACTGTGCTACAACTAACCCCGCTGTTTAAAGCATATTTTAAGCCTATAGCTAACAGTTGCTAGGAGTTGCTGACATGTTTTAGCAAACAAGACAGTGATTAAGGCAATACAAAGTTAGATTTGGAAACGTACACACTCAACTTAGAAACCGAAAAAAACCTATGATGAAGAAATTTACTTGCATGGTGTCAAAACACTCTTTGTCCAGTATCTTCACGAAATATTATCAAAACTTTCTACAAATTCGTGGGAGACCGTCTTCTGGCAGCGAGAGAAAAAGAGCGGAAACACAACCTGCTTGATCCTGACTAACTATGTAAAAGGTCCGTGTTACATTTAACCCCACGTTAGGTTGTGCCCCGCGCTCCCCTACGTCACAATAGGGAAGGAAAGTTGATCATAACTTCTGTTGCATGGCAACTTTAAATAGTGATGATCATACTACATCATAAAATAGAAATGTGACTCTATAACATCCCAGAATCTATTAGATCTTTCTGGCATGTTGTCTCCCAGTGTCCCAAGTTTAAATTGAAAATTGCAAGTTATTGCGAATTGAAAATATGCCAATTTCGCAAAAACTCCCATATATATCGCGAAAAAGTTTTTACACTCGCATGAGGTGGTTTTTCAGGCAATTTGAAAAAGGAATATCCGCAAAACCGCAATAGAAGCAGTTTTTCCTATTTACAGGTCACCTGGCGTACGTAAAAGTCGATCATTCTTTAAAGATGGCGCGGTATGTTTGGACAGAAGACGAGACAAGGTTCTTTTCTCATAAAAGACAAAAGAATTACAGGAATACTGGATTCTAAACAACAAAGAAATGCCACAATTTATCAAGACCTTGAAACAGATAGGGAGAAACACCCAGAACACCTCATACGTGGCTGGTCCCAAGTATAAGGGTCTTTCCTTGCCATTAATCATTGGATAACACACCGATGTCTCCATCGATAAAAAAAAGGGCTAGTCCGATGGCTGCGATATATACGTAAACCTAACAAAACATCCGTTGACATGATTTTCGGAATGACTTATCGCAAGAGGAAAAAAATATGTTTTTGTCGCATCACATTGGTTAATGGAAACGCTATAAATAGTTAAAATAAAAAAATCGCGAAAGTTTAGCACAATCTGTAATTGAAACACGACCATGGACGCGGGAAGTAGGGGTGCTGCAGGTGCTGCAGCACCCCCTGTTGGCAAACTGTGATGACAATCAAATGATAGCTTATAAATATATCTCTGGTTGTTGTTTCTGTTCCACAACATTTTGTATGTCATGTTTGGGGTGTGGGATGAAGAGAGGGGTATTTTTAGTAATTATTTAAGTAAAAATTATTTAATTTATCTTCGGTGTGTAGTATTAGCCAATCAGGTGTCTTGACGCGAATCACGCGATTACGATTCAGCCTACGCAGCACAAAAAAACACCGTCTAAAAAACTGCTAGTGATATAACGTTAGCCTATATCAATATCAGCGCTACACCAAGATAATTAGTTAGCTCATGTCATGTCAGAGTTTACCAGCAGAACTCCAGAGCGCAAATCTACCTTTGGTGTACCAAATTCATCGTAAGGTAGAGACACGGTGTCTTACATCTCTGCGTCTTTTTCCTGCCGCCGTGCAGGCCCAGATGGTAGCCTATATGATTGTGATTAGCATACCTATTATAAAGAAACGAAGCTTTTACTATCATGTCCATTGATTTTGATTAATATGCACGAGGGAGAAAGAGAGAGCAAGAGACAGCGCGCGCGCGGCCGGGGCTCGCTCGCTCTCTCTCCCTCTCTCTGCTCGTTTGCGCCATGGTTTGCGCCCTGTCAAACTATGTGTCAAACGCATCAGTCATTCTACTCTACAACACTCACCGATCAAAAAAGGCTTTGGCAGCCGCCAAAAAGCGGACGATCCGACGGGTATTAAAAGATTAAATACAACCCGAGACTAAAAAAACCGACCCGGCCTCTATTTGAAACCGGCCTTTATTTACCCAAACCTGTCGCCATACCAGGCGTGTAAAAGTGACAGGCGTCTATTTGGGACTCGGCTATTATTTGAAGTTTTATGGTGTAAAGATCGTTGCCGTGCTTGCATCACTCCCTTACTCCTCCTTATAGTCCCCATGGCCACTTGGCCTGCGTGAATGCAAATGAAAAAAAAAAAAGTTTTGAGGGAGAGTAGTAATAATTCGTTACATTTATATAGCGCTTACTAGTAATTAATAGATCTGTTTAGAAGTGGACTTTTCCTATAACCACGTTCCTGTAATTGCTTGGTCCAAGCAAGCCCCCCCCCCCCCAGCACCCCCAGCACCCCCTGTCGAAAATGACTTCCCGCGTCTCTGAACATGACTAGTGTTGAGATCTCTTCTCAAACTCTAGATAAAACTAGAGATTCGTAGCTTTTTTGTTTTGTTTCTTTTCAATCTGAGAAAACCAAGAAGCCGGACATTGAGGCAAAAACCTTGATTTGTTGTCATTTAATCTCACAGGTGTCTAAGAAAACCAACTGAGCAATTCAACAGATCTGATTGGTGTTTTCTCTCTCTCATGGCCTGGACAGGTGACAGGTGTACCATTAGGATAGATTTACCAAAGCGGTGTTTTAGCATGAACAATTTTTTTATTGTCACAGCTGAAACCAAGGAGCTGTCATCAATAACCCCGGCTGCTGGCGGACCAAGAATGTGCAGCAATGTCTCGCATTAGCTGTCGCATATTTACAGGCATATTTACGTCATTGTCAGTGTGCCTGAGCTGTCATCAACGCGGTGGGACGTTGGATAAGTGTCGAGTGATATTCTGTTTGTGTCTATAAGAGGTGCTGAAAGAGAAGATATTGAATGGGGAACATGCAGGTGAAGTGAAAAAGAAACACAGGGATGGTGTTGTGTACCTACCCCAGTGCAAAGTCCGACAGAGCAGGGCTCTCCAGGTTCACCCTTCAGGCCCTGGGGGCCTATCAGTCCCGGTGCTCCGCCTGAATCACCCTGCAAACACACACCGACAGCTGGCATTTAGAGACGCTGTCACCTCCGGTTTGACACTTGACAGGTTGAGGAGCACCGCACAAATGCACACACATGCCCGCCTTCACGCGCACATACAAAAACAAGAGCTGGACGTAAATATCACAGACATCCGGGGCAAATGCCACCAACCTAGAATCACCTCATGCAGATTTAGAGGCTAAAAAAGCTCACTAAACATCCGCTACGCTGAACTCTCACATCATTAACAATGCTGTAATGATTGAGAGATCTGTGAGATATTGAAAGCATTTTCGCCAGTCGACTGTCTCACAATAGCTTTCATTTTTGTGGTCGGAGCAAAAAAGAATGAATCAAACATATCATTATTATTAGAGGAAAAGTAAATGCACTTAAGGCACCTTCCATATCTTAGTCTACTAAGACATGAGATTAATATATATACAGTATACAGTAATAATACAATAAAATGTACTAAAAGTAAATAACCTTTAGCGTCAGTTAGATGACGCGGGTAGGTTTAGGTCTGGGGTAGGGTTAGGATTAGATAGCGTCATCTAACTGACTTTAAAGGGTACCCTAAAACGTCGGATGTTGACGTATGGTCAAAAGCGTCAGTCATATGACGTCTTGAGATGAGACTGGGCTGAAAATAACTAACTAAAACCAGCTTTACAAAAAATAAAGACATAAACAACCAAAGCATATCAAATCATTAAAACTTAAAAAAATAAAAGGAAAAAATAAAATAGACCATTCAAAAGATTAATACATATAACAGTATATAAATAATACTATAATATTATATAAATTATACAAAAATAAATAACACTGATACACGATAGTTTTAGTGGAAGACTGACCTACTAAAAAAAAGACATTTTGCATAATCACTTATTTTAATTATAATCGTTATTATTAAGTCCTCAGGTTCTGTCACTTATCAAATACATTTGCTAGGTGTGTACCCATTCTTTAGTTCTTTAAACCATCTCTGAGGATCAATTTTGCTATAGGCCTTCAGATCAGAGGTAGTAGTGTACTTTAGACTGGATATCCAGTTTCATTACGCTTTCCCGTATCTCTATACACAATGCATTTTGACTTCCCAAGAACCCCAATAAATCACAAACATAAAGCAATAATTCTTTGAGATACCTCAAGTAACTGAAACTATTCCAGCATACAGCTTTTTATCTGCTTACAGCTGGTGCAAACTGTCGAAATGCACAAGCAAAGCACAGTGAAGCCTAAAGTGACCTTGTGCTTCAACACATGCAGAAACATGGAAAAATATCACTCTAGAAACATGTGGCCCCAGTCATGGTGTACTTCCAAACGCACAATGCTCTCGCGTACCTTTTCTCCTTTCATTCCGTCTTTTCCCGACAGTCCTGGCTGACCAGGAGAGCCCTGAAAAAAAACCGAGGAGCGATAAGACACATGCAGCTTTAGCAGTTCCTTCTTTTTCATTTTGGGTTTGATCCCTAACATCCCCCATCCCTGTGTCCCCATCTTTTTTTGGAATAAAGGCAGATGCTTGTTAGCAGAAGCAGGTGTCGAGAACAGATTGTGATGCTGATGCTGTTTCCTCCCACATGTAGAGAACTCAGATGTACCCGTCCCTGCAAATTAATTTTCAGATTACTGATTGATTACTGATTGTCTGCGCAACAATTTACAGCTCTGCATCCTCGTTTTTCTCGCCTCTGTTATTTATACGTGCATTGTCTTTTTCTGTGTGTGAGTGCGAGTGGGAAAAACTAAAAGGCTGTAGAGAGCGTGATGAAAATGAAACTAGATTTTTACGTTTTCTTGGAGTGTTTGCCCATGCAAAATTCCCTGTTATTACGCTAAGACGTTGTGCGTGATTGCGAGAGCCTTGAAATGCGGTTGCTTAGATATTCTGAGAGGTGTTTAGTGCGCTGCTATGTGATTGCTATAGGATTTTCTATGTGGTCAAAAGAGTTCATCCCCAAGTCTCTACACTCTTAAAAAGCCTCTTTATTGACATGGTTCAATGAAGAACTTTTAAAGCAGGGCTCTCCAAACTCGGTCCTGGAGGGTCACTGTCCTGCAGAGTTTAGCTCCAACCCCAAATAAACACACCTGAACCAGCTAATCAGTCTTACTAGGCCCTATGATGACGTATTTACCGGTGTGAGGGCGGGACAACCTGTCACTCACATGAGATCAAAGCAATAGCATGTCACGCGTGACCTTTCAATGTGATTACGTCATGTGTGGCGCATCACGGCTAGTGCAAGACAAGCTTTTTTGGTGTAAAAAGTATATCAATGCTTATTTTTTTTTAGAAAATGACTGATGGTTTGGCTAGATAAGACCCTTATTCCTCGGCTGGGATCGTGTAGAGTCCTTTGAAGCTGCATTGAAACTGCAATTCAACCCGTTGGTTCCCGTTGAAGTCCACTAATCCTGGAAAGTTTTCCTCAAAACCCTTCATTTCTTTTTGACTGAAGAAAGAAAGACATGAATATTTTGGATGACGTGAGGGTGAGTAAATGAATTCTGAAGTGAACTACTCCAAAAACAGCCAAATGATTAGGGCCGATTATATCCTGTCAATCAAATCGGGATGGAAAAACATGTCAGACTGCAAATCATACTGTGTGTGAAGTCTTTTGTGTTGAATTGAGGGCTGTCAAAGAAAATGCAACAATAACACATTAACAGTTTAAAAAAATAGCGGTGATAAATAGGCTCTATTTGACCCTATGAACCACCCGTAGATCAAGCCAGGGTTGCCAGGTCCGCGTTTTTTCCTACACCAAACATTATTTGTAACACGCCTCCCATCCAATAATCGCAGAGCTTTGTTCTGTTACTTCTGATAGGAAACAAAGTCTCAGCTTTTAAATTCTGTCCACTGTATCACAAAATTCAAACAATAAATGCAGTTTTGGCGCTCTTAAATGTGGCCCTTAAAAAGTATTTTCTTCCACTTTTATACAAGTTAGCACAAAAAAAAAACATTAAAAGATATCAAAATGTATCATGTATTCGCTCAATCTGTGTTTCAACCACATAAAGACCTCATAAAACAACTTGTGAACAAAGTGTCTGCATTTACCTTGCATTTACCTACATTGCATTTACCTCAGGAAAGTTTTCCAGTGTTCACAGTTTATTAGTGAGCTATAAAAAAACACTAGAAAGTTAAAGGGATAGTTCACTTTGAAATTATTTTTGGTATGTTTTAGCTTATTGTTTACACAGAGATTTTGGAAGTGTTACCTTTCACTGTGAAGATCTAAGGCCCCGTCCACACTACTGCGTTTTAGTTTAGAAACGGAGAATTCAAACGAATACGATCTCCATCCACACCAGCGTTTTAGCTGCGTATTAGAATTGATCTCCGTCCACATTAAAACGACTGAAAACGCGGATCACGTGACCATTCACCAACACTGGGCATGTGCGTGCCGGTGTAAACACAACTTAAAATTATCCCACCATGCTCTGGGTTAACCCCAAACTGACGCTCCATGTACGGTCAACGCTGCCGCTGCACACGGGAATTGTCACAGATCGCTTGAATAATAGCTTGACTCCGGCGCATGTAGGCAGTTATAGCGTTGTAAAATGCAGAATTTACTTGTACAACAGCTGCTAGCAAAGATATACGCCATGACTGATGACAGCACCCAATCACAGAGCCGAGCGTGAGCCTCTACTACGTCATCGTTTCTAAAGTCCTCCGTTTGGACCCGTCTACACTAAAACGCCCTCCGGAGATTCAAAACGAAAAACGGCTCGGCAGCGTTTCTAAACTTCTCCGTTTTGGGTCTCCGTTTTTTCCGTTTTAGTGTGGACGGGAGGTGCAAACGTAGCAAAAGGTCTCCGTTTTTAAACGAAAACGCAGTAGTGTGGACGGGGCCTAAACATATTTAGATATACAGGAAATCGCAATGGAAGACGATTTCGATATATCAACAGACAACGTTGAATTTTTTTTGCAACCGAGCGAGAGATCACTTCCGGCGCTTTCCGGCGCTTGCGCAGACCGAAGCGCCCACGCCCTCAGATCACTTGGACGTGGCTGTGTTTACAAGAGGTAAAAACGATATAAATACTTTTCGTTTTCTCACACAAACCGCTAATTTCAGGCCATCAATGTGTACTTACATTTAAGAGTCATTAAATCATGTTTAATTTGGACTTCTCTGTGCATGCTCTTTGAGGTGGTGACCATAGACCTGCATTATATGACTGACAGACAAGAACGGTTTGACCTAAAAATATCAAAATTGAAACTACTGCGGAAACAAAGACACCTACATCTTGGATGCCCTTGAGTTAAGCTAAAACATACCAAAAAATAATTTCAAAGTGAACTATCCCTTTAACACTTTTTACTGGTAATTATTGAATACATTTGTCATGAAGACAAGCGTTTATGAAAACTACCTTATGTGCAAATTAGTAATATACAAACATATCAGTTTTTATTTGAGTGTAATTATTATATCTGAAAATAAATTGTAGTTGACTATAATAGTTTGGGCTCTGTTGATAAGTTTAATATAATATTATAGTAATGTACCAAAATGAGAGGGTTCCATGTATAGTTTATTTGTTGTTGTTTTCCCCTAAAGAACATCAAACTATTGGTATCGGAAATGTAGTAATTGTGTAAATGTAGTAAGGAAATGTCAAAAAAAAAAAAAAAAGGTTCTTAAAAGGCTTCTCTGCAAACCTTAATTTTTAAGATTGTATTCTGGTCCCAAAATATGTCTCAAGTTGCCCCATTCAAGGTATTTTAATATGCATTTTGCAAAGCATTGCAGGAAAAGTTGAGAAGCTAGTTGTTTCCTGCTTACCGGGTCTCCAGGAAGACCACGGAGGCCAATGGGACCAGGCTGACCCTCCTTTCCCTGTAAGAACACAAAAAAATAATGTTAAGATCTTTTCATATGAGCAAGTATGACCTTATTTCAGATCAAATGAAAAACTCTTGCTTCAGGTACTCTGATTTTGTACCATCTGTGAAAATTGTAGCATTTTGACTGCTTGCTATTCTGAGAGGTCCCTTTCTGTGCCCTAAACTAAAATGAAGGCCACAATCAGCTGCTTTTTGTGACTGAACCCATTTAACCAAGCAAGAACTGGTTGCAATAAGCCACCCTTTAGAAAGCTTTTGGCACTGGTCAGTAAATCAGCGAGATCATGACAGAACTGCTCTCTTGCTGGTCAACCATGTTGAAAAGGTCAACAATAATTCCATCATACTAAACGTAGAATGACTTTAATGTTCTTTCTGTCTTGGTCAAATCACAAGATGTCACAATGGAAGGTTTACGGAGACAGGAGGTTCATACCTCAAGTCCTGGTGTCCCTGACAGTCCAGGCAATCCACTAATGCCCTTTATGAGAGTTGAAGGAAAGTAGAACAAAAAACAATACAGTGAGAAAAGGGGAGTGAGAAAGAGAGACATCAATCTTTCTCAGAAAATTGTGCCATTTACAAGAACATTTCGGAATAGATATTATATTATAATGAAAGCAAAGGGAAAGATTCTGCATTGCAGAAAAAGAAACAACAGACAATGAGGGCATTGAGTGACATTTTAATTTCTATAAAAATACATTTGGATAGACAAGGTTTACTTTATTTTGCATTACACACTAATAAAGACAGGTCACTTTAACGTTTCATTTCTCACTAGTTTAATTTCTCACATAATTTCTCACTAACAATGCTGACTGCTTTACAATCTGTTCCCCTGATGTGCATCATGCCAAATATTGCACAACATTTGGTCACACTTTATTTTAAGGTGTCCGTGTTACTGTTTAATTAAGTACTGAGTATTAATAATTAACTACATGTACTTACTATAGGGTTAGGATTAGGGTTTGGTTTAGGGTTAGTGTCATGTAATTATGCATCATTTATAGTTATTACTACAGTAACTACATGTAACATGTAACAAGGAAACTGTAAAATAAAGTGTTACCCAACATTTTTTCACAGGCTTTATTTACCTGTAGCCCTTGTGAGCCTTCAGAACCCTTTTCACCCTGGTGAAAGAAGAGAAAATGCTGAACGCAATGCATGAACTATTTTTCAAGAGGACATGAGACTTCCAAGGTCGAAAAAAAATCTCTTTTTGTGTGTCCATGCTTTTAAAATACCTCAGTCTCCCTCCTTTTAAAACCTCTACTAACCACTGACAGATCAAAGAGAAAGCCAGACTGGTCGTTTTGATTGGCTGTCCATTGTATTGATTAAAATACAGCTTTTATATTTTCCTTTTTTTTGGAGACAAGACTTTTAAACACCATCCGGCAGTAGTTCAACCTTTTAATGATCTTACAAACTGTTGTGGATACATGACAAATGATTTTAATGTGTGGCTAACCTGGTCTCCTTTCTCTCCTTTCTGGCCTTTATCACCTCCTTCCCCCTCATAGATTATAGAGAGCGGAAACAAAAGTATGCATAGAGGTTATTAATGGAAGAAATGCTTGATTATATTCCCAAAGTACACAGCAGGAGGGAGATCGTTTACTATAATTAGCATAGCATGCTATCATTTGACTAAAAAAACTTTACATTTACATTTGCAGTGCATTTCGAAATTATTTTAAGTAACATTAAGAAATATTTTCACTATTATACAGTTTTCTGCCTTTACAAAAATAGCATAAAAATAAAAATGTACTTTTAAGATAAAAATATTATTATAATTATAAATTCAAATTAAATGTAACATATATACAAAAAATACAAAACATTAGCATTTTACTAGTGGGGAAGACATCTTTACACGGCTGAGTTAAGGCTGCTCAAATTTCTGTTTGACGATCCTGAAGAAATAATGCCGCTCTGACCCACTTCACCCCCTAGTATCAATGTTTACAGTTATAATTGCTGTGCAAATGCATTTATGCCACCCCTGAGCATCATTAAACATTCGGTGTCAATGCCATTTCAGAAGAGCTTCAGTGCCACCTTTGCTGTGTACATTTGGCATCAGACGCCACAGTATTTCAAAATATTGTAAAAAGCCTAACATCCAAACTTACAGGTCCAGAAAGAAGTCTCAGTCCATGTGCTGTCATGACCTGTATAAAGAAAAAAGATGATCTTTAATATTGATGTCAACTTATGCTGTTGCAGAAAACCATCACGAGAGGCAGCATTGACTGCAACTGCAGCGTACATGTGCTAGAATGAACCCATCGGTTATGATTTAATGTTTTCTCACGCTCTGCTCTTAGATCTCAGTTCAGTGAAAACCTCAACATCTCCACACAAGAATAAAACAGAAGCTTCCTCTCTCTCTGTCTGGATGGCCTCTATGTGAGAGATTAACATTAATCCAGGGCTTATGACATTTAAAATGCCAAGAGCCTTTTACTGCAACAAGAACCTCGAGAAATACAGACCCTCTTCAAGGCACATGGAGGGGAATTCTGAATCTGCTTTATGGCTTTCCATTTACCCATTAACTACCAGTGCTCAGCAGGGTTTAGTAGCCTGTCAATCATTCTGACGGCTTTCAGTCAACGGTGAAAGACAGATCGTTCCGTTGGATGTATCTGCGGATTCATCTACTGTCTTTCATGCGGTGTAAAACAAGCCATGAATAAAGATGAAACAACAGGAGGCCGGATGTAACTTCAAGACAAAGTTGGTCTAGAGAACAAAATGTAGATTGTTTTCTTGTTCATTGTGAGGAATAAAAGCATGCAAAATATATGAGCTCTGCTCCCAAACCTATAGTGAGATTCATAGCTTTATAATCCGTGCATAGGAAGTTGCACGGAATGATTCCAACACAGTTCAGTGTTAGAATGTTAATGACACAATACTGTAAACATACAAATATATCACACACAAATATTGGGCAAAACTTTTCAAATCATTTTTAATGTCATTTTTAAGAACTTTTTTTAAACAAAAAAAATGAAATATACTGAATAGTTTCATTACATACGGAAAAGAACTTTGTGATTCTCTCTTTGTCTTTTGTGGTCTGATTGCAATGGCAGACAGCAGCAGACCTGTGTATTAGGCTGCTGTCACTTTAAGACCGAATGCACGAATCCAATATAATGACTGACGAGCATCTGATTTTCTCCCTATTGTTTACTTTCACCAAACGTAAAGCCAAAATTACCGCATCTTAGAAGATTTAGATCTCTTGCAATTTTAATAACTTATCAAGCACGTTTTCCCTTTTATTTTCTCACTCTCCCACGTTTCTTTATCGCTCAAACGTGTCAGTTGCTTTAAGCAGTCATGTCGCAAGCCATTGACATGGTTTTAAGATTTCAGGCCTTATTTTTACATATACAAATTTAAGACGTTTTAAGACATTTCAAGGATCCGCTTTGACCTTGTATTTTAATATACTTAAAAATGTAATTTATTCCTGTTATAACAAAGCTGAATTTTCAGCATCATTAGTCCAGTCTTCAGTGTTATTATTATTAGTGTTGAAAACAGTTGTACTGCTTAATATTTTTGTGGAAAACTTTATACTTTTAATCAATGCATCCCTGCTGAGTATTTCATTTTTCAAATCTTTCAATTTTACTGACCCCAAGCTTTTGAACAGTAGTGCAAGTAAAATTTCTTGCCACATGGTATGGCATATTTACTACTAGTGTGAATTTGTGTACATTTAGATTTAGTTCGCCTCGGTCAGTCGATAACTTTCTTTAAAAGTAATACTGCCTTGAATTATGCCAAAATTACAGCATCTTAGAAGGCAGCTTATTTTTGCAATTGTTTGGACCTGCGTCAGCAGTGAAACTAATTTATGTATAGGTAGGCAGCTCACAAGGTTTAAAAAAAGAGCTTTGATGTGCAATACATCATCATAAAACAAGTAAAAAAAAAAAAGCAATCCATTGAACTCAGCTGAGCACAACCATACATTGACTTGCTCTAGTCTGAGCTCAGAAAAACAGCTAATTACCATTTAACAAGAATGTAATTAAAATCTTGAAATGGGATTTAGGTTATAGTTGTTCAAAGATTTTTTTTTTCTCCTTGGACAGAAAAAAAAAACATTACACATCCTTAATTAAAAGAGAACTAGCTCTAAACAACACGCTCCATTCAGAGCCAGTTACAATCAAATTACAAACTAAAGAGGAAACCATGAGAGAATAATCAAACTCTTAAAAGCCAGTTCATATTTGAGTCACCCATCATCGTAATTAGCCGTTTCAGAACAGGAGAAACAACAACAAAAAAAGATTCTTTAGTCTTCCTCAATCTTTGTAAATTGGTTCAAAAGGGCCACAGTCATCTCGCTTTTCCCATTTAGCTAGAGATTCACACAGCAGGCAGCATCAATTGATTTTGTGCCCTGCTGTCAAATCGCACCTCTCGTCTCCCCCCTTTGATTTAATTGACACCAGCGATGCTGTTCCAAACCTGCAAATTTCTTGCTAAGTGCGACCAAAAAGCTTTCGGCTTCCCGGCTCTCGAAGTTTTTCTTATTACCGGTACTGGCCAGTCAAGATGAAGACGATGAACAGTGCTGCATTTATGCAGTGAACTCTCTACTGTCCGTATTAGGAAATATGTTGGTGCTGGTAGTTCATTTCAACTTGGATGAATATAAAAATACAGAATGAACAAGAAATAAAGAAATCCTAGATCGCGTTTTCATGTAGACGCGTCTTCCCGGATGTATGAAAGTGAGCGAATTGTTCTCATCGATCATGTGTCTTTTCAAATAAGCATTAAACTAGTGGCCAAACTGAGGGACCTGGGGCTGCCACACACCACCTGCACATGGATCAACAGCTTCCTCTCTGGGAGTAGACAGAGGGTCAGAGTGGGTAATCACACATCTACGGCCTTAAGCCTCAGCACCGGCTCCCCCCAGGGCTGTGTGCTGAGCCCCTTGCTCTATTCCCTATATACATATGACTGTACCCCAACCCACCACGGCAACACCATGGTGAAATTTGCTGATGACACCACAGTGGTGGGGCTCATTTCGGGGGGGAACGAGTCTGCCTACAGGGATGATGTGGAGCGGCTGACAGTGTGGTGCAGCGATAATAATCTCCTTCTGAACACCGCAAAGACCAAGGAGCTTATTATAGACTACAGGAAAAAGAAAACAATCATTCAACCACTTATTATCAATGGGGACTGTGTGGAGCGGGTGGCAGACTTCAGCTTCCTGGGAGTCCACATTGAGGAGGGTCTAACCTGGAGCAAGAACACCTCTGAGCTAATAAAAAAGGCCCAGCAGAGACTTTATTTCCTGAGAGTACTCAGGAGGAACAACATCACACAGAGGTTGCTGGTGTCCTTTTATCAAGCCTCCATAGAGAGCTTGCTGACATACTGCATGTGCGTGTGGTACACCAGCTGCACAGTGGCTCACAGGAAAGCGCTCCAGAGGGTCATCAACACCGCACAGAAGATCGCTGGCTGCCCTCTCTCCACACTGGAAGAACAGTTCCCGCTGCTTCAAAAAAATCCAGAACATTTTAAATGATACCTCTCACCCAGGCCACCCCCTGTTCGAACTGTTACCATCAGGCAGACGGTACAGATCCATCAGGGCAAAAACTAATAGACTCAAAAACAGTTCTCTTACGAGAGTATCTCTCGTACTGCGTAATAGCTTACGCTAGGGGAAAAACTCTTTTCCACGAGATATTGAAGCCAAAAATTATCCTTAATTTTTTATTAATGTAAAACGCTTTGCAGCAGCAAGCAAACATAGGCGAAACAGCTCGCGCGCCTATTGGTTGCTCTGCAGCAAATGCAGCAGCCTATCGAGAGAGACTCTGCGTGACGTAATGACCAATGGGGGCCATTCGCGCCCATATCGTCACGTCCCGCCAGAAGGGGCGTGGTCTCACCCTATAAATATGCTCGTTAGGCTGGTACAAGCTGATTTTTATCTCTTCAGCGACGCACACGCATCGCTGGATCCGGAGTGAGAAGCCGCGCCGTCGAAGCAAGCCTTTCAGCGGGACGAGCTCTGGAGTCGCTGGCCTCGCCGCCTTCAACTGCCGTACCTGCTGCGCTTTCCGGCGTTCTATATCCTTTTATACTCTGTGTATCTTTACTCTGCTGAGAGTGTTTGCTCGCTTACTTGACGCGACTCACACTTCTCTCACAAAAGAGCTGCGTCTTTTTAAAGATGCCTTCCTGTGGCTCGTGCCGCGCCCCGCTCAGCGATGGAGACCGGCACGTCATCTGTGTTTCCTGCCTGGGTGAGGATCACGCGGCTCTCGCGCTCGCTGACGGCGGATGCCCTCATTGCGAGTTTTTGCCTATGGTGACTCTGAGGACTCGCCTGGCTTCATTCTCCGAGCCTTCACCGCAGCCCGCCGTGGTGCCGCGCCGCAAGAAGCGCCGCGCCCAGCACGCTCCCGAGCTTTCTCCAGCCCGCCAAAGCTCGCCGGTTCGCCCGCCAGCTTCGCCGGCTTCGCTCGAGTCGCTCACTGACGGACAACGGCCGCCGCCTGCCGCCGCGTCCATCCACGAGTTTGACGAACCCACCGAGGCGTGTTCTCTTCTGGCATCCGATAGCGAGGATTGGGCGAGCTCCGTGGACCTCCCCTCCGCTAGCGTTTCCCGCCAGACCACTGGTAAGAGAGCCGGCATTGAGACTGAGCTGATGCGTCTGCTCTCTCAGGCCGTGGAAAGCATCGGCCTCGATTGGGAGGCGCCCGCGCAGCCGCCGCGCAACAGACTGGACGGACGCTTTCTCGGAAATGACGAGGCTCCGTCAAAGTCAAGGCCCGCGCCCTTCCTCCCGGAACTTCACGAGGAAGTGACTAAATCGTGTAACGCCCCCTTCTCCGCCAGGCTGCGTACCTCTGCCTCTGCTGCTTTCTCCTCGGTGGATGGCGCGAAGGACAGAGGATACCTTTCCGTTCCTCCTGTGGAACCAGCTGTAGCGTCTCATCTCTGCCCGCCCTCCGCTGGACGGCGCGCTCACACGACGCTACCATCTAAAGCCTGCCGAGTGACGTCAGCCATGCACGGACGCGCTTACACCGCCGCCGGGCAAGCAGTTTCAGCGCTGCACACTATGGCTATCCTGCAGATCTTCCAGGCCGACCTTCTCCTTAAATTGGACGAGGAAGGACCCGGAGCGATCTGCGTGGCGGACCTGAGAAGCGCTACAGACCTCGCTCTTCGCGCTGCTAAAGCCGCTGCGCAGGCCATAGGACGAAACATGGCCTCTCTCACCGTGGCTGAGAGACACTTATGGTTGACGCTGTCCGAGATGACGGAAGCCGAGCGCTCTGTGTTCTTCCTTCCGAAGCGCTCGAGCTCCGCTGCAGGCCGCTCAAAAGAGCCGTCTGCTCGCAGTTCTCAGCCGCAGCCTGCACCGCCCGCCGCCGCTGCTTCGCAGCGCCACCACCCCCGAGACCAAAGACCGCGCTCTCGCTCTGCTGGACGCCGCCCCCCTCAGCGCGGGCCCCGGCCGAGGATTGAGATCAAGCCCGAGGCCTCAAAATCTTCCTAGCCATTCTAGGAAAGCGACGGTGTTCAGATCCCGCTGCGGCCGGATTTCCACCAAAACTTCTCGCTCGGTCAGTTCCAAACATGGCGACTGTCCCAGTGTATTTCGCAGTGAGCCAGCCGGTGTCTCAGCCCGTTTGCCTGCGCACAAAAGCCGTTTTTACGGCTACCCAGATAGATCCAATAAAGAGTGCATTTTCTGGTGTTCCGGCCACGGCCGATGGTGTTATGAGTGTTGTAAGAATGCCCACCCAGTGCCCATTCCCTCACCCAGACACAGCCCGCCACGGTGCAGGGCTAGCACAAATAAAATCGACTCAGGTCGATTGTGCAAACAATGTAGTAAACGCGCCCATGTCACCATGCCCGCTCACGCTACATGCTGCGTGTCCCTTGGTTTCTGTAAAAACGAAACCAACACACATTCAGTCGGCCATGACCGACAATGTTTTCAGTGTAATAAATGTGCCCGCAGCCCCGCGCCCACATTTTCTCACAGACACGCCGGTTCCAACGGGATCTCCCCCGCTCGCTTTTTCTGCACAATCTGCCATAAAAAAGCTGAGCGCGGCCAGGCCGCCCGCTGTGATCAGCGCGCCCCCCGCCTCGAACGCTGTAAACACGGTGTTGTGTTCCCAGTATGCCCGGGCTCTCGAGCTGCCGTTTTGCCGCGACCAGAGCCCGGATTTCATTCTGCCTCTAGATATTCACGCAGATGCGTGGTCAAAGCTTCCCGGGGTATCAGAATGGGTGCTGAACACTATAAAGAGAGGCTATTCGCTACAATTCGGTCGACGCCCGCGCCGTTATACGGCGCGTGTCGAAACTACGGTGAAAAAAGAAGTGTCTCATCTACTTCGTGCCGAGATAGCGAAACTACTGAGCAAAGGGGCTATAGAACCTTTATCTCAGGCTCAGAGCGAAGGGGGCCTATACAGCAGATATTTTCTGGTACCGAAAAAGGATGGGGGTCTCAGACCCATTTTAGATCTACGACAGCTGAACAGAGTGCTTGTGAAACGCCAGTTCAGAATGCTTACGACCAGGAAAATCCTCGCGCAAGTGCGCCACGGGGACTGGTTTATGTCCAAATACAAATAGCGTCCCATCACAGGCGATTCTTGAGATTCGCCTTCGAGGGCCAGGCATATCAATACACAGTCCTGCCGTTCGGCCTGTCCCTAGCACCTCGTACATTTACGAAGTGCATGGACGCGGCGCTCGCACCCCTGAGACTTCAGGGCATGCGAGTCCTGAACTACTTGGACGATTGGCTGATTCTAGCTCGATCACGATCGGAGCTCATAGAACACAGGGCCGCATTACTCGAGCACCTCGAGGAGCTGGGCCTCACAGTCAATTGGGCGAAGAGCTCACTGTCTCCCAGTCAGAAAATCTCCTTTCTGGGAACCGTGTTGGACTCGCTGTCCATGACAGCACGCCTGTCACCAGGGCGAGGGCTAAATATTCAGCGCGTCGCGAAATCCTTCCGCCACGGAGCGATAGTTCCGCTCAAAAGGTTTCAGAAGATGCTGGGGCTGATGGCCTCAGCAGCCTCTGTACTCCAGTTGGGCTTGCTCCGCATGCGCCCACTGCAGATGTGGCTGAAAGCGCGGGTTCCACCCAGGGCATGGACAGTGGGTCTGTTTCGCCTCAGGGTCGACCTTCAGTGTGTTTCAGCTCTGGAACCTTGGAAAATAACAGACTGGTACCAGTCAGGTGTGAGTCTGGGGACCGCTTCGAGTGTGAAGGTGGTGTCTACGGACGCCTCCACCTCGGGGTGGGGAGCACTGCTCGAGGGCAGACCGCTAGCTGGCCTGTGGTCAGAACGGGAAAAGCTCCTTCACATAAACTGCTTGGAGATGATAGCAGTCGACAAAGCGCTACGGCGTTTTTGTCCCCAGTTAACAGGCCACCACGTCTTGGTCCGGTCGGACAACATGTCAGTGGTGGCGTACATAAATCGCCAGGGCGGCGTCAGGTCACGAAACCTTCACAGGCTGACGGAACGCCTCTTGGTTTGGGCTCAGCACAACCTGCTCTCACTGAGAGCAGCGCACGTGCCTGGTCACCTGAATGTGGGACCAGACAGACTGTCCAGGAACAATGTTCCAGCAGGGGAATGGTCGCTGCACCCGCAGACGGTCCAGCTGCTGTGGAAAACGTTCGGCAGAGCACGGGTGGACCTGTTCGCGTCCCACGAAAACGCTCATTGCCCGGAGTTTTTCTCGAAAAGCAAGGACGCGCTGGCTCATGTTTGGCCCCGCTGCCCCCTGTATGCTTTTCCTCCTGTCTCGCTCCTACCTCAGGTCTTGGAACGAATCAGGGAGAACGGATGCCCAGTGCTGCTAGTGGCTCCGCTCTGGAAAAACCAGACGTGGTTCCCTGCCCTGATGCAGCTGACCAGCACTGCCCCATGGCCTGTACCATTGAGGAGAGATCTCCTCTCTCAGGCGGAGGGCTCGATTTGGCACCCTCGCCCGGAGTTGTGGTCCCTGCACGCATGGGCTATCAACGGGTACCCGCTAGCCTCCCGGAGGGAGTGTTAAACACGATCGCGCAGGCTAGAGCTCCGTCTACCAGGCGGCTCTACTCCTCGAAATGGTCTGTTTTCTCTGCATGGTGTCAAGCCCGGAGCTTTTCACCTGTGGAATGCGGGGTTACGGAAGTGCTTTCCTTCCTTCAAGAGCTACTGGATAAGGGCAGGACCCCATCCACGCTCAAAGTATATGTGGCGGCCATAGCAACGTTTGCAAAACCGGTGTCTGGCCAGCCGCTGGGGAAAAACGACTTAGTCGTGCGTTTCCTTAGGGGAGCTCGGAGGCTGAACCCTCCAAGGCCCCCTTCAGTCCCGACGTGGGACCTTTCCACGGTCCTGGAGGCCATGAAAGGCGCCCCGTTCGAGCCAATCCAGCTGGTGGACATGAAACACCTGTCGTTCAAAACAGTGTTTCTCATGGCTCTCGCTTCAGTGAAGCGCATAGGGGACTTGCAGGCGCTTTCAGTAAGCGCGTCGTGTATGGAGTTTGGGCCTAATGACTCGAAGGTCATTCTCAAACCTAAGCACGGGTATGTCCCGAAATCCCTCAATACACCGTTCAGGGCCCAGGTAATTTCCCTGTCCGCCCTTCCGGTTCTCAGTGAGGAGGAGGATGCGAGTCTCCTTTGCCCCGTCAGGGCATTGAGAGCTTATGTGTCACGCTCGTCTGTTTTCAGACAGACGGAGCAGCTTTTTGTTTTGTTTGGCGGGCGTTCCAAGGGACTCGCCGCCTCAAAACAGAGCCTATCCAGATGGATAGTGGATGCCATTGCACTCGCTTACTCTGCAAAGGGCCTACAGTGCCCCTTGGGTGTCAGGGCGCACTCCACGAGAGGCGTGGCCTCTTCGTGGGCTTGGTCGAGCGGGGTTTCCCTGCAAGATATCTGTACGGCAGCGGGCTGGGCCTCGCCGTCTACATTTATAAAATACTATAACCTGGAGGTACCCGCCTTACAAGCTAAGCTTTTGGCGATCTAAAATTCAGTGCTATCTGCCCCGCTGTGCGGCCCAGATGCTGAGTTTACTGCAGCCCCATGAGTGTTGACACACGTATGGCCACCCAGATCAGGCTGAAAGCTTTCACCCTGGCTGCGCGTTTTATTGTCATATGATAGCCCCGCTGGGTGCTTTTTTATAGGGAATGACGCTTCCAGCCTCTCTTCCTCCACTCTATGTGAGTTTATGGTGATTATGCACTACATGAGCCCTGGGCTTCGGCCCTCGGGACTTTGGTGTTGGATCCCTGTACGCACGGCGTGTTGCATTGTGTTCCCCTAGCGTAAGCTATTACGCAGTACGAGAGATACTCTCGTAAGAGAACGTACTCGGTTACTAACGTAACCTCGGTTCTCTCTAGAGAGGGAACGAGTACTGCGTATCTTGCCGTGCTTGGAATACGCTCTGGTTCGCTTCAGCGATAAAAACCAGCTTGTACCAGCCTAACGAGCATATTTATAGGGTGAGACCACGCCCCTTCTGGCGGGACGTGACGATATGGGCGCGAATGGCCCCCATTGGTCATTACGTCACACTGAGTCTCTCTCGATAGGCTGCTGCATTTGCTGCAGAGCAACCAATAGGCGCGCGAGCTGTTTCGCCTATGTTTGCTTGCTGCTGCAAAGCGTTTTACATTAATAAAAAATTAAGGATAATTTTTGGCTTCAATATCTCGTGGAAAAGAGTTTTTCCCCTAGCGTAAGCTATTACGCAGTACTCGTTCCCTCTCTAGAGAGAACCGAGGTTACGTTAGTAACCGAGTACGTTTTTACCCATCTGCAATATAACTGTAATCAACGCTGCTAAAGTGAATTGAACTGATTGCAGGACTGGTGCAATAAGTGTGACTGTGTATGTGTATATGAATGCTGTTCAGGTTGCTTTTCTTTTAGATACTATTTATTCACTGTTTTTTTTAAATAATTATATTAGGAATGATGCACTGGCTGGTCAGCACTTTAAAATCTTTTCGTTGTACATGTGACAATGACAATAAAGTTCTATCTATCTATCTATCTATCTATCTATCTATCTATCTATCTATCTATCTATCTATCTATCTATCTATCTATCTATCTATCTATCTATCTATCTATCTATCTATCTATCTATCATTGAAGTTCAAATTAAATTGAATTTAGTATGAAAATTAAGCATTGAACGCTACAGGCTTCATTTTAGAGAAAGTCATTTAGGTGATCTTTTAATGAAACACAGGTAAGAAAATGTGAAATTTTTATGCAGAATATAGTACAAGAAAATGATAATCGAGTTTTGCATCGAATCTGCATTTTAACATGTGCTACTGTTTCAAAGTTTGGGTCAGTCTTTTTTTCTTTCTTTTTTTAAGGAATTATTACTTTTATAAACCAAGGTTGCACTAAATTGATCAAAAGTGAGAGTAAAAAATTTGTTACAAAAAATAGGTATATTTCATATAAATGCTGTTCTTTTAAACTTTCTATTAATCAAAGAATCTTGAAAATCACCGTTTCCACAAAATTTTAAAGCAGCACACCCGTTTTCAACATTGATAATAACAAGAAATGTTAAACAGCTAATCAGCATATTAGAATGATTTCTGAAGGGTCATGTAACAATAAAGACAATGGAGTAATGATGCTGAAAAACAATGGAGAAATGATGCTGAAAAACAATGGAGTAATGATGCTGAAAATTCAGCTGTGGATTCACAGGAATAAATGAATATATATCTTTGTCTTAGAATCTTACAGACTTTAAACGTTTGAACGGTAGTACAAATAAACATTTGTTTTTCACTAGTTTTGGACCCATAACGTTTTCTACCAACGATAGTTTAAAATGTACGGAGCCCTTAAAGAGACATGGTGAAGGAAAAAATACAAGTTGGGAGATAATACCATAGAGATATTAGAAAATACGCTCCATCGCAAAACTTTGGCGCTCCTCCGAGAAACTTTGCGTTTCCTTGCAAAATTTTTGCGCTCCCTTGAGAAACTTTGCGTTCCATCGCAAAACTTTTGCGTTTCCCCGGGAAACTTTGCTTGCCTCGCAAAACTTTTGCGTTCTCCCGAGAAACCTTCGATCCCTCACAAAATGTTTGCGTTCCCCCGTGAAACTTTGCGTTCCCCTGAGAAACTGCGTTCCCTCACAAAATGTTTGCATTTCCCTGAGAAACTTTGCGTTCCCTCACGAAATGTTTACGTTCCCCCATGAAACTTTGCGTTCCCTCCCGAAATGTTTGCGCTCTCCCGAGAAACTTTGCGTTCCCTCACAAAATGTTTGCATTCCCCTGAGAAACTTTGCGTTCCCTCACGAAATGTTTGCGTTCCCCTGAGAAACTTTGCGTTCCCTCACAAAATGTTTGCGTTCCCCTGAGAAACTTTCGATCCCTCACAAAATGTTTACATTCCCCCGTGAAACTTTGCGTTCCCCTGAGAAACTGCGTTCTCTCACAAAATGTTTGCACTCTCCCGAGAAACTTTCGCTCCCTCACAAAATGTTTGCATTCCCCCGTGAAACTTTGCGTTCCACTGAGAAACTGCGTTCCCTCACAAAATGTTTGCGTTCCCCTGATAAACTTTGTGTTCCACTGAGCAACTGCGTTCCCTCACGAAATGTTTGCGTTCCCCTGAGAAACTTTGCGTTCCCTCACAAAATGGAGTTCTTGGAGTTCCTCCAAGAAACCTTTGTGTTTTTTTGCGAGCAAACGGCAACATTTCTTGGGGGAACGCAACATTTTTGTTTGGGAACGCAAAGTTATTGTGAGGGAAGACGAAGTTTCTCGGGGGAACGCAAAAGTTTTGCGAGGGAATGCTACGGTTTTGTGAGAGAACGCAAAGTTTATCAGCGGAATACAAAACATTTGCAAGGAAACGCAAAAGCATTGACATATACCTTTTCTTCCCATCTAATGTTTTTCATCATGTCCCTTTAGGGGCTCTGTAAAAATGAAAAGTTCAAATGAATCCTAGAGCACTGGCTCTGAATCATTTATCGGAGTGGTTTATGGCATGAAGGCCGATATGTCTACAGTATATACTATGTAGAGAGCATCTGCATGCATCAGAACCTCTGGCTGAACCGGTACAGTACTCACGGGGCCCGCTGGTCCTCTGGGTCCTTCTTCACCCTAAAGGAATAATAATAAAAGACACACAAACACAAAGAAATTAAAATCATATGAACCACAGGATTCATTTAATCTGAACTTCAGTCAGTCAAAAGTCTTGTGTACACGAGACTACAAAGATCCGTCAAACAAGTGAAAAGATCACCCTCCTTCCAGCACAAACGCACAGAACTAACAAATAAAACATGCATTACACACCTTTTGCCCTTTTATTCCACCGGCTCCCTCCAGGCCAGTCAAACCCTGTGGAGTGAAATGTTAGAAGAGATGGATTTATCATGAGGTAAATAAACACACAAAATCTGATGGAATTTTTAATCAGGCCTCTGAGATGTTTCATACAGCGTCCCCTCCATCACCCTTCTGTCCATCCAGTCCTGTGACACCCGGGTCACCCTTCACCCCCTGAAAGACAACAACAACAACAATCACACGTACGCATACCACATATGAACACACAGATAATATTGTAAATTAAGAAGAATCTAAACATTTGAAAGACGAGCATAAGTAAACTGAAATTTAAATTTCAACAGCACTTCACTGACTATTATTTATTTTCCTGACCTTTTTTCAGGCCAGTAAAAAAAAAAAATCACAATTTGTAGCAAAGACTAAACTGCAATGAATTTGACACTCAAAAACACATCAAGTTATGAAGTCAAAGGGGGGAAAAAAGACAAAAGACAACACCATTTCAAACAAAGCAGAACAGAAACAATCTGAAGCTGTAATATGCATGATTCATTCATGCTGTGATGCATGCAGGGAGTCTAGCATCCAGCACCGCAGATATCACAATTTTTTTTTCTTCCTTTTTTTCTGGTGGCGGTGGTCGTGTTGATGCAGTGTTATATGGCACAGTCAAACCGATCTCTGAACTCTTATTTGATCTAACTTCCATTACACAAATGTTCTCATGTGTGCATAAATCACACATGTTGGTTTACCACTTAATTACAGCCACTAAACATGAAATCAATGTTCCGTAACTCACCACAGCACATCAAGTCACACAGATAGGACGGGAATTTATCGGCCAATAGATGGCACTTTCTCACTGAAGATGAATTCCTGTCTTATTCTGCGTCCATTTTGAGATGCTGTCCTCTCTCTAGACAATGCAAACTGAGCATCTTTTACACTGGCAGACGTGACAGCAGTTACTGTATGGAGTCTGAAAACCATTTTTAGGTTGGATACTACAATTATACAGGGTTCATAGTTAAATGATATTAAGATGAAGGATTTAGAATTGCATGCCGTGTTTTCTTTCAAATAAAAACACCAATAACCGCATTGAGAGAGTGTTTTAGTAAGTGTTGGAGAGAAGGGACCATCACAACACAATCATGTGGGGTTTTTACTGGTACACACTACATACTGTACACTGTTCAGCATGCGGTAGAGTCTGACACATTAAAATTCCTGAGAGGAGCTCCATGGAAAGGTAATACAATTTGTCTACTCAACCTGGAAAAGGCATTTTCCCCAAATTGTACAAGCTTTTCTTTTCAATAAAATTGCTTACAGGAACAACCAAGCAGACACAAAAGATACCAGTGTGTTTGATATAATGCCAAAGCTCACAATCTCTGTTCTTCTCTGTAATTGCCACCTCCCGAGTGATCAGATTGCTGTCTGTTTTGATTGCGTCTTTGAGGGCTCTGCACTGCACTATGCAATCCAATCAGTAAAAAAGCATCAAAAGCTTTAAGTTATATTCGAAAAGTTGACAAATGTTTTCACTGTCGCTTTAAATACATTAGAAATTCATGATTTATTTTTTTATTATTATCAGCTTTCTGAATGTTTCAATCTCATGATGCAATTTTGAGGGAAATATGGAAATAATAGCCTTGCCTAGTATGTCCCCAGTGTTGCATAGCATTTAAGAACCTCATTTAATTAATAATTTCTTTATTGAATATCATATCATATCATATCATTGGATTCTATTATCTTAAAACAGGATTTATTAAAAAAAAAGTTTCCTTGAACAAAAATAAACGTTATTAATTAAATACATTTAACATAATGAAATAAAGTAATGAAATTCAAAATAAATAATTACATAAAAAACATTTTAAATAAATAGCCTACATTTTAAATCAATTAAAAATAATATATTTCAATTAAATAATTCAATTTTAAATACATATAAAAAAAATGTAAATAAACGGACTTGAAGGACACAATGCTAATTGTCATCAGCTATAAAAGCAATAAAATGTCCGCTCGTTTAAATGATCCTGTGGTCGCGTTAAACTATATGAAAATGCATTTTCAAATTGTATTAGAGTTGTTGTGAAACTTCATGGAATAAAAACATCATGGAACAAAAAAGATCTAAACGATCAATATACAAAAACAAAACACAAAAATATATAAAAATGAACAGCTCGGGGAGTATTCAAAGAATATTCAACAAACAGTTGTTTATGTCTTAAGTGACATGTCATACATAAACAGCTGAGAGAAAATATGATGTTTATCAGTATATTATATCCATGCATTTGGTCTTAAAGTGACAGCAGTTCAATAAATAGTTGAATAAACCTCGGTTGCCGCTTGATACGTTTAGTTTTGGGTTTTGGTTTCATGTTCATGTTTTCTTGTCTTTTATTTAGTAATTCTCATAGTCTTAGATCCGGTCATGTCATGTGTTTCCCCTAGCGATCTTGTCATGTGCTTTCCCTGTTCATGTGTCATGTTTTGATTGGTTGTTCTGCTCATGTGTTTCTCTGTTCTGTTTTGTGATTGGTTAATTGTCCTGATTGTTGTTAAGTGATCTTGTTAAGTGATTAGTCTGCATATAAATAGCCCTCATATAGCCAAGCTTTGTTCCCTGTAACCACTGTTGGTGAGTGTTATGTTTTATGTTCATGTTTAAGTGAAGTCGTTAAGTCAAGTACGTTTATTTGAAGAAAGCTACACATGGGTTCTTACTGTAACTTGCCTCAGTGGACTTTGTTAGTAGGTTGCTAAGGCCGAAAGTACGTTAACCACAAACAACTCCCTAATGAAGAGCAGAAATGACTCAGCTCTGAACTCTTGCACTCTCTTCGCACTGTCAGGACAAACGTATGCAGACTGCTCCACTGTTCTCAGAGTCCAGTCACAGTCCAATGCCTGTATGAACGGGTGGAGATGACACACACACACCGCTCATAAGAGCAAATTGGAGCACTGCATAGTGCATACACACTCTCTTTCTGTCTGAGCTCAAAGGTGCAGTGAAGCAAAAAGCCTCTCCCTCTGGTCCTCTTTGTCAAGCACCAGCACGCTCGCCTAACCCCTGTGTAATCCTGAATCCCTGTGAGAAGATTTATAGGAAATGTTCCTGCTGAGGGAATAGTGTATTTTACGGCCAGCTGATGATAGACGGTCACTCGTGATCAGTAATAAAAGCCACGCAGAATGGACAGAGTCTGAATAGCTCTACTGTGAGCTCGACCACACAATTGCTTTTCTCACTTTGGGCTCTCCTGCTGAGAAAAGCAACTTGAACCAAGATGGTTCACCGGTCTTGCAGCTTGGCAAAACAGCAGTTTTATAGTCCAGTCAGACTCCCTGCCTCACCACTCTAAACCAATCAACAGGCAAATCTGAACAAAACCCTTTTTAAATCAGTAAAAGCAAGGCCATTTACACTTCCATTTGTAAACGCATGCAGGTACTGTGTGCACATTTGACCATGTCGACTTATAAACTCATCTCACACATAAAAATAAAAAAATTAAAAAATAACTTTCCAACATTGTACATGCATCACAGAGTAATAATAATGTTTTTGAGATTCATTTGGAACCATCAACTTTTTTCTTTGCCCCGACAAATACTTACAGGTGAAACTCGAAAAATTAGAATATCGTGCAAAAGTTCATTTATTTCAGTAATTCAACTTAAAAGGTGAAACTAATATATTATATAGACTCATTACATGCAAAGTGAGATATTTCGGGCCTTTATTTTGTTATCATTTTGATGATTATGGCTTACAGCTTATGAAAACCCCAAATTCAAAATTAGAATATTGTGAAAAGGTTTGAGCATGAGGAGAACACTGGCCTTTGGACGCGGCTTGGACGTGGCGTCCGTCAAAAAATACACTAGGCGCCTATCTTTAGCGAAGCGTCGCGGAGAGCGAGGCCGCGATCAGCCCCGGTAGCCGCGTCGCAGCCGTAACGCGCCGCAGACGTGTGCAGTGTAAATAAGGGGTTAAGGTGTGTTTGACTTGAAGCGGCGCTGTGCTGACCGATTCGTGTGTGAGCAAAGAGTTTAACAAATAAGCAAGTGTTTCATAGTTCTGAAAACAAGCCAGCAGCCTTTCTGATTGGCTTTCTTGTGTATTTGTATTCCTAATGGCCCGTGCAAAAATACCAGAAACCCAGAGGCATTTTTTGTTCTATGAAAGGACCGCAGGAAGGTCAAACACTGACAGACGGCCCTGATCCTGTATGATACAGCCTGACTTTAAACGCAAAGCCAAAGGGTCCAAGCCCCACCGAGACGATGAGGAACATTTCATCTCTGAATTCAGCTCATCTAGAGGTTAAAATAAACTTCTCACCACACAAGGGTTTGGAGTGTGTGCATATTCATACATAAAACTCAATCTGAGTGTCTCAGGATCATATGCTTTACCGTATAGAAACATTAATGTACTGTATTGACCACACAATATTAGTACAAATAGTTAAATAAAATAGAAAAATAGTTCCAACAGATTTAGGTGTGGTACCGAAATTGATACTGAGAACCGTAAAATTTTAATGGTATTGGTACCGACTACTGGAATTTTGGTATCGTGACATCCCTACCCAAGCCTGCATAATTTGGCCATCCAAAAACAATGGAAGTTAATATGTCAGATGGGTTTGTGTGGGATCAGGTAAACAACGGTTACTGGTTACTTTGTCCATTTAACTACACTGAAACAGTAATTACTGTAACTTAGAAGAAATTAAGAAATATTATTTTGATCTAAACTGGCCACTAACAGCAGAACAATAATAAAAAAATGATCTAGTGTTTAGACATCACACTATCTGAACGATAAACAATTATTAACTCACTTTAATTAGGCTACTGTACTTGTCAAACGAGGGACTTGAAACATGTTGTATCAAATTGACTGGAAAAGTATAGGCTATAAAACATATTTTAATTAATGGAGGTATTTAGGGACTGTTTTGGTGTGACAAACTCATGAGCGAAAAGAAAATCAGTAGTTCTTGTCTAGTAAAAAGACTAGTTGTCTAGTTCTTGTATAGTAAAAAATCAAAATAAAACAGGGAAAAAAAGAAGAAAAGAAATCTTTAAAAAAACAGATACATTTACTTGAGACTCCAATAAGATATTAAGACCAGCATTTTAATATACTTTATTTTTATCCCACTACCAAAATATTTTATTTTCTAATTTATGCAAACATCTAACACAAATTTGAGGTTTATGATTAAAACAAAATTAATAAATAAAATAGATAATGGGGTAAACAAATTAAATAACATAAAAAAAAACAGGTGACGAGTAGTCAAATAGAAAGCAAACAGTTTACATTATGTGGATAAATTATCAGAGGAAGGTTAAAGATCAGACAGGCATGTGGTCCACCTTGAGACCTGACTGTGTGTGTCAGCGGTGGTGTGAACTGAAGAGTTAAGGAGCTGCATGTAAACACTCACTCTTGCTCTCTCTCTCTCTCTCTCTCTATATATATATACATGTATATACTGTATATTTATATTCATACACTGCCATTGCCCCTGGTGAGATATGACACCCCTGGGCTTCATGAAATTATTGCAGACCTTTTGCAAAAGCACTGTTCATAATTACCATCTGTCAGGCTTGAGTCTGAGGGGTGATGCAGGATGTGTGTGTGTGTGTGTGTGTGTGCGGCTGTTTAACATGCTGAGCAGACAGCCAGCGTTTGACTGAGGGAAGCCAATCGGTAGGATGCGAGCATGTCCTTCCTTCTCTGTTCTCAGGAGGACAGCACAGAATAAATGCTTCATCTCACTTTACCAACAGACAGCACATGCGTCTCAACATCTTCTATGTCCCTGACAGTGGCGCATGTGTTACCACTGACCTCAAAACAACTCAAATCTAATGATGTCTAGTGTGCAGTATACACTATTTACCACTAACTACTCTTTAAAAATAACACATGAAACCATTACTGTAACAGTCTCATTCTGTTTTGGATTCATTTTCATTCTGTTCCCCATTCTGCTTTGCCTGAGTACTGTTTGCTAGTTAGTTTATGGATTTTGATTGGATTACGTTTATCTCGTTATCTCCCGAGTCGAGTGTTACCTTGTTGTATTTAATAAAGACTGTTTTTGTTCTCTACTCCTTTCATTGTGCGCTTAAAGCCACGCTGTGACAATTACATTATTCCACGATAAATGTAGCATGCTATTGTTGTACGTTCTTATAAAGTTCCAATCATTTTGGAAATAGTTATTGTGTCATTACAATTTTCTAGACTTTTGGCAGTCCAATCATGTTAAAAATCAAAGCTGCCGTCACTCTTTACATGTAAACTTAAGTTAATACACGTAATATCCCACAATTTACTGTGTTCAAGAGCAATGCACAATAGTGTTGTCAAAAGTAGCGACTTCGGTACCAAGTCGGTACTGAAATCTTAAAACTGTGATGATACCAGCATTTCACTCTTCCTTTTGAGCGCTGTTGAACAGATTATTAAACACCTCTGATTGGCCATTGTGTTCATGAGCTCAACATATATTTCTCTGATTGGCCATTGTGTGATGGTATCGTCTGCTGATATTGTCACATTTTTTCAATTTTCAAGTTTACTTTTGACAACACTAATGCACAATCAAAAATATGAGTTAATTTCACAAAAAAATACACTAACTTCTTCACTAAAAAAATACACAAACAATCTTCACTGTTCTGACATCCAGGGCAAGGACTCATGGTCACCACAAGAGGACACCCATGAGCATCCTTCCTAATCATAATCAATACTCAAATTGATGCTTCCTTGTTTTACATAAATTCTGTAGCAGCAGATCTAGGCAGGTGGAGCTGGGGGAGGTGGAGGATTTCAGAGTTCAACAACATAAGGGCAGATCCCTTGAGCGCAGATGATGACGCTTGAGTGATCAAGAACATTCCAATATACAAATAAGATTTCCTTCAATTACTCAATTTTCGTTCCTTGCTTCTCGCATCCTACGTGGGTGGAGCTGAGACACGAAGAAAGGAAGCGAGTAAAGGGAACAAGGATGCACAATTTAGAAATGAGAAGCACCCTTAGACTTCAACATGTACATGAAGGCCACATAAAACGACCAGGATGTTGATGATAAACAACATTCAACAACTTACAAAAAAATAAAATATATTTTTTTAGCTTAAAACTGCCACTAGAGTCACCAAACATAACAGTCAAAATAATGTCAATTTTCAAACAGTCCTGAACACTTTCCCTGTCTACCATTGGTCAAAAAAAAAAAGACAACAACAAAAAACAAACAAACAATTAGCTCCACCCCAGACTCATGCCATTGGTTGAGCCGATGTTGCTATATGTCAGGCCGGTCGAGTGGTTTAAACAAACAGAGCAATGTTTTAAAAAGTACAACACTTGCTTACTTTAAAAAACGAAGAAAAAAAAACCTTACATTTAAAACCTAGAATACAGAGGTAAATCTTACCTTAACAGCTTCAGCATCACATGTACCAGGTGGACCCTGTGTTGAAGACATAAATCTCAATATTAGTAAATCAAACTTACACTTCCATTTGGTAGTTCATATGTAAATGCTTTGGGCAAGAAAGATAATTTCATAAAAATCCAAAATCTGATATTGTACAATGCAAAACAAAATGGAAATTCAGCTTTAACTGCCTGGCACAGCAACCAGGACAACATTCACTGCGTATTAGCCTCTGTCGCCCACGACTGCAGCAACAACACCTGAAAATGTCCTTGACAAAGGTCACTAGACACATCAGCTCAACTAAATATCCAGACAGATAAGGGCTCCTGGACCGCACATGGCATTCCTCGACACCTCGAGGCTGGGGGAGGATGTCTGTGCCGCCCGGGGCCCTCGTCTCTGCCACCGAACAACAGGCCACTCATAAATGCCAGCTCCCGGGGACAGAAGCAAGGTTGGCACATGCCATGGAAATTATCGAGACACTGCCATTTAAAAATGTCACTCCATAAAACCACTTCCCTCCCGACTCTCCACCACTTTATAACTTTACAGTGGTGAAGAGTGACAGATTTACAGTATTGTGTGAAACTAAAGGGTCAGTCACTGTTAGTATTCAGAACAAATCTGCAGTTTGCAGGCAACTTTTGCAGTTCTCTTTGCAGTTTAGTAAATCTTTAACCGAACAGTTCAACCAAAAATGCCAAAATGCAGTCATCATTTACTTTTACAATGAATCAAACAAGCAATTACAATGAATGGGGTATTCAAGATTCAAAAGGTTGCAAAAATGTCATCGAAATATTATTAAAAAAATGGTCCTTACGACTGCTATTTCATGTCTTCTGAAGCCATATTATATCTTTGCGTGAGAAATAGACCCTTATTAACTAAAATTCCTGACATCTGGCACTGAATCTTTTCAATGTTTCAATTCACAAAACCAGTTTGAATGATTTGTTTTCCAATTCACACTTGTTGCAGCATTTGGATAAGTTCATCAGTAAATAATTACTTATTAATAATTAATGTTAGTCTGTTCCTCAAACAAAGCTATCATATGACTTCAGAACACTTACAATATAGTTCACAAGTAAAATGAACCACTTTTATGATGCTTTTGCATCTTTTATTTAAATTTTAGTTTGAGATCCAGTTCTCATTTATAGTAACTGCATAGAAAAGAGTGACCAGCATAGTCTGACAAACAGGTTTAGAACAAAATGACAGTAAAAAAAAGTGTCAGAATAAAAAAATTGGGGTAAACTCTTCCTTTAAGTATTCATTCAATATGGCAATGAATTAATCACTCTTTTCTCACTCAAAAGAGATTTAGTAAAGCTGCAATGTTTATCCAGTTCCATAGATGTGGGTACAAACACAAAGCCAAAGGCAATGTAAATATGCCAGCAATTTCTGATGCAACATACGTTTCAAAGGCTGAAGTGTGTGCATGTGATTTTAACTTCACACACATTTTCATACTGATGCCACGGCTTTGATGAGATGACTATTTATCAAGCAGTAAACTAGGGCCCCTTTGAGAGTCTCCTCGGGATCTTCAATAACACTTATGCATGGGACTGCTCTTAATATGGCCCTCTGGGCTGCTTGAAATCGTAATTTGAAACGTCGAGCCACACAGCATATGTGATGGAGATTTCACTCAAACCAATGCAAAAACCAAGAAAGCTCTGCTCATCTGGAGGGAGATAAATATAGCAGCAGGTATCTGACCATTTAGCACAATGACAAATTTTGTTTGCATTTTGAAGCAGATTAATGACAACAATTATGCTTTCTGATTCTGCAAATTATTGAATTGCAGGGGAAGGAAATTAGGAACAGAAGTGATATAAACTAAAAGGTGCAAATGAGATTGATATATGCTCATTTTAGCCATATGTATATATTAGGGGTGTAACGGTACACAAAAATCACGGTTCGGTACGTACCTCGGTTTTAAAGTCACGGTTCGGTACGTTTTCGATACAGCAAAAAGTAAGAAATGCCAGAGAAATTTCCTATTTGTTAAAAGAAAAAATATTTTTTAAATAAGTGTGAGTTTTCCTACATCTTGAAACTTTCAGGTTTATAAATGGGTGTCATCTTTGAAGGATGAACAAATAATGTTTTGGTCATCACATTAAAAATATCATTTAAATAGCCTATATGAAGAGTTCAGATGTAAAAGCCATTTGAAATTTTCTTCTAGAATGATCATTTTTATCAAGCTTGTATATTTAAGTTCAGTAATTTCACTTAAATGGCAATGAAGATTACCTATTAATTGTCATTTGAGTGAAATTACTGAACTTAATATACAAGCTTCATAAAAATGATCATTCTAGAAGAAAAATTTCAAATGGCACTTAGAGGCTTTTGCATCTGAACTCTTCATATATTTATTTATACAATATTTGAGTTTTTAAATGCTGGAAAAAGATGTGTGAAGTAGGCTACTTGAAAGCATTTCACTATTCCAGCCAAACTGGTTACATTTAGTGTTACTATATTAAATCCATGGTGAATGTTGCTGGTCTGTGGACGTAAAGTATTACTAGTTCATTCACGGCACAATGTTTCTCCTGGTGTCCACGTCAGCGCTGTTTGATCTAATAGAGATCTACGGTTAATAACGGAGAAATGTGAATGCTTCTCACTAGATCTCGCAGCGATGTTATTACTTCAGTGGCGAATTCAAAGGTTTTCTTTACTGGATCTTAGCGCTGTGTTGTAACAGTGTCGCTTGATCGAGATCGGCTCGCCTCGCGCTGCACAGATGTTGCTGGTCCGAACTGCGATCCGTGAAGCACATAATGAGTTTCGTTCCGCTTTCATTACGCTTGCCATTTGATGTTGCGCAACGTTGTGGTGGTCGCGCCAACGCGAATTTTGTCGGCAGGAAAAATGGTCCAAGGAATCGTTCGGTTCGTATGCGTACCGAACCGGAAGCCTCGAACCGAAACGGTTCAATACGAATACATGTACCGTTACACCCCTAGTATATATATATATATATATATAAATAAATAAATATGTGTGTGTGTGTATGTATTTGAATCTCCTGTACACACAGCATCGCATTGTTATCTCTTTCGCGCTTGAACGAACAAAAACACAAAAGTATGCCAAAATGGCCGCTATCCTCGTAAGCACAGTCTTAAATGAGTTAAATAAAGTCTTAAATGACCGTAAAATGTTGTGAGGCCATGGGATGTGTGTCAGATCAACGTCATGTCAAAAATCACTAGTTGCTCTTGACTGAATAACTTTTGCAACTTTAATAACTCTTAAATAATAATTTATGCAGTGAAGACTGTGAAGTGTTTGATAACTTTACATTATTATTCTACATTAATTTGAGATTAACTGTGAAATTACAATATTATATATAATTTTATATATAAAATTACAATATTAAAAACTTTAATGTTAGGTGTGATTAATCTTGATTAATTACAGAGGGAAAAAACGCAATTAATTAGTTAATATTATATATATACCACAATTGTTTGATTAACATTAATGAAACAGACAGCCTATATTAAGACCTAATATACAGCACAAATCTAATATCATGTTTTTCCCCAACAGTTAACCAAACGTTTACTTAAGACATAACAGATAATGTTTGCGTGAATGTTTTGAAATACTGTGATTCTGTGTATACCGTAAAACTTCAAATAATAGCCCGGGTTTTTATTTTCCCAAATCGTCGAACTGCATTTGAACTCTCTTGTATTTGAGACAGGCGTCTATATGAGACAGGCCTTTATAATTTCGCTGAAATCTTATGAGCTAATGCCAGCTGGGTACAGCTGGCCAATTGACGCGAAGCATGCAAATACTGACAGGTTCTCGGGCAGTATAAAATGCATGGGCGTGACAATTACGTCAGAACATTCTGTATGTCACGCTAGAAGTTTTATCTTCACGCTAGAAGTCATTTAAGTCTTAAGTCATTGTGGAAGTTGCAATAGAGGACTACTCATGGCTGCTACATGCCAGATATGTGCGGGTCCCATTGACCCGCCCGACCTTCACCAGTACTGTGTCACCTGCCTGGGCATCGCCCACGCCGAGGCGCCACTCACGGACGGCACGTGCACTCACTGTGCCGAGCTGCCAGTGCGTGCCCTCAGAGCCAGAAAAGCAGGCAACAGCGGGGATGGGGCCTACTGCCGCCAGCGAGCCGCTAGTGGGCCCTCCCTCGCCCAGAGACGAGTTCGACGCTGTCAGCTTTGCGGACACGAGCATCCCAAATTGGCGCGCACCCACTCCGCCACGCAGTTCATGTTCCTCTGCTGTCGCCACGCACTGGTCATTTTCGCGGACGCGCTGGACTCGACGCAGAAGGCTCCGTTAAAAAGTAACTAGGTCTGGTATATCAACCAGGCTGCTTCAAGGAAGAGGACTCTGTTCTTCCACGAGCACATGGTAAAATCGCGCAGGCATTCTAAAGGGACGAGGCGGAAGCCCAGGGCTCTGTGCGCTCGCCCCCGACGAGGAGATCTGTGCCCGTCCGTTCGCCTCTGGGCGCGGATCTCAGCTTGCAGTCTAAGCCGTGCAAGTTCACGGCTTATCTGTCTGGAAAAGAAAGGCTCCAATCACTCCCTCCGGCCTCTTTGGTGACGCCGTGGAGTCAGTTACTGAGCATTTTTTCTGAGGCGCAGAAGCACAAAGGCTATGAGGAGCGAATATTGCTGCTCGTTCCAGAACTCGTCGAGCTCTCTCTCTTCGTCGTCCCGCCTAAGTTTGGCTGAGCAGCCCGCCAAAAACTGCTAGGCAGTAGGCAGTGGGCAGGACCAGGAATGTAGCGACATGGACCACGGGAAGGGCCGCCGCTCAGGCTTGAGTCCGTCACTGACTTTGCCTTAAAAACGTCCTGTTCTGAGAATGGAAGTGCACAGTCGCTATTTCATGGTGCTCAAGAGGGATGGAAGACTCCGTCTCCGTCTGATATGTGTTTATGCTGTTATGTTGCCCTGTATCCTTCAGTGCAACTGGCTATTCTGATCTAACTGCGTATTCACAGTTGTTGTCGCAACAGCGACTGGCGCTGTGTTTATGTACTGATGCATTATGCTGTTATGTTGCCCTGTATTGTTCAGTGCAACTGGCTATTCTGATCTAACTGAGTATATTCACAGTTGTTGTCACTAAGGCCACTGACGCTTTGTTTATGTTCATACTGATATGAGTCTATACGGTTATGTTGCTCTGTATTGCTCAGTGCAATTGGCTATTCTGATCTAACTGCGTATATTCACAGTTGTTGTCGCTATGGCAACTGCCGCTGTGTTTATGTACATACTGATGTGTTTATGCTGTTATGTTGCCCGGTATCCTCCAGTGCAACTGGCTATTCTAATCTAACTGCGTATATTCACAGTTGTTGTCGCTATGGCCACTGACGCTTTGTTTATGTATACTGATATGTGATTATGATATGCAATTCCGGTGTACTTGAGCTGAGCTGTCTATCAGCTGTGAGCACTCCTAGAGGAGCAATGCTATTGGCTGTTGTTCTACAAGAGAGTGTCAGTATCCTCGTGGACCCGAACTGGCCGAATCAGTCCTGGTTCGCGGACCTGAGAGAGTTAATGGTGGCTCCCCCATGGAAAATCCCCCTCAGGAAGGACCATGCTGTCTCAGGCGGACGGCACGATATAGCACCCCAGCCCCGAGCTGTGGAACCTTCATTTGTGGCCGCTACGGGGACCTTGAATGAGCGGGACACTCTGCATTCACGAGTGCTGAGCAGAGTCAAGGTGCGCGCCTATTACCAGATCGCCTCTGCGCTCTGAGATGGGTGCCAGGACATCGATTTGACCCGGGGATCGTTCCGTGTCGGATGTTTTGCGCTTTCTACAGCTCGGAATGGAGAGCGGGACTTTGCCATTCACGCTAAGGTGTAGGTGGCCGCTATTGCTGCTGTTCGTTCCCCGGGTTACGGGCAATCGATCGGTAAGCACGCTCTGGTGATCAAATTCCTCAGTGGAGCGAGGAGATTGTGTCCTTCACGGCCGCCCTCCGAGCCGCCGTGGGATCTAGTTCTGTTTTTGAGAGCTCCATCTCTACCACCGTTCGAGCCCCTAGCTTCGATTGCGGTTGAGGAGCTTTCCCTGAAGACGGCCTTACTTGCTCTCGCCTCAGCGAAGCGCATTGGAGACTTACACGCGTTCTCGGTGAACGACGATTGCATTTGTTTCGGACCTGGCGACTGCAGCGTCACTCTCCGGCCGAGACCAGGCTACGTTCCGAAGTCACTCAATACACCGTTTAGAGCACAGGTTGTTTCACTGCCCGCCTTTTCTGCTGAGCCATCAGCCTCGCGTGACGCCGACGCTCAGAGCTCTGTTTGCCCGGTCAGGGCTTTGCGGACAGTGGATGGCTCGGCCGCCTTTCGTCAGTCAGACCAGCTGTTTGTGTGCATTGGTCGATGTAATAAGGGACGTGCCGTTTCAAAACAGAGACTCTCACTAGATTGTGAATGCTATTGCATTGGCTTACGAATGCCAGGGGAAAGATTGTCCCCTTAACATCAGAGCTCATTCTACGAGGGCAATTGCTTCCTCATGGGCCTGGGCTAAAGGTATGTCTATCCAGGATTTATTCACATTCGCCAGGTTTTACAAGCTGGATGTATCCTCTGTAGCGTCACATGTACTTTCGGTGAGTTGAGTTTTACTGAAAATGTTTTGTTATCTGTTAACCAGCTATGCAGTAGTTACCATAGCTGCTAACTCTGTGTTATGGTTAATAAAGTTGATGCAGCTGTCACCGCAATCGCCGTCGGCACTGCGTTGAACTCTCAAGCTTGAGTGCTTATTGTGTTGTGTCTGCCCTATTCAGTGCAGCATTCAATTCCATTGCTTTGAGATATGTAGATTTTGATAAGGTCGGAGCAGGCCTCTCTTTGGTCTAGTTCCTCCTATCAGATGAGAGCGCTCTTAGTGACGCAGCTATTGGCTAGAACTGTCTTGCTTACGTTGGGTGTGGTTTGACCCCGTTCAGGGCTTATCTTCACTGCTCTCACGGCGGGATTTAATACAGTTCCCATATACGTCACGCTGACGTAATGTTTAAGTTACCGCCTCGAAAGGGAACTGCATTTTTCATGGACAAAGGAAAGGTACTCCTCTCAGAAAACGTACAAATAAAGAAACTTTTAGATTGTTATTTGGAGCATTGATATCGCTAGATGACGGCTTAATTAACAAATTTTCGCAAATACCTGAAATTCGACCACAATTTACATTTTTCACTTGTTTTGCCTGTAGCTCGTAATTAGCCCTTGCGCATTCCGACTCATTTTGCCAGTACGGGTCACACACACACACACACACACACACACACACACACATATATATATATATATATATATATATATATATATATATATATATATATATATATATATATATACACATTATATACAAAAGCTGTGTTTACACTATGACATAATTACCGTAGTCTCGTAATGACAACACGTGACTTTCTATACGGAGCTGTTTAAGTTCTAAGACAGGGGATTAAGCGTTTCTATGGCAACACTGTCAAAGCCTAAATTAATCTGCAGTGGCCATGGTGGTACAATCTTACAGGCTGTAATAACGAGCTCTACCATGTAATGCTTTTTACAAGTTGAAATATTGTAATTACGTAGGTAATTTCAACATGGTGTGAACGCACCTACACACACACACACACACACACACACACACACACACACACACACACACGGGTTGGACAACGAAACTGTAACACATCTGTGACCAGGACAGCAAGTCTTTCTGGTGTATCGAGAGCTGTGGTATCCAGGGTAATGTCAGCATACCTCAAAGAAGGACGAACCACATCAACAGAAGTAACTGTTGATACAAGAGGAAGCTATCTAAAAGGGATGTCCAGGTGCTAACCAGGATTGTATCCAAAAAACATAAAACCACAGCTGTCCAACTCACTACAAGAATTAAATGTGCACCTCGACTCTCCTGTTTCCACCAAAACTGTTCGTCGGGAGCTCCACAGAGTCATATTTATGGTCGGGCTGCTATAGCCAAACCTTTGGTCACTCGTGCCAATGCCAAATGTAGGTTTCGATGGTGCCAACAGTGCAAATCTTGGGCTGTTGACAATGCGAAACATGAATTGGTCTCTGTTGAGTCCACCTTCACTGTCTTTACCACATTCGTGTGAGTTACAGTGTGGTAAAGCCCCAAAGAGGCTTAACACCCGGATTGTTGCGTGCCTAGAGTGAAGCACTGGGGTTGATCAGCGATGGTTTTGGCTGCAATATCATGGCATTCCCTACTGTGGACGTGTCACTGCAAAGAACAACAGAACCATTCTGGAGGACCATGTGCTCCTAATGGTTCAAACATTGTACCACGAAGGGGGTGCTGTGTACCAGCATGATAATGCACCAATATACACAGCAAGACTTTTGACAGTATTGGTTTGACAAACATGAAAGTGTAGTTGAACATCTCCCATGGCCTGCCCAGTCACCAGATCTAAATATTTTTGAGGCACTTTGGGGTATTTTGGGGACGCAAGACAGAAAACGTTTCCTCCACCAGCAGTGACCTGGCCACTGTTCTGGCTCAAAATCACCCTGGCCACTGTGCAGGACCTGTACTTGTCATTCCCAACACAAATTGATGCTATATTGACCATAAAGGAGGCCCTACACCATACTAATAAATTATTGTGGTCTAAAAACCCCTGTATATTCAATCATTTAAGACTAAAAAGTATTGATACAACTTTATCACCTTAAAATGAACTGGTTTTCATGGTTATTAGGAATGAATGATACCTATCTAAACTTTACTTTTGGACCATGCAACATCTGGACTTTGCGCTTTCAATTTTAGGAGAAATGTTGGAGAATTTAGAACATTACAGAAATGTCTCACCAAAATATATGAGACAAACACGCAGGGTTTAAAACTTTGTGAATGACAGGCCTAGAAATTTGTGGAGATTTCTGCAGAGTTTTGCAGGAACAGATTCTGTGTGGGCCTGAGAGTGGCTCATAATGTTAATGCTGATATATACCAAATATGTCATCCACTGCATCAACAGGTAATACCAGACATTTTTTACAACGTGCTTCCTCACTAAATAATTAAAAATAATCAAATCTACGGTGGCCGAGAGAGCTCAACGTGCTGTAACTGAAGAAAACACATGCAAATAGAAACAAAAATGCATGCAAATAGAAAAAAACACATGCAAAGAGAAAAAAAACACCCGCAAATTAAGAAAACATCTTCATCAGTTTCACAACACACATGTGCTCCAAATACTCACAACACAACCAAATACAGAAACGCACTGCCATGGAAACATTCCCGTTGTGGTCTGTGTTATTTGCAGCGCGTTTCTGTATTTGGTTGTGTTGTGAGTATTTGGAGCACACATGTGTTGTGAAACTGATGAAGATGTTTTCTTAATTTGCGGGTGTTTTTTTTCTATCTGGATGTGTTTTTTTCTATTTGCATGTGTTTTCTTCAGTTGCAGCACGTTGAGCTCTCTCGGCCACCGTACAATTCAGTTCCTGAACTGTAACAGTACAGTTGTCGGTCTCCCTCATTATTAAATATTTGGCCACTTTCTTGTCCACACTCTTTTTTCACAAACTATAAACTAAGTCTTACCGGTGGTCCTGGAGTGCCCGGTTCTCCTGATTTTCCCCGCCGGCCCTGCGACACAGAACATGAGAGAATAAGTAAAGACAGACCGTTTCAACAACAGGTTTATGCTTGGCAATGCTGGGTGGCAATTAGAAGACGACAGCTCCTCTTGTAGCAGTGACTAATTTGCTTTTAATTAACCGAAAGAAAACAGCTTAATTGCATAGCTCTGTGTGGTGCATCGCTTTCTCAATACCACCCAAGTCTATCACCTCCCTCCCAGCTGTGACAAACCCCGGCCACATCAATCAAAGCAGGCCCTCTGTGACGAACAGAACGGGCCCCTGTGCACGGACCCGAATGCTCGCCTGGACATAATGGACTATTCACAAATATAATAACCCCCTTCAATTCATGTGCTCGAAACACACAAAACGGCAAAGTGCATGAGGTGGGCACAATGAAAGCCGTCAAAACTGCCAGTCACCGGTTTAATTTTTCGAAGCGGCACGATGACATGAGCGTATCGAAAAAACTGACATAAAGACAACCTCGAGGAAATTAGTTTCCACATTGTCGCTCGAAGAATGAGCAGGACGTCTTTGCTAAATTAATTTTATGGAGACGTTTTATATACATGCACACGGTGCAATTTCAGCACTATGTACAGCTTTATTACGAATTCAGCAGGCGGCGGAGGAGGACCAGACTGTTTTTTGTCTTTTTTTGTGTGTGTGGGGAGTGTTTGTGAGATCGCTGGTCATGGTTGGATGAAAGAGGAAGTGGAACATTGCACACAAAAGGCAGTGGCTTGTCTGTATCCCCAGAACTGTTCATTTACATATTCTTTGATTCGACGATGTTGAGTTTGCCTGTGTGTCATTTTCATTACCTGCAACATAAAGAACTCCCAAAAACTGAACCACTTTCATCATCAGGCCTTGTATGAATGCACGTGTGCTGGTAATTTTAGAGCAATAAGGGAAAATTAACCTTAATGACAAAACAACCAGAAAGAATCTCAGCAGATACTTGTATCAGACATTGTCTGAAATTCCCTGCTCAGATGTTTCTCTTCTTGATGTCCTGGTGTGTAACTATGGCCTAATTCTAGGTTGTTGTGGATGGTTGCTTGGGTGTTTCTAACTGGTTGCTTACTGACAGGATAGGCAGGTAACTTGATATGGTCAAGATATAGTGCCTCTTTCATGGTTCTCAAACATGTTGCTTTATGTTGGTTTTTAGAAGATGGCGGGTGACCAACCAATGATCAGCTAATATTTAGCTTGGACCAGCTAAAAAACTGTCCATAAACAGTTAAACCATGCCCTAACCAGACATAATGCAATGTGATTCCAGCGACAAGATTTTTTTCTGTCCACACCAGATGATACACGACTACAAAAAGTAACAGCCAATCAGAAGAGCGCGTGGGCGGAGTCTCTTTCCAGGCCACTGCACTCGCAATAAAATGGATAAGTACATAATCAAATTCATAAATATTACACCCTTTTACAAATTAAGGCCCCGATATATGTCAAGCGAAATTGAAGAACGAACATTATGTGACATCATTTCGTACAAAATCAGGTCAAAACGAACTTGGTTTGGAGTTCGTTTTGGGAGTTCAAAACAGCTTGCCATGGCTGGTAAACACCTTTCTACTACAATTGGTCCGTGGCGATTACATAATAGGCAGGTGTGCGCGGAGGCTCCGCCTTTCACGTGGAAATCTTATCCGGTTCATTTCTTCTGTTCAGTCCGTTGAGGTCAGACATCCGTGAGTGAAAACATAAACACAATGGAGATCTGATTTATAGTAGAAAATGAAGTTGTACTTCTGATGAAGCGAGACACTGACATGTTTAATACGGTAACGCTCCTTAAAGGGATACTTCACCTCTGCAAAGATGAATGTGTATTTAAAATGGGTCATTTATGTAGAAGAAATGTAAAATTATTTTTGAATTTGGAGCTTTCTAGACTGAGAAAAGCCAGAAAATGTATTTTTGGCTTATGTGGATGAAAGACAACAACTCCCAGAATGCACTTGCTTTGCTGCCCTAGGAGGCCACGCCTACCGGTAATAGAGCGCAGTAGTTAAACAACAAGTCTAGGCTACTAGTGAGTCTCCGTGATGAGTCTGCCCGGGATTTCGAGATCGCCCAAAATGTCCGGGATTCGGCTTTTGCGTACAGTCGCCATTCATTATGTTTACTGTGGCGAGCAGGACGAGGCCGGTGGCGTGATTACTGATGAGAGACACCTGTAAGACGCATCGGTCTCGTATCTCTCACGGAGGAGCGGGAATTTTCTTAGCAATGTTAAAACGCACATCAACCGATCACTTCTTTAGCGTTCATGTAAACAATACATTCAGATTCACCAATCGGAATGAATTCATTTAGATTGAAACAAAAGGTGTGCATGTAAACAATAAATGGCGACTGCAGAAAGCAAAAGCTGAATCCCGGACATTTTGTACGATCTCGACGGCCGGACAAGTCCGGAAAAAAGAGGATGAATGGTAACCCCTACTACTCAGCTTTCTCCACAGAACAAGAGCCTGCTAGCTTAGCTTCCAAACAAAGATGTCTGACACTATGTGTACATTCTGTGAGTGAGATCCCACCCTCTATGGGCGGGTTGAGAACATGCGGGACAGCCCCTTCTACTGACTGTAGTCTTTAGCCTCTGGCCATAAAATCCTCCGATGACGCAAAATGACGATTTTTGCGTCATCGGAGGATTTTTTCCAGAGAAAAAATACAGAAATCTCTCGTCTCAGGGGGATATGAGGGTAGAAAGCATGGTAATTTGAAAATACTACAGGTTTTCTACTAATACAAAGCTTAATGCTAAATCCTGAAGTATCCCTTTAATTTTAAGCAATCTATTGTATAAAGTGCTATATAAAAGCGACGTGACTTTACTGGAGTGCCGAATTGCAGAGCTCGAGCAAACATCCATGTTGCTATGATCAGTTCAGATGCTTTTCTTATGATTCTTATTAAAAATTCTTGCTGTTTTTAAAATTTTGTTGTGTTTATTCTGTTATTGAGAGGAAAGCAGGCAGCACATATTTACATATCCATCTAAACGCCGCTTTGAGCTGTGTGGGCGACGTCGGATGTTCGCTAACAGTATATCGCTGCTCACGTATTTCGAACTTCGTTTTACCCCTAAACGAAGAATGAAAAAGAACTTCGCCGTGAGTATATCTGGGCCTTTGGGGATGTCTCGATCAAGTTTTCTGTGCCCCCGATTCAATCAGTCATTAAATATTGAGTATCTGCCAATACAGAGTCTGTCCAATATGTACATTTTCCTAGTGATTGGTGCACACTTCAAGTACATTAAAGTTATTCAAATCAATCCAATGCAAGGCCGTGCAGAGAGTTTCTCTGGGGCAGCTCAAATGTAAAAAAGGGGGCATCGATCACATCGACCGACTCGGGACATCCCTATATTAAAAATACATAGTGAGTAAACGAAACAATCTTTGTCATAGAATACACTTGTTTGTCCACATTGAGTTCCCAGTTTGAACGTTTTTTTGTTTTCTTTCATTTGTTTTTACGATATGAGGTTGTAGCTTTCAGAATGGCTATAAAAGGTCACGCAAAATGATCGCGTTAAATTCTTTACACAATAAATAAAGCACATAACCAGTACCTCATTGTTATACTTTGTATGTTGTTGTTCCAGCTGTGACGTTGTCAGAAACAGAAACTGTTTCTAAAGTAAAATCCCAGTTCGCTTGTCGCATGTTGCCCTCATGGCTGGTTAGGACAAAAACTAACAAGGAAAAGATACCTTTTATCGCGTGTCTGGTTACGACACTCTGTTAAACTGGATTTTCCATCCAATCTTCAATCCACACGCATGATCCTCTTATCAACAAGCCTTTGATTCAACAAACAATTTGAATGTATCATTCAGATAGCATTAACTGAAAAAAAAAAACCTTTAAAAATGAGCAAGATTTATACTATAGAATACATCACGGAGATAATAAGATCAAAATCCACTCCTCCCTACTCATCCACTGCAAATATTTCTGTAAAATATCAATTATAACTGAAGTAGTTCAGTAATGCCAACATAATTATGATTGTTCTGCTACAGTAAGCAAGGCATTAGTATAAATTAGGAATATGAGGAAATATTAAAGAGAAAATATGTAATTCTCAATATGTAATATGTAATTCTCATGGCTTTGAAAGTTTATATCCATCATCTGATTATGCTGTTCAGTGAAAATCAGTCTGGGTGTTATCAGCAGTAATGATATGTTAACACGATGCAGATTCTGCACAACAGTTCAATGAACGGTTTGTTCACGTTTCAGCCTGTGCTTTCTGAAAAACACAAGACAACAAAAGCTATATGAAAAAAATATGCCAAACAGATGATGAATGATGTATTTTCTAATTATCTTCTCTTTTTTTTCCTAAAATATTGCTCTTATGTGAATACTAATATCTTGGTGGTCATGAGATCCGCCTCATGCATTATAGAAATGTGTGTGTGTGTGTGTGTGTGGGGGGGGGGGGGTGTTACATGCAAAGCAAAAGTTGTAGATTACATTAATTGAGAGTGCCTCGCAAACCACAGGTCTGGGTTTTTTTCTAGTTGTTCATTGGCTCAATACAATTTTCAGCCAACACCCGTTACATGATCTTTAAGAAATCATTTGAATGTGCTGATTTGGTGCTCAGTTGCACAGTTGTGGTACTTCAAGTGTGAAGCCTTCAGTTGCTAAAGCTTTGAATACACTTGCAAGTACCTTTATACTTTCAAGTAAAATCCTGGCTAAACACAAACACATTTATCCAGAAACGCATCCCCCTGTCGTTGTTGGTTTTTTCTGAGAGATGTAGGGCATGCACACTACTGTCTAAAAAGAAAGAAAGAAAGCAAACTGGATCTAACCAGGACAGAAAGAGACATGGACGGCCCAGATGCACCACAACATGAGGACAAGTACATCAGAGTGTCTAGTTTGAGAAACAGATGCCTCGCTGGTGCTCAGCTAGAAACTTCACTGAACAAACCAAACACCAGCTTCATCTGTGAAGTGAAGAGCAGACTCTGAGGTGCTGGCCTTTACATAGAGTTTCAAAGAGAAGCCACATCTGACACTGGCAAAGAAGAACATGGTTACAATGGGCAAAAGAACATATAGATGCAGACTATTCTTAAAGGGATAGTTCGCCCAAAAAATGCTGTCATCATTTACTCACCCTCAAGTTGTTCCAAAACTGTATGAGTTTCTTTCTTTTGTTGAACACAAAATAATATATTTTAAAGAATATTGGTAACCAGACAGTTGATGGTTAGCCACATTCTTCAAAATATCTTCTTTTGTGTTCAAACTCATACAGGTTTCGAACAACATGAGGTTGAGTAAATGACAACATTTTCATTTTGGGGTGAACCACCCGAAATTGCTTTTTTAAAGACCAGACAACAAACGGCTGGTAGGGACTACACGAGCTTCCTCTTGGGTTAGTGACATCACTAACCCGAAAATGTACATAAACCCCACCCCCGGGAACGTGATTTATAGATTATCATGACAGAATATGCTAATCAATGACAAGAAGATAACTACACATAAGCTACATAAATTCATCAACATGTAGACAACATTTCTGAATGGTTAGTTGTCACTTCTTGAGTCTCTCCATCTTTGTCTGACTCCAGTTTGAACATAAAAGGCTAAAAGTTTTTGAAATGTTCAGTGCATGTCTGTGTGAGGACACAAGCTGTTGAAGCTCCGCCCTCTGTGCCGGGAGCAGCAGCTCATTTGCATTTAAAGGGACAGACACAAAAACGGTGCATTTTTGCACACCCTCAAAAAGGGACAATTTTAACATGCTATATAAAAATATCTGTTGGGTATTTTGAGCTAAAACTTCACATACACACTCTGGAGACATCAAAGACTTATTTTACATCTTGTGAAGAGAGAATTATACCACCCCTTTAAGAATGGATGCATTTATGTTTAAGCTGTTGAATGAAGACTTTGATTATGAGGTTATGAGAAATGCCTAAGAGATAAAACTTAAGCTGATTATCTTAATAAACTGACAACTAAGTATGTCACAGTGAGGAAATTTTCACACCAGTAAATATACTTGCGACACACAGCTAGTACAGTAAATGGGGTATAGAAATCGCTTTTGAAAGCGCTCGCTTTTCACGCTCGAATTTGCGATCACGTGTACTCTGTGTATAGGCCTAATTTGCAGGCATCAGAGAGCTGATATCAATATGTCAGGTATTAAAATCACTTTTATCAGCAGCCATATCACCCTGTAGGCCAAGACTGGTTGCCCACTGAAGCTAAGCAGGGTTGAGCTTGGTCAGTACCTGGAAGGGAAACCTCCTGGGAAAACTAGGTGCTAATAGAGGTGTTAGTGAGGTCAGCAGGAGGTGCTCACCCTGTGGTCTGTGTGGGTCCTAACGCCCCAGTATAGTGATGAGACGTTAAACTGAGGTCCTGACTCTCTGTGGTCATTAAAAATCCCAGGATGTCCTTCAAAAGAGTAGGGGTGTATCCCGATATCCTGGCCAAAACTTTCCCAGTGGCCCCTGTCCATCATCATGGCCTCCTAATCATCTCCACACTGATTGGCTTCAACACTCTGTCTCCTCTCCACCAGTAAGCCGGTGTATGGTGGGCGTTCTGGCGCACTATGGCTTTCCGTCGCATCATCCAGGTGGATGCAGCACATTGGTGGTTGTTGAGGAGATTCCCCCCCTTCTGTAAAGCGCTTTAAGTGCTTAGAAAAGCGCTATATAAGTGTAACAAATCATAATTAAGTGTAACAAATCACTGTGCTGCAACTCTGCAGCTCGTGCTGTATTTCAGTTTATAATTGTAGTGTCCATTGTCCAACTAAACAAACTGGTTTTAATCTGTGTAGAAAAATCAAAAAGACAATGGGGCAGTGCCGGGGCGAGCAAGTAATGTAATCTGTGTACGGTCCAACACTGTGTAACACCGGTAACACCGACAAAGGCAACAAGCGTACTGACAAGTAAATAAGATTCAAATTAAAAAAATTAATTGTCAGACCGGGTCAAATAATATTTCTATTTCACAGTACATAAAATAAAGTGCTTATAGCTGTGGGATGACCTGTTCAGACAAGGGCATCTCTACATGTCAAAAAAAAAAGGGATCAATTGTGTGACACTTCAACCTTTCACACAGACCTCAGATCACTCACACACAGCCTCGTTTTCCTCTCACCCTGTTGCTATGCAACCCAGAGCGGCCTATACATTTCACAACATTGATTATTGTAAGTTCTTGTGAGGGCCAAGTTTAGGTCACAGACATACATTAGGGAGCAACAGCTGTGGGAGGTGTGTGTGTGTGCGCGTGCGTGCGTGTGCGTGTATGTGTGTGTAATGCATGTATGAGAGAAAGGGAAAAAGAATGACTGATTAATGATTGTTTACATGCACAGATTTCCAACTCAAATGAACTCATCCAATTGCAGAGTCTGAAAGTACACAACCCCAAACTCTGTAATCCTATGAAAATATCCGTTCACACGAGCATCACACATATTCTCAACAATATTTATATGTATACAAAGAGTCACATTTATTTATCATACTGACTAGAAGCAATGGGAATTATATGAGGTCAAATGGAACTACTCTGGTTCTGATTCCACAATATTAACTACACTACCGTTCAAAAGTTTGGGGTCAGTAAGATTTTTTCATTAAAGAAATTAATGCAAGGATGCATTAAATTGACTAAAAGAGACACTAAAGATATGTATAATGTTACAAAAGATTTTTATTTCAAATAAATGCTGATCGTTTGCACTTTTTAATAAAATCAAATAATTGGATAAACCAAATCAGCATATTAGAATGATTTCTAAAGGATCATGTGACACAGAAGACTGAATGACTGCTGAAAATACAGCTTTGCCATCACAGGTATAAATTCTCTTTTCAAAATATTAAAAAAGAAAACAGTTATTTTAAATTATAATAATATTTCACAATATTACGGTATTTTTACTTTTTTTTTTTTTAAACAACATAATAAATCTTATTGACCCCAATGTTTTGAACTGTAGTGTGTATTCTGTAACTAAACATACTTACAAGAATTGAGCACAACATAAAAAAAGCAGTGTGCAGTTCGAATTGAACATGAAAGAGGTTCAATGAGTAGCCTATTTCAAGAACTGTTCCACACTATTCAGTGAGTGAGCGAGTCATTGTAGGCCAGTTCATTGAAGGCCTAAGTTTAACTGATTTATTAAGAACAACCAGCTCATAAGAGTCATTTTTTCAGGATTTGGACTCCACTGGTCTCATTGTGTGAAGAAAGACATTAGGCCCTTTAACACATACTGTACAGTCTTTTCTGGTAAATTACTGGCACGTTTGAGCTCCCGCAACAACCAATGAGGTTCATTCTCGTGTTACGCAGCACATTTTAGCTCCCGCAACAACCAATGAGGTTCATTCTCGAGTTACGCAGCACGTTTGAGCTCCCGCAACAACCAATGAGGTTCATTCTTGTGTTACGCAGCACGTTTGAGCTTCCGCAAAAACCAATGAGGTTCATTCTTGTGTTACGCAGCACGTTTGAGCTCCCGCAACAACCAATGAGGTTCATTCTCGTGTTACGCAGCACGTTTTAGCTCCCGCAACAACCAATGAGGTTCATTCTCGAGTTACGCAGCACGTTTGAGCTCCCGCAACAACCAATGAGGTTCATTCTTGTGTTACGCAGCACGTTTGAGCTCCCGCAACAACCAATGAGGTTCATTCTTGTGTTACGCAGCACGTTTGAGCTTCCGCAAAAACCAATGAGGTTCATTCTCGTGTTACGCAGCACGTTTGAGCTTCTGCAACAACCAATGAGGTTCATTCTCGTGTTACGCAGCACGTTTGAGCTCCCGCAACAACCAATGAGGTTCATTCTCGTGTTACGCAGCACGTTTTAGCTTCCGCAAAAACCAATGAGGTTCATTCTCGTGTTACGCAGCACGTTTGAGCTCCCGCAACAACCAATGAGGTTCATTCTCGTGTTACGCAGCACGTTTGAGCTCCCGCAACAACCAATGAGGTTCATTCTCGAGTTACGCAGCACGTTTGAGCTTCCGCAAAAACCAATGAGGTTCATTCTCGTGTTACGCAGCACGTTTGAGCTTCTGCAAGAACCAATGAGGTTCATTCTCGTGTTACGCAGCACGTTTGAGCTTCCGCAAAAACCAATGAGGTTCATTCTCGTGTTACGCAACACGTTTGAGCTTCTGCAAGAACCAATGAGGGTCATTCTTGAGGATCATGAGGTTTTTTTCTTGCCCGTCAAGAAGGTTTGGTGCAGGTTCGGTTGAGCTTCGGTTGTTTATGTTTCCTGATCAATGTTTATATGTGAATAACAGCCTAAATTAAAGCGGTTCATCATATAAAGCGATCAAGTCTCTTCAGAAAATTTGGACTAAAACGCCCAATTCATATGGATTAGATTTACGATCTCTTTATGAACTTTTTGAAGCGTCAAAGTGGTAGTTGCTTCAAATTCTGGTCATTTTACAGAAATTTACTGGGATTGCTGTGTGAAAGGGGCTATTGTCTGTTTGTAGTATTGTAATGGCCCCGGTCTGTCACGTCAAATTCAATTCAGATTTCAAGCTCACAACTTAGCTAAAATGTGATTTCTGTTGCTGCGGTACTGAAGATCAAATCTCTATTCAGCAGAGTATTCAGTATTCAGTGAAGGAATTCAGACATTACAGAACCGTTAATAAAACCAAGCATGAGATATCCCCATACTCAGGACAGACGTTTGCAAAGCCTTATCTGAAAGGTTTTACCATATGCTTTAATCTTTCATTTGAACCGTGCCCCACACAGTCGGGCCTGGAGAATGCCAGCGTACCCGCAGGACGGACTACACTAAAATGAGATGGGTTGCTTACGTCTAACCCACTTCTGTCTCGCCAGGAGCAAAGCAAACAAACATCAACCTGGGTAATCTTTAAAGCAGCGCTCTAATCCTGATCTGAGATGTCAACAGTCTCACTGAGACCCCGCCTGGGTCAGGTGCCGTGGATTACAGAATATGTGTTAAAGTGACGCATGGGGGTGAGGAGGAGGGAATGACGGACATAAAGGCACATCTAGCATTTCAAAAGCTCCAGTAATCTGCTGTGAACACACACACTCCTACAAAGAAGAGGTCAGATGATAAGCCAGAGAGAGCCTGTAATGTCTGTCATTAAAGAATCTAATCCTCTACACACATATATATATATATATATTTCCCATAAGCTGTTGGAATGTTTGGAAAGGAAGTCTCTTTCACTTACATGCATTCCTCAAGACATTTTGCTGTTGAGATTAAAGACAAACAATATGAAGGACATTTCAATTTTTATTTGAACTTCTTTTTAAAAAATTGACGAATGAATATGATGGATGCCAGCATAACGTTGCATTTTCTACCTTCAGCCTTCTTGACCACACATATGATGCCTTAAAATGCTGTCTAGGTAGGGAGCTCACTGAGTTTTGGAACAGAGCTCCAGATCTACCAGTAATAGCCTATATTTTCTTTCTTTTTCCACTCAGAATCTACAGGAAATCAAAGAAAGTGGCTTCTCTGTAATTGGTGTAATTAAAAATCTGCAGAACAACAATCCTCATGCAATTTAGCTCTTATCACTCATTACAGTTACCCACAATATTTTGTGGATGCTTTTGTATATGTACACAGATGTTGTTGCACTGCTCAAATGCAATGCGAAACCCCCGTGAAACACACGCTACAGGACATGACAGCCACCAGCCAGTGTCTTGTCTCCATGGTTACAGGTTGCTCCTCTAGTGATATCTGATAAAATGAAGTCTCTTTTGCCAATTGATCCTGTGCTCCACCACTGGTGTCACCGTGAGTCATCCGGGAGCCACACAAGTGGTTGTGTGTGTGCTGGTGATTCACACTCAACCATCATGGCCACAGACAGATAGTCAGACCCACACAACAGTTTATATTAGGGCTGGGTAAAAAAAAAAAAAAAAAAAAATAGATCTCATTTTGAAGAACTGAAATTGATTCTTAAAGGGATAGTACACCCAAAAATGCTAATTCTGTCAGTAATTACTCACCCTCATGTCGTTCCAAACCCGTAAGACTTTCGTTCATCTTCGGAACACAAATTAAGATATTTTTGATTAAATCTGAGAGCTTTCTGTCCCTCCATAGACAGCTACCACTTTAACGCTTCAAAATGTTCATAAAGAGAGAATTAAACTAGTCAATATGAATTGAACATGTATCTTCAGAAAATTTGGACTAAACTGCTCAATTTATATGGTGAACAGATTGAATTTAGGATTTTATTCACATATACTTTGAGTTCTGAAGATGAACGAAAGTCTTACGGGTTTGAAACGACATGATGGTGAGTAAATGATGACAGTGAACTATGCCTTTAAATCCCAAGAATGTTTCAGTCTATGCTGTTGTCAGGTTTCGAACAATGTCAAGTAATGTTATATTCACCTCAAAAGCCATTAGGCGCATTTTGATAAAAATATAAACTATATTGCATATTCATTGTATTTTTACTTCAATATGTATTGTGTTTGAATACATTTTTAGGTTTTTTTATGACAGCCACCATTTAAATGTTTAAATTTTTAGAAAAACATTACATTTTGAATTACATAATTAGAACGTTATTATAAAAACGTGTAATTATGTAAGTAGCCTCAAATTAGTTGATTTTAACCTTTAATATCATATTGATGTACCAACTGGGTTCCCTGTATAGTTTATAGCTTTATATTAACTTTCGGACTAACGTTGTTATAATGAAATAAAAATGTATGTTTCTTGAGGAAATTGACCATGTGCGGCACCTGATATTTGATATCGAATCAAATTGATTCGACAATCAAAAGCTTGTGAATCGAAATCGAATTGAGCCATGAAATTTGTGTCAATGCCCAGTCCTAGTTTATAGAGATATACACATATGTGGTAAACAAACAAACAAACAAATAAATAAAATTGGAAAGACAACAACCTAGAGAATAATTGCTGAGAAAAAAATTACCACAGTAACCATAAGAAAAATCAGTTACACACTGATATTAGCTTCATATAAAAAATAATAAACTAAAAAACAAACACAAAACTAGGAAAAAATAAATTCAGCTTTGCCATCACCGTTATAAATGATATTTTAAATATATTAAAATAGAAAAATAGAAATATATATGAATATATTTAATATTTCACAACATTACTGGTTTTCTATATTGTTGATCAAATAAATGCAGCCTATAATCTATATGTATCCATCTATCTATCTATGAAGAGTTCAGATGCAAAAGCCTCTTAGTGCCATCTGAAATTTTCTTCTAGAATGATCATTTTTATCAAGCTTGTATATTTAAGTTCAGTAATTTCACTTAAATTGCAATGAAAATTACCTATTAATTGTCATTTAAGTGAAATTACTGAACTTAAATATACAAGCTTGATAAAAATGATCATTCTAGAAGAAATTTTTAAGATGGCACTTTGAGGCTTTTGCATCTGAACTCTTCATATATATATATATATATATATATACAGTATTATAGTTATTCACATAAAAATTAGGATGTCTCAAGTCAAAAAACAATTGGACGAATGTGTACAGCATTCCTACTTGATACCATATTTTGGAACCAATATTAACAGAATCAAGCAAAATCATGTAGGAATTAAATAAAATCCTACTGGATAAAATGAAAACTCCTACAAGATTTTATCCTTATTATTTGATTCCTACAGTCTTATTGGATATAGTGTAATCATTATAAGAACCCTACTGGTATTGGAACAAGACGCCACGGGACAGTGAAACAAAATTGCTCAGGGAGCTGCTGCAGATGTAAAACCACTGAAAGATGTTCTTTAAATTCACATTCTTAACAGCAATGTTAGGAAATAAGCTTTTAAATAAATCTCGTTTGGAAACCTGAAAGAAAATTCCTATTAGGCTCGACTACAAATCAGAATAGAATTTTCAATAGGATTCTAGAGCATATTTTGAGGTATAGAAAATCACACATCGGCACACATCCACACATGCAAATTCCCTTATATAACTGGCAATAATGTACTTGATATGGACATACACATACATAAGCAAAGAATAAAGAATAATCTCAGCATCCCAGCAGTTGCCATGGCACCCTCCCTATCTGGAACTGATGTGACTGATGTCTGGCCTCTGACTGATGAAAAACTGGTAAGAGCGAGACATTCCCAACACACACCTTTGATCAGCCTCTCGGTCAAACCAGGATAACAAGACGCTAACCTTTCCCATCTCAACACTCATAATCGCCAAACACTTGCAGTTACCTCAACAGCAGACAAACATAGCTAATTCATTCAGTAATTAAGATTAATTCTGAAATGTTGCCTTTCCCTCCCCTTCTACAGATGTTTTCTACCCAGAGATCATGTGAGCTGCGCTTTGAGCACACCTTTGGGCTAGTACGATTTCTGACAAGGACTGCAGATGATTTAGTTCTGTAGCTCTTTGGATGTGTTCTGAACTGATGAATTAGTCAAATAAGATCTTGTTATGTCCAATACAGTGTTTTAGCAGACACTAAAGCAAATGGCAGGTTAGGTCGCCCTGAAGCAACCTGAGAAGTGACTTGCTCAAGGCATGATGATGATAACAGTACTGCTTAAGTTCATGAACCACAAAAAGACATGTTTAGCATTCAAACTTTCAAAGACTAGTAACGCAGCATCCTGTTTTGTTGAAGCCATCAGTCTGCATTATTTTAACTTATTCTTTTAAATAATCATGTTTAATAGAATTCCAGATGAAAAACTACAATACCCATGATTCTGCAAAGAAATCTCCGCCAGAGAATCAAAACAAGCAGATTGCGCCGAAATAACTCTTTAGTGAAGCACCACAACTGATCAAGTCAGTCTGCCTACACTCTCAAACTACTTAACCCTTAAACGCATACCTCGGGTCTTTAGTGACCCGGGACGTCATACGTCATTCACAATGTCTGATACACAATGATGAAGTGACGTTTCACTCATAGTTACCACAGGCAGAAAACAAAAGAATAGGAAATATCATCAGCAAAACTTGAAATGTCTCAGTGATTTACTGCAGAGCAAGAACTGAACTCAATCAAATATTAGTGTCACTGTCACTTAAAGCAGCACTAAGTAGGAATTCCGTTTTTGTCAAACAGCGACCCCTAGAGTCGCTGTGGAGCACTTATACTGTCGTGAATAGCACTCACGCAGAGATGGCTCGCACTCACGGCCGGATCCCCTCCCCCTGTACACCGGTACCTGTTCAGTAGGATGGACGCTGTAACGAGTGGAAATAAGGTATGGCCCCTTTAAGAGCTGCGCGCTCTGTTTAACTGTCGGCAGTCTGTATTGTATGTGCGCCTCGAACACCACATGTATACGGCGCCGGGTTATTTCTGTTTGATGCTTTTTTTATCAGAATTTTATCAGATCTGTTTTGCCGTAAAGCAATTCGTTACCTCGCGAGACCTGATATCACACGATACTTCCTAACACTGAGGGCGGCGTCCCGCCAGCCCAAAGTTGCAAGGGTGGTTTTGCGGCTCACAGGCACCAGGGGGGTGCGAGACGACCACCATTCAACACGAAATCAATAATATAAACATTACAATGACTCCAAAGCTGTTCGGTTAAGGTAAAAAAGTTACTTAGTTCACCTTTAAGGGGGGCAAGGGGGGGAGTCAATGGCTGCCGTCCACTCTCTGGTCACCAACATTCTTGAAAATATATTTTGTGTTCAACAGAAGAAAGCAATTTATACAGGTTTGGAACAACATGGAAGTGAGTAAATGACAAACATTTTAATTTTGGGGTGAACTATCCCTTTAAATGTTTGTGCATATGTATACACTGCAATAAACTTAAAATAGATAGTTTCTATATTCTATATAACTATTATTGTCATTTACAATGGTCCATGGGATTGTAGTTCTTTCTCGCAATGCCCATCAGTGCACACAGTCTTGTATTTTAGTCTTTTTGTAGATTTTCAAATGCTTCTTTGCTTCAAATCAAAGTCTGTAATGTTGTGATTTACCGTGTAACTGGTTGGTTTGGTTCATGGCCTAAAACTCTTTCACAAAGATTTATTTTTTAAATCCCTATGGGGAAAAATAAATAGGAAAAAAATACTTTCGGAAAGCCTGCTGAAAAAGTGGGTGAGCACAGTTGCGCTCTATTACTGTGACAAATATCACTCAATACCAAGAAATGGGGATAAAAATAGTTCAACCAAATTAAAATAGAATATTTTACCCTAAATTCGCTAACCTAGCAACATGCTAACTCTACTAAAATTAGATATTTTAACCAAAATCATTTAGGATGAAGCTTATGTATGCAGTAGAAAACAAGGCAGCTCACTCAGGAACAGAGCCACGATACAAATGAATAAATATTTTAAAAATTAGACATCATTATGGTTGATATCAAGATCACGAACGCATTAACATTAATTCCTACTCAATATTCAGCGACTCAGACCGCTCTGATGAACAATTGGCTAACCTTCAAGTACCAGCGTAGTTCACAATCACAACAGGGGTCATTTACACACACACAAACACAAATCTTAAAGGAACAGCAACAAAAAAAGGCTGTTTGATTCTAAGGTCAGACGGTGAAAAACAGTATCTAACTAAAAGTACTATATTTTGACGCAATAAATCTTAAGCAAAATAACAATATAAACTCTTAAGGTCTAAAAACCTAGCAAATCAAGACTGCGCAGTGCTCACCCACAGTACTGGCACAATGAAAACCTCAATAAAACAGGATTTGTTCCAGTTGTTTACTGGGGGTATAAGGGAGAAAGGGAGAGAGGGAGAGAGAGATAGTTAGCGCTAAAGCTGACAGCTGCTTGGCAGACTCTCAAACGCAGCTTAACGTTCACCCTGTTCTGAGTGGCACACAATGTATCTATTCAACCCTCCAAACATCTAACTATCACCACGTGCATACAGAGATGCCTGACATTCAAGAGCAGAGAATCAGATCGCTCTGGCCAAAATGGAGCTCCAACATTTCACTCTATGCTTTGTTTGACGTCTTCAGGCTCAATATGGATGATTTTGTCACCCTCTGATCCATTCTACACAGATCACTTCAAGACGAAACGGGAAAACCGTTCCGCCGTTGGCCACTTGGTGGCGATCTGGTTCCATGAATGGGTTCTGGGAAAAGTGATTGTGAACGAAGCACATTGTGGCAAGGAAACGAAAAGAACATGTGTGTAGAATTCGAGGTACATGAGAAAGATGTTGTGTACAAGCTTTACCTGAGCGTAAAGTGCTGATGATTTAATGCTTTGACTGGACGGCTGAGGGGTAGAAGGAAAAACACAACGAAAATATAAAAACGGTAAATAGGTGTGGAGAACAGGCCATCATGGGTGAGCCTTTTCTGTGTGCTCCATGAGTCAGTACGCATAACAAAAAAAAGAAAGTAAGCCATTTTTCTTATGATAATGGCAAAATACCTCAAATAAACTCGTTTCAAAATATGGCAACTTAATACTGTTTGCTCATACCCAGATTGAGTCCTAATGCTACTTTTAAAAGGGATATTAGTATCTCAATTAAGAGCTCATCAGTGTTAATAACTCATGCTAATGTCATTAAACATCACTTTTTTCTGATATGAAACATAATGGATGTTATATTTAGTGTTGAGTCCAATTTCCCTCCTTAAACTATGTCTGATGTTTGTGTCGGTTTGCTGATGTTGATATGACAAAACCTTCACTTGGGCATCTCCAAACGTACAAGTATACAGTATAACACGTACACACATACAAACAAACACAAAGACACACACATATACATTTTTTAGCTGAATTTTCAGCATCATTTCTCCAGTCTTCAGTGTCACATGATCCTTCAGATCCTTCATCATTCTAATATGCTGATTTGCTTCTCAATATACATTTCTTATTATTATCTATCTTGAAAACTTGTGCTGCTTAGTATTTTTTTCTCAAAACTGTGATACATTTTTTTTACCAGGATTCTTAGTTCAAAAGAACAGCTTTAAAAAAAAAATAGAAATCTTTCGTAACATGAAATAAAAATATAATAAAATAAAATACTGACACCAAAATTTGAGCAAGAGCATGTCTAAATGCATTCACACTGCAGTGGTGGCATAACAGTCAAATAAACGTGTATAGATAATTGTGTGTGCGTCCACGAACGTGAGAGTCTTAAACACTTTCCCATCTTAAAGCAGGTCATGATCAGTCGTGGCTCTTAGAGACTTCACAGGCAGATCTGTGATGAGTGACACAGCAAAGCCCACTGTGCATTTAAAAGTCCACACTTTATGAATCCAGATTCAGTTCAAATTACTAGAGATTTTCTCAAAGCTCCGGATGTATTGTATTCCAGGTCTTTAGTGAGCGGATGGGCAGAGTAGATTAAAGTAGAGCACACACACCATCTGGGAAACGTCTCACGCCAGTCAGTGGCGTAAGCACAAATGTACTAATGTAAACTGGCATTGGACCAGTGAAGCATGTGCAGGGGGGAGGAGAACTAGCAAACTTTCTTCTATAGTAAGTGTTACCTTCACTAGTACAATGACATGAAAGAATGACTTTGTTGGCTACTTTAAAACCTAATAAAAATAATGTCACCACATTGAAATGTTAACTTCATTGACCTCACAGATAGTTCAAGGAAAGGGCTACGCAAATAACACCAATCCTGCCTTCTGCGAGAGGGGTCAATGGAGAACCAGAGCGCCTGATTGGACATCACCAGCCCAACACTGTGTACGCCTAGACGCCACACGTGTCTACAAAAGTCTTAAAACACCATGTCGTCACTGGAAACCATAATGAGTTCACATCGTTCTACCCCTTGACCCTACCGGACAGCAACTGGACTGACCCTGCAGACCGAAGCTTGGTGCCACAGAAGCGCTCGGACCCGGATTCCAAGCCTTCGGGGGACTTGAACAAACAAGGTCAGGCAGTGGAGTCACACAGCAGGCGAGCGTGACAACTGTTATTGTAGTCTGTAATCAAAGACGGTCCAAATGCTCAATGACAGAAGACTAAATGCTAATCAGGCAATTTGCTGTCATCTAGCCAATTAACTTCACTGTACACAAACATCAGTCAGCAAATGTGCGTGACAGGAGAAGCGTAAAAATTGCTGCTCTTTAAATTGTTGTTCTACTTAGCGGCGCCTCATTTCATTCTGGCTTAGTGTTTTGAAGAGATAGCTAACCATTGGGTTGTTCCAAACCCATATTACTTTTTCCCTAATGGAACACAAAAGGAATTGTTTTTAGAATATACTACTTACAATAGTACCAATATAGTTAATATTAATGGAGTAAAAATCAATTTACTCACCATGTTTGCAAATCTTACTCAAACAATGTAGCACTGAATTAAGCCATGCTTTTAGTTTTAAAGTCTATGCTTTACTTGGAAACATTGAAGGGAACAATACAGTAGATTGTTACACTTTCAACCAGCAAAATGATGTACCACTCTGAATGTTGTATAATCTATAAGACAACATATCTACCCAACCGGACACAGAAACCTCAATGGTACACAACACACAATAATGGAAACAATTAATGGATAGTTTTTGAGTATGAATGGGTCATTACATTGAACTGATGATATCACAAAACAGCAAGTAAACCTAACAACAAAAGTAACAATAAAAAACAGTGTTAATGCAACAGGAAAACGGTGAAAAATGCAACCTTATTAATTGTTCATGCCCCGGTGCATGATGGGAACACCAGCATTAGAAAGTTGAGCAGTTATAACTTTAATGTTTACTCAAAGAATCATTATAAACATAAACAATTCCAAATAAAATATACGTACAGTATAAGCAGTGTTGGGTGTAACTCATTACTAAATAATTGCAGTAATTTAATTATTTTTCCCTTGAAAAAGTAAAGTAGGATATTACTCTTAATTTTTCTGTAATTTAATTACGGTTACTTCTGATGTAATTGCATTAAATACCGTATAGACTATAGAATAATTCTATATAAAACAATAGTATCAAAATGTAATATCTAATGATAAAATGAAATGTAACCTTCTGTCTTTAAACACTTTAACCGGTTCAGGAATAGTTTAGGCAATTAGATATTGTTTATTTAAAAGAATTAAAAGAGCAGTTTCACATCTATCCTTGTATTGTTCAACTGATCGAGGTTGATATCGATACGTTTTGGAGAAAGTAACTAGTAATTACATGGTTGAAGATGTAATTATAGCTAGTAATGACTTTTCTAGAGTAACTTACCCAACACTGCTTATAAGCTCAAGCTTTAATTTCAGCTTGAATTGAGTACTAATATAGAATTTACTATTTATATTTTAATTCTTGCCTGAACTAACTTAATGTAGAAATAACATTTGGTTGAAACAACATCTGGTTGAGAACTCAGCCAATTGGCTGACGAATATCAGCCAATACTTCAATATTTCATGCATTGCTACAAAAAGCACCATTGAAATAATCATAAAAGTAGTTCATATGACTAAACTAAAAGTCTTCTGAAGGCATAGAAAATATTTGAGACGTTCAGGCAAGTCGTCTCTGAATATCTTACCCTTTTCTTGTTGTCTTAAAACACAAAATGTTAGGTTGGACATTTTGGCCTCATTAAAACACAGCCAACAAACAATGGCAGAGAGCTACAGCTTAGGGAATGTTATTGTTGAATTGAATTTCTGTTTGCTCCTCACATAATGTTATCATTTGGCTTCAGACTACGCGTCACTTGTTTGACAATCCTTTCATAGTGCATCCTTTCATTTTTGACATTTGCCATTCATTATCATTATATTGAAAAGATTGATAGAGTGCGTGCCTCAAAATTTCTCTTGTTGTGTTTCACAAACAAAGAAAGTCCCACAGATCACAGCCATTGAACAAGTTTCCTTCTCATTCAGGCGAGATGCTTTGACCTACATTACCTGTCTACAGTATCACAGAGAGAGTTCATTTCACCACACCATCCTACACACACACATCCTGATTGCATACTGTATCTAGTCCGTAACCAGCAGAATCAAATCCTCAAGGTCTCGGGTCGCCCGTGCGGCCCCTTTAATTAACTGGCCGCTTAATGTGTTTATCCCATGCAAGCGTGGCTCCTGCTACACCGAGGCACCCTGGGAACAGGCTGAGACAGTCAGATAAATCATCACTCGGCACATCTGTCCCCAGTCGCGGCCATCCATCCTCCCTCTCTCGCCGCTCTTCCCTCTTTTTCCCTCCGTTTCTCCTCATCGGAGACTCAAGCAATTCTTTTCCTTTGGGTGAGGACGTTTGTCTCTGTCTGCCTCTTCCACAGGCTGCTGCCATAGGTTAATATTACACACTCAGATCTATTGCTCAGATAATAGCGCCGTACGACAAGGTCACTGCACCGGGTTCCGCAATGTTAGACCACAAATAGTTAACTGAAGCCAGCCTACCTGTGAAGGGCATAAATCTAGTAGTAAACTCCCAGCAGTGAGAGTGCCGTCAACTCTTCAAATCTCCATACGGCCTGGTCGAGTTTGTTTCAGTGTTTTATTGACCTGTAAATGAACATTATGCTAACACACAAAAGTGCTAACAAACGTATCACACCTGTATGTATTTCGAAAGCAAATATATTATACACTCACCTAAAGGATTATTAGGAACACCTGTTTAATTTCTCATTAATGCAATTATCTAATCAACCAATCACATGGCAGTTGCTTCAATGCATTTAGGGGTGTGGTCCTGATCAAGACAATCTCCTGAACTCCAAACTGAATGTCAGAATGGGAAAGAAAGGTGATTTAAGCAATTTTGAGCGTGGCATGGCTGTTGGTGCCAGACGGGCCGGTCTGAGTATTTCACAATCTGCTTAGTTACTGGGATTTTCACGCACAACCATTTCTAGGCTTTACAAAGAATGGTGTGAAAAGGGAAAAACATCCAGTATGCGGCAGTCCTGTGGGCGAAAATGCCTTGTTGATGCTAGAGGTCAGAGGAGAATGGGCCGACTGATTCAAGCTGATAGAAGAGCAACTTTGACTGAAATAACCACTCGTTACAACCGAGGTATGCAGCAAAGCATTTGTGAAGCCACAACACGCACTACCTTGAGGCGGATGGGCTACAACAGCAGAAGATCCCACCGGGTACCACTCATCTCCACTACAAATAGGAAAAAGAGGCTACAATTTGCAAGAGCTCACCAAAATTGGACAGTTGAAGACTGGAAAAATGTTGCCTGGTCTGATGAGTCTCGATTTCTGTTGAGACATTCAGATGGTAGAGTCAGAATTTGGCGCAAACAGAATGAGAACATGGATCCATCATGCCTTGTTACCACTGTGCAGGCTGGCCTGAGCATTGTTTCTGACCATGTCCATCCCTTTATGGCCACCATGTACCCATCCTCTGATGGCTACTTCCAGCAGGATAATGCACCATGTCACAAAGCTCGAATCATTTCAAATTGGTTTCTTGAACATGACAATGAGTTCACTGTACTAAAATGGCCCCCACAGTCACCAGATCTCAACCCAATAGAGCATCTTTGGGATGTGGTGGAACGGGAGCTTCGTGCCCTGGATGTGCATCCCACAAATCTCCATCAACTGCAAGATGCTATCCTATCAATATGGGCCAACATTTCTAAAGAATGCTTTCAGCACCTTGTTGAATCAATGACACGTAGAATTAAGGCAGTTCTGAAGGCGAAAGGGGATCAAACACAGTATTAGTATGGTGTTCCTAATAATCCTTTAGGTGAGTGTATATATATATATATATATTTTTTTTTTTTTTTTTTATGAAGGACAGAGACATAAACACCAGACACACGTGTGCCTCTTACACCATAAAAAATAGATGCCCGGAAAAACTGAACGTGCTTGGGGTATTCCAACACGGATATAAATAGAGAAGGTCTCAGACAATGTCATCTCCACCAAAGTAGGTGTTGAAACAATGAAGATAAAGCCGGCAAACACACAAGCAGTTTCCTGTTTAATGCATCATTTCCATTATAAGATACTTCACTGATAGAACCACTGAGATTTTTTAATCCCATTCAATATAAATAAATAATTCTCTCTCTCTCTCTGTGTGTGTGTGTGTGTGTGTGCGTGTGTGTGTTTAAATATATACAGTACTGTGCAGTACTCTCCAAGACGCTTGGAGAAACCTACCAACAAAGCTACAGTACTGTGAAAATTTGTGTAAAAATGCTGTAAAGTAAGGATGCTTTCAAAAATAATGTCAGAAATAAATTGTATTTATCAAATAACTTCTATAAACTAAATCAAATCAATATTTGTTGTGACCACCCTTTGTGTTTAACAGCTTTTGTCCAGGTACACTTGCACATAGTTTTTGCAGGAAGGTTTCTTTAAGCATCTTAGAGACGCTGCCACAGTTCTTTCAGTTTTACACTGCAGTGGAGGAAGGCCTGAAGATATTTGAGACACTGTCCAAATACAGAGGGGTGAACGCGCATCAGGAGTCTGCAAGGTCAATAACCTCACCCTACAGGTGCCCGTCGAGAGGTCACCGGCATGTGTGCAGCCTAATCTGACACAGCTAGCCAATGAAAAGCGCTGCCAACTGGTCCACATCCCGCTGGTACGTCTCATTCTCCTACTGTCCGCCTTTGACAGGACACACACAGCAATGCACATACGGAATGGTCCACAGGGCGACCATTATTAGCAACCTCCGTGCTAAAACAAATACACCGCTTTATATACTGTCAAAGCCTTGGTGAAAAAGGATTGTTAGTAGTATACTGAATTTATCTTGAGGTCAAACAAAGATCTGGCTCATGACCACATAGCCCAGTTGGGCGGCACTGAGTGTTAAGACATCCTCATGACATGTGGTCTCGGAAAAGCGAATCGCTGTTCTGCCTGCGTATTCGCAGACTTTGCAAAGGCGTGAGGAGACTTACAGAGGAGGAGGAGGGTGACCTTGCATTACCTTGTCCGCACACAGAGAGATTAGAAGATATGGCACAACAGAGAGGGGAAAGGAAAGGAAAAACATGCATAACACTTGCTATTCCGCAATGCAAGGCTTTAGCCATCATCTCATGTAAGGGCATTAAGTTTGATTTAGAGAACCACGCTCAAGACGTTGTCAGCAAAGACAGCAGTGGAGTTGTCAAAAGTACCGACTTCGGTACTGAATTTTTTTTTTTTTTTTTTTTTTTTTTTATATTGCTTTAACGCGCTGAACATATAGTCTCTGATTGGCCATTGCATTCACATGCTCAACATATAGTCTCTGATTGGCCATTGCTTTCATGCGCTCAACATATATGTCTTTGATTGGCCATTGCATTCACGCGCTCAACATATAGTCTCTGATTGGCCATTGCTTTCACGCGCTCATCATATATGTCTCTGATTGGCCATTGCATTCACACGCTCAACATATAGTCTCTGATTGGCCATTGCGTTCACGCGCTCAACATATATGTTTTTGATTGGCCATTGCGTTCACCAGCTCAACATATAGTCTCTGATTGGCCATTGCTTTCACGCGCTCAACATATATGTCTCCGATTGGCCATTGCATTCACGCGCTCAACATTTATGTCTCTGATTGGCCATTGTGTTCACACGCTCAACATATATGTCTCTGATTGGCCATTGCGTTCACGCGCTCAACATATGTCTCTGATTGGCCATTGCATTCACGCGCTCAACATATGTCTCTGATTGGCCATTGCGTTCACGCGCTCAACATATATGTCTCTGATTGGCCATTGCATTCACGCGCTCAACATATGTCTCTGATTGGCCATTGCGTTCACGCGCTCAAGATATATGTCTCTGATTGGCCATTGCTTTCACGCGCTCAACATATGTCTCTGATTGGCCATTGCGTTCACGCGCTCAAGATATATGTCTGTGATTGGCCATTGCTTTCACGCGCTCAACATATGTCTCTGATTGGCCATTGTGTTCACACGCTTAACATATATGTCTCTGATTGGCCATTGCGTTCACGCGCTCAACATATGTCTCTGATTGGCCATTGCATTCACGCGCTCAACATATGTCTCTGATTGGCCATTGCGTTCACGCGCTCAAGATATATGTCTCTGATTGGCCATTGCTTTCACGCGCTCAACATATGTCTCTGATTGGCCATTGCGTTCACGCGCTCAAGATATATGTCTGTGATAGGCCATTGCTTTCACGCGCTCAACATATGTCTCTGATTGGCCATTGCGTTCACGCGCTCAACATATGTCTCTGATTGGCCATTGCGTTCACGCGCTCAAGATATATGTCTGTGATTGGCCATTGCGTTCACGCGCTCAACATATGTCTCTGATTGGCCATTGCGTTCACGCGCTCAACATATGTCTCTGATTGGCCATTGCGTTCACGCGCTCAAGATATATGTCTGTGATTGGCCATTGCGTTCACGCGCTCAACATATGTCTCTGATTGGCTATTGCGTTCACGCGCTCAACATATATGTCTGTGATTGGCTACAATGATCAACACTTCAAAAACGTTGTCTTAATCGAGCACTTACACAGATACACACGGGAGCGTTTGAAAGCATGCGTCTATCAGCGGATCCGTCTATCAGCGTATACATATGGGATCCGATGATAGACGCCTGCTTTCAAACGCTTTTTTGTGGGAAACTTGTACACGTGTTTGAGCGTGCACTTAATTAATGTTATCACCTGTTGGCTATAAAGAGTTGTACCTTAGTTCACTAAGTTTGTGTCTGACGAAGACCTGATGGTCGAAACGTTGCAATAAATACTTTTCTGGAGCAGTGATATAAGTGTGCGGACATTGCATTTGTTTTTTTTTTCCTTTAGGTTGTCTCCTTTGTCCTGCAGCTGAGCCCTGTTTGGGTTTGAGGATTGTGCACACCTTTTTCGTATTTTTGACTTTACATATATTTTTAAAACATAAAAAATAAAGCCATTCTTTATTTCCATAAAAAAGATTAATTTTTTACTTCATTAGCAATAAATGTGTTACTTATATTACAGGTGTTTACATTTCCTACTAAAACAGGAATTTTGGGCATAGAATATATCAAAGAGGTAATTTTGCTGGAGATGTTGTTTTCAATTTCTCATAGGCTTTAGTAATGACACAGCCATGAAACAAAATCTGAACGCAGGTGGTATAAGGAAGCAAAATTTAAGGAGGGAAAATCTCATTATAGCAACCATAATTGGACAAAAAACTGTGTAGTGCAAGTCATCAATAAGGACCAGAGGTCTGCACGGGCTTTAAACTGAAGCCCGAACCCGGCCCGTACCCGCGATCATTTAACCCGACCCGACCCGACCCGACAATTACATTTACATATTAAGCCCGAACCCGACCCGACCCCGAGGTCCATTCTGTTTCTCACAGCAAATACCATTTTTTCACGTCTGCTGTCTGTCTGTATTGTGACTGAAATAGCGCGCGAGAGCGGTAGCACATGCGCAAAACAGTTTTATGATATAAATGATATGATAAAATAAAACAAATAATTTATAAAAATTATATTTATATATATATATATATATATATATATATATATATATATATATATATATATATATATATATCATTATCATTATATTTGAGAGAGAGAGCCTGTGTGTATGCAGATATTGCACATCTGCGCACGTATGTAGCCTACTTTCTCTCTCTCGCGTGCCGGTCACCACAGCAAGCAGGCAAAGCACACGGCACGCAAACTATATATAGCCTATTTAGTTTTTCTTAGTTAAACCCGAACCCGACCCGAACCTGAGGCTGTTCATTAAACATTAACCCGAACCCGACCCGAAACCCGCACATTTTTCGGGACCCGTCGGGCTCGGGTCGGGTAGCAGACCTCTAATAAGGACTCAAAATGCATTTATCTACACTAGCATATAGATGACGTCAAAGCTAACAGATACAAACTAAAAGCCACAAAAACTCTATTTGATTTCATCGGGTTGCAGAAACCCTTCAGGCTGATCAGCATTTACTTAAGTAATGCTAACAGTTAGAGTCATTTGGAAAAGTCGAAACCTGGAAATAAAAATGACAATTTAACTTCGAAAAGTATTCACACAAAGCTACATTTGTGTGGCTGTAGTCGCCAGCAGGAGCTGCCTGTCACTAAAGAAACGGTCCACCGGAAAACGTTTGTGTCAGTGTAAATACACACGATTACCATTCATTCCCTCTCATGCACAAACAGCAGGGCATCCACTTTAAATTAACCTACAGTTTCCTTACTGTAAGCAAATTGCTTTTCAGTACCACTTGAGATAGCATCGTACATGCAATAAGAGAAAATTGTATTTCCACTGAGCTCCACCATCTACTTTGTCTGTTTATATTGTAATCACAGGCAGAGAATAGAATGCAATTACTTGCTATTGTTTAGGAAACACATGCAATATGTTATACGATGACAATACCAAATCTGTGAAGCTTTACGAAAAATTCTGGATGATTGCAATCCATTTTCACAGCACGCAAAACTGTCAAATCCGCAGGTCAAATGACTTATACAAAACCGTGGCCATCCGCTCGGCACATCGCAGCACGATGTTCCCATCAATTATTTAAAGGGCACAAATTGATATCACTGCTGCTGGATCCTCTAGTTACGAGGTGATATTCTCTTACAGCGGCCATCAACCTCGAACAGCTGGGGAAAACCTCCATGACACGACACAGAGTGACCTAGTAACACGCTCACTAGTTGATCCACTAGTCCTCAGTCTGATTTCACTCCCTCATGTTTTATAGCATGTATCACATGGCTAATCGTTTCTAGGCGCCTGCTGATGTCGGCTGAGATGCATGGAGAGCCGGACACATGCCATCTGTTGGGGCTAATAGTACGATTTTGGGAGTCATCAGAAGGTCGCACAAATGATTTTCATCAACAGAACTTATCCTAAAATCCTAAATGTTTTTTTCAAAGTAAATAAAAATATTAAATAACTAAAATACCTAAACAGACCAGTAAATAAGTAAACAAATCAATCAATGTAGGCCTGGAAAAGGGAAATTAGTTCAATTAAAATAATAAAATACGAATTATATACATTTTAAAACTATTTGAAATTGTTCTTTAAGAGTCCCATCTGTGAAATTACGATTCGAATTTAAGGACATGCAAAAATATAGTAACTTACTACTTAAGTAAGGAGTGAGTGAGTGAGTGAGTGAGTGAGTGAGTGAGTGAGTGAGTGAGTGAGTGAGTGAGTGAGTGAGTGAGTGAGTCTGAGGAGTGACTGGGTGCTTCTCAATATCCCTTCTCGTTTCCTTGCTCCTCCGTCCTCCATCCTATGACCCGGAAACCGATCGAGCTGTGCCATCTTGAAGGACATCTCAATTCTCTAATGGCCCCACGAGAAGGCGAGGATGGAGGAGTGAGGAGGCTTCCCGAGGAGTCATAAGCGAGGATATACAGGTGTATCCTTTGCGGAAGAGTTTTATCAACTAAACGTGACGCACATATAAATTCTCCTCCCCCTTCACATCGGCCACACTAATTTTCATTTATACTTCTTTGCAGTTTATATAAACCACAGGTCTCACATATTTCAACAGGGTAACTTGATTTATTATTATTTATTATGAATTTCTTAAATAACCAAACTCTAAGGGTAGATCCTTTGAGCGCTGCTGATGACACTGTGAAGTGACGCCCAAGTGAACAAGTATTGTGGTTCCAATGTATAAAAAAAACTTTCAATCGATTCTTCTGTCCTAATTTTTTTATCCTTGCAGCCTTCCCTCGCATCCTACAAGGGGAGGAGCTGAGACGCGAGGAAAGGAAACGAGGATGCACAAATTTGAAGCTGCACCCGAAATCACATACTTCCCTAATATATAGTAGGTGAAAAACAGTATGTGACAAAAGAAGTAAGTCCGAATTCAAAGTACTTATAAAAGAGTAGGCAAAAAGCACCCGGATGACCAACTACTTTCAGCGAGATTCTGAAGTGAGCATATGATGGACACTTTACTATCCCATAAGGCCACGGGAGAGGATTTATGAATGGCAGTGAAATGACGCAACTGACACTGGTAGGTCACATGATAGTGACAACATGGCGAATGTAGTACGTCCAGATTACATAAATACAACACACATTCATACTATAGAAGATACTTTTTTAACGGTCATAAAGTAATTACTTATTCAAAATAAGTACCTACTCAAGAGAGAGAGTGAGTGAGGGAGGGAGGGTGAGTGAGTGAGTGAGTGAGTGAGTGAGTGAGTGAGTGAGTGAGTGAGTGAGTGAGTGAGTGAGTGAGTGAGTGAGTGAGTGAGTGAGTGAGTGAGTGAGGGAGAGTGAGTGAGTGAGTGAGTGAGTGAGTGAGTGAGTGAGTGAGTGAGTGAGTGAGTGAGTGAGTGAGGGAGGGAGAGTGAGTGAGTGAGTGAGTGAGTGAGTGAGTGAGTGAGTGAGTGAGTGAGTGAGTGAGAGTGAGTGAGTGAGTGAGTGAGTGAGTGAGTGAGTGAGTGAGTGAGTGAGTGAGTGAGTGAGTGAGTGAGTGAGTGAGTGAGTGAGTGAGTGAGTGAGTGAGTGAGTGAGTGAGTGAGTGAGTGAGTGAGTGAGTGAGTGAGTGAGTGAGTGAGTGAGTGAGTGAGTGAGTGAGTGAGTGAGTGAGAGAGAGTGAGTGTGTCAGTCAGTCCAGGAAAAAATAAAACAAAAATAAAATATAAAACCAATTCTTGTTCAAGTCCACTCAAAATGATCGGATCAGCTAGTAATTGCTCTTTGTAAGCACCATAATAATTTGCAGCAATGTGAATGGCTGGAATGTCATTAAATTAAAATTAAATTGTAACTGACCTAAAAAATGGGATGTATTCAATTAGCAATTCAAACTTAAGGAATGTAAGTTTTTTCTTAAAAAGGTTTTAAGGTTTCTATATGTTAATTAACAAATACATGGATGGATGGACAGATGGACATAATTGCAATTGTGCTTGAGTGAACAAAACTGTAAATCGTTGAGCGATGTAGCCAATCACAGACATATGTGTTGATTTCTTGAACGCAATGGCCAATCAGAAGCATTTAAGATAGACTCCCCTCACCGCTCAAAACGGACTTTTTTGTTCAGTGCTGAATTCTGTATGCTGGCAAATCCTATAATTATAACAAACAAAGTGTGGATATTATGAAAGATTGATTGTGCAGTCAGCTTCATTGATAATAACAGAGATGTGTGAGATCGCGATGAACTGTCAGCTTTTAGGATTTATTAAGGGAGCACACTTTGCGCGCATTCAGTCATGCCAGACCATGCACGCAGTAGCCTGCTTGCTTTTATGTTAAATTAACAGTGGTTTGTGTGTTAATACATTTATTATTTTACTAATTTTTATTTATTTTTAGACTTGTTAAAAAAAGCAGAGAAGAAATTAAAACAGTCTTCTAACCTGTGTTCTAAAATAGTCGTCTTCTTTTCTGGGAGCCTATTACTTTTGCGGTAGAAATATCGGTATCGGTACTCGGTATCGGCAAGTACACAAATGTAAATACTCGTACTCATATCGGTTTGAAAAAAAAATGGTATCGGGCCATCCCTAGTTTGAAACGTAACCCATCCATGTCAACTAGCAGAGGAAACAAGTAACCAGAATGCAGACTTTCAAGCAGTAAAGGGGGGCAGGATGGTATATGATCATTTCCCATAGTGCTTTCATCCTCTGGCCGAGCGTGTTGAGACATTTTACAGGCAACTGGAGATGAAAGACCAAACGGATCACTGCCATTGATCAGTATGAATGAGCCGAGGTATTACAACAAGTTGCGAGCTACAGTAACGGCTCATTTTCTACAGCTGCAGTCTTCAATCTTCATTAACATTTTGACTCGACTACAATTAGCCCAAGACTCACTAATTACATTCATCACCACAATTAGCGGATTCATTATGCTCCTTTTTCACCGAGTAACACTTTTGCTAAGATAAAAGGAGCAATTATGATGCCTGCACCCTCCGCTCAAATCCCACAGCAGAAAATATAACATGTCACTATTACAGTATCTTCTATGCACATGGGAGTCTCACATTCCCTCTGCTGTGTTAACGAAGAAAGGAATAAACCTGAAAACCTTTAACTCAAATGAAAGAGCATGGCACAACCAAGGCCAAAGTCATGGGTTAGATTCCCACAAAAAACTGATCATGCTTTAAGATAGATAGAACAAATGAACAATAGAACAAACGATATATATAGATAGATAGAATGAATGATAAAACTAACATATGAACTATAGAAGGAATAAATGATAGAACGGACGATCGAACGAACAACAGAACGAACGACAGAATGAACAAACGATAGATCGAACAAATGATAGAAAGAACGAATGAACGAATGACAGAGCCAACAAATGATAGACAAAACGTACGATAGAAAGAACAAATGATAGACAAAACGAATGAACATATGATATAATGAACAAACGGTAGACAGAACGAATGATAGAACAAACAAATGATAGAACAAACTAACGATAGACAATGAACGAACGACATAATGATCAAACGATAGAACGTACGATAAAACAAACAACAGAATGGAAGAAAGATAGACCAAATGAATGAACAAACGAAAGAACGGATCGATAGCTAGAATTAACGATCGATCGAACGATATACAGATAGATAGAAGGAATGATAGATAGAATGAACAACAAAAAAATTATAAAACAAACGATTGAATGATAGATAGATCGATCAAGCTACAGACAATCATTTGTGCCTACTGTCAACACATCAATTTATTTTATCTGTCTACATATGTCTATCTATCCAAAAATGATAGTCTATCCATCAATTCAAAAAAACGTACGTCTTTTAAGTCACTTTGGAAAAAAGCACCTGATAAATGAATAAACGTAAATGTAAGCTTCAAGTTCTTGATTTCACATCTCATAGGTCAATTTATTTAGAATAAACAGAATGAAAAAAATAGAATAAACAATAAAACATGCTAGTATATATCTACTCAGATACAGCTGCAATATTAATTGAGCTGTTAAAATAAAAATAAAATAAATATAAAAAACTATATATAGGCTTACTGTAAATAGATGCATCTCTGTCGCAGTGAACAATCTTAATTGTCAAATGCTTGGCTTTGACGAAGCTGTTTTGATTTTATAAAATGGATCCAAGATGCTGATTTAATTTAAAGACGATTGATGCTGCATACTGTGTGCAAAAGCAGATTTGTACATTAGGGTATACAGTAGAGTGAGCTCTCCATCGCTGCTTAGTGTAAAGTGTGAAGCTCCTATTTGATAATACTCTGCATCCCACTAGCTTTACCAGGCGATGAACACCATTATATGCGAGTGTGAGGTGAACACACATTGAACAACATCTACACTGAACCCACACATGACTGTATGCCAGCCAGAGCCAGGGCAGCGCTGAACGCTGGAGAACTTGGCAGAACATTAAACGAGAACATGCTCAGTGTATGTTCTGGCTTAGGGGCGAACGCACTGTGATACGCAAGTGTGGGCTGTTGCTTTTCTGTCTCCTAATAAAACCATCTATTTACTGTGGGTGTATTACAGAGGTTTGTGCCCTCTCTGTTTACCCAAGCACACACACACACACTCCCACACACACCTGCAGCACAAGTAGCCGTTCTCCAGCTCAATTCTGACTAATTGCGCAAATGTGTGTCAGCTGAAGTTGGCAGTTGACTGAGTGTAAGGTAAACTGGCAGTCTGGTTGCCATGGCATGCGTGCCCGTGCTTTTCTACATCCTGTGGATCAGGAAGCCAGCAGCAAAAGCTTTGCACACCATTCCATGCACTGATGAATATTTCAGTGTGCCGCCATCGGGAAGGAGAGAAATCCTTTTTTTTTTCTTTTTTTTTCTGCTGGCACTCTTCTGCTTCCTGTTTGATCTCTTGCAGCGTGTCACACGGTCCCAAAGTCCTCCAGTTTTGCTCATCATGTGGTGTCGGTGTCATCCATAATGGATAAAAGTAAGCCTTTTCACATTACTATTCATGCCTTTTCTCCTGGTGCAATCCAGTCGCACTCGCAACGCATTATTATTTAAATCAGCTCGATGCCACCCTCCAACGTAAACAGACACACGTAAACAACAAACTCGGACTCATTCACACACACACACACACACACCAAAGTGGTCTCATTAGCAGGGGCTTCACTAGACGTAAATATTCAGGGCCCATTAGCACCACACTATAATGCAAAACTGTCTGCAAGTAAATAATTCATGCCTGCATAAAAGGGTTTATCAAGTCAAAATTTAGAGAAAATACATTTTTAATAAAGATAATAATAATAATAATAATAAGTAAGGGATAATCCACGGCTAGCTGTGCATTAAATGATTTTAATGCACGGTGTGGAGGCAAAGAGCCGCCCGACGCAGAGTGCATTAAAATCGTTTAATGCACAGCTAGCCGTTGATTATCCCGCTTATACTATGGTCATTTGCCAGCATTGACAACTTAAAGCTGTTATTGATGTTTGCAGTGCAATATTTAACCGGAAGTATAAAATTGACGGTTATTTCCATCCGTTACGGCACTTTAGATATAGCATTCTGTCTGCTTTGAATCAGACATAAAGCAGTGTAGTAAGATTACATTTATTTGAATGAATGAATTATAGCATTTATTTGAATTCATTATCGAGAGAGAGAGATGAGAGATGCGTACCTGCGTCTTTTCAGCGTCTCTCTCTCTCTCCATTAACAATGAAGCTGTGAGTTTAATTAGTTCAAAAAAGTGATGTAACCCCTTTGTTGCTGAGAAATATAATGTAGCGATTCAGTAGCGAATCGATTGTATTGCTAAATGTCGCTGGGCAGCGTTGATAAGTTTATGTGCTCCTCAATGTTTGTGTGTGCAACCAGGAGCGTGGTAACGGGGGGAAAAGGGGTACCGAGTACCCAGGGCCCGAGGCAGGGGCGGGGGGGCCCTTAGAAGTCGCCGCGCTCTAGTCAAAAAGTCCGTCGCGGGGGCCCCAGCAAGATGGTTTGTACCCAGGGTCCAAAATTTGGTACTACACCCCTGTGTGCAACCATATGTGTGTGTTCTACAATGAAAGTGCATTCATTTAGAAACAGTGATAAAACTGACTTGGAACTATACCTGCACATTAAACGGTTTTATTGCACACCTTCCAGCCAATCAGAATCGAGAATTCAGACAGACCATGGTATAATCCAAATTAAATGTATAACCTTATTAACAACAACAATAAATAATACAATAAATTAATTAAATACACAATATAATTAAAAATATATATGTAATCGTTTGTATTATTTATTTATAAGTGACAAATAATTCCAAACAATTATTATAGTAATAATAACAGTAGCTAAATACTTAAAGCTGCAGTCCGCAGTTTTTCCTCTTTGTCGCCATCTCTGTTCGAAATCTGCAATTGCAGTCATTCGCGGAATTGTCAACTTTACGTGAGTTGTACTTCAACACGGCACAGTGCGGATGAACACAGTGTTTGAGGAGAGTGTGCAGCTGTCAGTCACCGGGCCGGTGTGGATACTGGCATTCAGAATCACAGATTATAGGTTTTGGAAGTATGACCAACATAATAATTTTCACCGGAAAATGTAATCTGAACAAGTAAGTAACATCCACTTTTGTTCTGGTTCTGACATTGCAGTAAATCGCGCTGATTAAATCTAACAATCGCTTATCATTTCACGTAAAACCGTGCAAATTGTACTTTGTTCTCAAATTGTTAATGTTAACAACGTCAGCATTGCGTGACTACATGTCCTTCCGATATGTGTCCTTGTTTTCGCATGGGTCCGGTTGCAGTCTCTTTTTTTCTGTAGCCACTCCGAAGCCCGAACGAAGTCTTTTGCATTTTACAACGGGTGAGTCTCTAGTTGTCACTGGTGATTGTAGTTTGAACCTTTCTGGATCCGCCATCAAATTGATAAGTTTAATTATATCAAGTGCAGTGAGAAAAGGCTATAAATCTCCACCTCCAACATCCTCACACTCAATATAGCCTATAGCCGAGACTCCTTCTTTATGTGTACAGATGTGACGTAATGACGCAAAGACAAGCTCGAATTTCCCGTGGAAATCCACCAGTACCACTGGAATTAAAAACATTATTACAAGCTTACCGTTTTGAATCGAGCTAAGGCAAGCAGATAGTTTTGAACACTGGCTGGTTATGTATTTTCTCAAAACTTTATTTTGGATCATTTTTAACCCAAAAAAGCTACGGACTGCAGCTTTAAAGATAATAATAAAATGCATAGATTTACTAATAATACAATAAATAAAATGCATACTATAAAAATAGTGTGAGTTTGGTAACCAGAGTGGTTACAAGGGTCAAAAGTTAAAATTTACAAAAATAAATAGGAACTTGGGTGTATTCATTCTGTGATTTGATTAACTTTACCAGAACTGTATGGTGCTAATGCGGTTTCTAGTATGTAAAAAAAACTTTTTTTCCGTGGGAAGACAGACAGATAGCAGCAGAAGTGTGAGGGGGCGGTGAAGTACAGCACTGGGACCAGCTCGGAAAAAGTTACCTGCTAGGTAGCAATTCATTTTCGATGAGAGGAACAGGCGGGCAGAGTGGGCACAATCCCAAGAAACTGCTGCGGATGAGCCGAAAAAAAGCGGAGTGCAAGGCTGTGTTTGGTCACCATTCCATGAGAAATGATTAAGGATATAGAGCATTTATATATTTAGGGCTATTCAGAAAACACCTTTAATTTTGGACAAATTAAATTATGTGGTGGGCGGGGCAACCTAACATGACTTGATAGTTCTAAAACCTTTTTGCTTAATGTTTTCTCTCATTTAAGTATAAAAACACAATTGTGTGAGGTTTACAAGAAGAAAAAAATTCGATTTTCCAACGAGGTTAATTTTTTTTAACTATTTAAAATATATTCTCTGAAAACAAGTCTTATGCAGTTTTGTTTCTCAAGTAAATAATCCTACTTAAAGGCCCCCTAAAATCTAAATTTAAGTTTTTTAGCCTTTAGTATGAATATGTTAGCCTTAAGGTTATAAATAAGCTGGTGTGCTCCAAAACAATGACAAAAGTCGCATTTAGGAGATATAAGCATTCAAAACTTACAATCTCTCACTTCCGCTAAAATGGATCACGGATTTTTATGACATCACCGCGGACTTCAGCTTCTCATCACATCTTCTGTCCAATCAAATGCTCTCTAGCATCTAAAGCATCCCGCCCCGTATGCTATAAATACCACCTGACCAAAGCGGCCGTTGACACGTCACGGAGATGTGTGTTCGGTTTCTCAAACACTCGAATTCTATTCCGTTTTTTCCAACTGTAAGTTGGTAAAGAATGAAATGGCTAGAATTTATTAGCACCTCTACTACTGAAGCCAACATATCATCAGCGCTCTGATTCGCTTCCATGGTGCTGTCAAGTACGACTTGCAGTCTGTGAGGTAAACTAAATGCTATTGGCTATTTAAAAAGGGGGAGGAGCCATTCAATATGTCCCGCCTTAGCTTCCTGTTTCAGTGGAAATTAAGTCAACGCATTATACAAAGCTGCGCGTTCCAAGGCACTTCAGTGGGCTTTTAAAGAATGATTGGTTATTTCTTTTACTAGAAAACTAGATGAAAATACCAATGAATAAAATTATTTTTTTGCAGTGCGAGAACGCTCTTACCCTCTCTCTGATCTTCCATCACATAATTAACATGAGCTCTTATCCCACGGCTGGTCAGATCCATTCCATTATTATTTTAGTGTCTTTTATTGCTATATGCTTGAGTTATTACAGATATTGACATTCAGACATTATTAAGTAAACTTCATCAGCCGGATGGCAGGAGGGCTGACTCATTTGACCCTTCCACTAAGAAATCTATGAGAAAGGCTCTCCAGCTTGCTTCGCACGTCTCAAATTTCTTGAATATATTATAAGAGATATTGTATTTGCTTAATCAGTGAGGAAGGTAGGTAACCGTAATGTGATCCCTTCCAATAACTCTGAACTATTAGGGATAGTTCACCAAGAAATGAATTCTGTCATCATTTACTCACCCTTAAGTTGTTCCAAACCTGTATGAATTTCTTTCTTCTGCTGAACCAAAAAGATATTTTGAAGAATATGGGTAACTAAACAGTTGATGGACCCCAATGACATCCATAGTATGAAAAAAAATTCTATGGAAGTCAATGGGGCCCATCAACTTTGGTTACCCGTATTCTTCAAAATATCTTCTTTTGTGTTCAGAAGCAGAAAGAAATTCATTCAGGTTTGGAACAACTTGAGGGTGAATTATATGATCATGTTTTTATTCATGCAAATTCTTTTAAACCATTCAAGCACTATAAGATACAAAAGAGAATGCAGTGCTTTAATAGCGCGAGTCTGTCTGTGTATATCCTGTGACACACACTCATGCACACAGAAAGCCGCTTCAGAAAGCGCTTGAACGGATAAAACACACAAAAATGCCCGTTTTGTCATGTATCCCCTAACCCTAAACCTCACAAGCACAGTCTTAAATTAATGAAATTAAGTCTTAAAGCTGCAGTCCGTAGTTTTTCCTCTTTGTCGCCATCTCTGTTCGAAATCTGCAATTGCAGTTATTCGCAGAGTTATCATCTTTACGCGAGTTGTACCTCGGCACGGCACAGCGCGGATGAATTCAATGTTTTGAGGAGAATGTGCGGCTGTCAGTCACCGCGCCGGTGTGGATACTGGCATTCGGAATCACAGATTCTACTTTTTGGAAGTATGACCAACATAATAATTTTCACCGGAAAATGTCATCCGAACAAGTAACATCCACTTTTGTTCTGACCAACTAAGGGGAAAAAAGCATTGCAATAAATCGCGCTGATTAAATCTAACGATCGCTTATCATATAACGTCAAACCGTGCAAATTTTTGCGTGACTACATTTAATGTGTATTAGGGCTACCTGTAGTTCAGTTTCCATTTCTGTAGAGTCTAATTTATAATTGTCATATCAACAAATTAATGTTCCTCAGAACTGGTTCTCTTAGAAATACAAACACACGTATCTGTAATCAGAAGCATATTTAAAACTGGAATATAATCAAATTTTTACCATCAACAGCCCTTCCGATATTTATCCTTGTTTTCGCATTGGCCCGGTTGCAGTCTCTTTTTTTCTGTAGCCGATCCGAAGTCCAAAGTCTTTTGCATTTTTCAACGGGTGAATCTCCAGTTGTCACTGGTGATTGTAGTTTGAACCTTTCTGGATCCGCCATCAAATTGATAAGTTTAATTATATCAAGTGCTGTGAGAAAAGGCTATAAATCTCCACCTCCAAAATTCTCACTCGCAATATAGCTTATACTAGCCGAGACTCCTCCTTTATGTGTACAGATGTGACGTAATGACGCAAAGACATGCTCGAATTTCCCGTGGAAATCCACCAGTACGACTGGAATTAAAAACATTATTACAAGCTTACCGTTTTGAATCGAGCTAAGGCGAGCAGATAGTTTTGAACACTGGCTGGTTATGTACTTGCTCAAAAATGTATTTTGGATCATTTTTAATCCAAAAAAGTTACGGACTGCAGCTTTAAATATACGTAAAGAGTTGTGAGAAAATGGGATGCGTGTCATAGTGGAAGGTCTTAAAGTGACAGCAGCCTAATAAATCTCCTGCTGTGATGTCTGTCATTAATGTTAATCAAAGTCAAAGAACAAAGGATAAAGAGAAAACCACTCTCTGCTCTTGACTGAATAACCTTTGTAGCTTTAATAAGGATTAATCTATATTTCATTTATAATTTATGTAGTGAAAACTGTGAGGAGTTTGATAACTTTATTATATTCTACATGTTAGACTTACCTGACAAATCTTAAAGCCCTGTTTACAAGGTTACATGAGTCAAAAACAAAAAGTAAAATTAAGTAAATATCTGAACCAGTCTGACTGGGCCAATATAAAAAAAATGAGCCCTGATATATATTGGAGGGCTTTTGAGGGACATGTAAATGTGGCATTTATTATAATGAGTTTATGTGAAGATTGTTTTAAGTTCACTTAAATTAGAAGTTGTTATATTTTTAAAGTCTAGTACATTTTAAAATGTACAGCTTTTAATTATACTGTAATGCTGAATGTAATGCAAAAAATTCCATAGAGACACCAGTAACAGTATTGGTATCGGTGATGCTTTCTTTCATAAAAAGATGCCATTAAACAAATATTTCAAATATAGGCGACTGTCTTTATGTTGTTTCTACGTTAATTCAGAGATTAAATGTGAAAATATTACAATATAAAAATACATTAAAAACGTTGATGTTACGTGTGATTAATCACGATTACTTACAGAAAAAAGTGTGATTAATTATTTATTTATTTAATCGATTAACAGCACTATATGTATATATAATAAATGTTATATATATAATTAAATTAAAACATTACAAAAACAACATGCTTTAAAACTGAGAATACATTAAAAATCATGGAGAATATACATTTTCTGAGAATTTGTTCTATTTTTAACAAATATAACATGTAGTGTGGTTTCTGCTAAAAACAATAAAAAAAAGATCATATTTGAAAACAAATATCATTATCTTACACGATTTTGTTTATTTTAATGTTTCTTAATTGGAATCTTTTTAGTTAGAAATAATACAATTATTTTTGTAAAAGAACATATTGCAATATATATATATATATATATATATATATATATATATATATATATATATATATATATATATATATATATATATATATGTATTTCTGTTGATTTCTCGGCACTATGTGCCGAAAAAAGGGCACCAAAACGCTTACATGCACAATTGTCAATGCTGTAACCTCTTGGTTGGCTGCCAAAATAAATCCAAGCAAATAAATGCTTATGCTTGTCGTGTGACACAGGCCAAAGAGTTAACCTTGCTAGAAGCGAAATATTCACTGCCGCAAAGATGGCAGCCGAGAATGAGAGCTGCTAATTGGGTGAGAGTCTCTCGCCAGCAGAGGATCGTCGTCTAGAAGGCCAGTAATAATGACCCATGTCCCTCCTTTCCCCAAATAGCCTCCAAGACTGCAGAGCGCCGCAGTCCTGCTCAACAAGTTACCCGGCTGCATGTGACTCGCCAAATATAACCCGAAACCTACCACATCTCTGCTTGCCGGGAAGCTGTGCAGTCATCAAAGCAAAGTTATTTATAGGGCCAAATAGTGTCTTTTGCAACAAAACAACATACTTGACACTGATTTAAATGACAGCCGGAAAAGAATTCAGTCTAACTAAGTCTCGCGGCAAGCTAACTCGCGTGGGCGGTAAACGTTAGCACGATCCCTCGCGAGCGCAGAGAATTTAATGAATTCGCAGGGTGCCGACCACAAGATCATTAGAACACAGCGTCTGGATTCTAAACAGCTTTTTTCTGTAACACCATCCAATTAAAGTGGAATCATGTTGGTAGAAGCTGACATTATGTTCAGAATTTTGCAAGAAAGGTCATATGCTTGTAGTGGCCTTTTAATCTCGCATAAGGTATAGGGGTACAAACAAATTGTGCTTGTTTTCAGAGAAAAGTTTAGTGAAACGTTTAACTGTTTGTAAAAAAACTGCATATGGGTCATTGTGCCTCGAAAGTACACTTCTTTTATTGCTCTCGAAGCGAGACAGCACTGCCTAGTGAAAAAAAACGTATGATATAAGTGTATTATATGTATTTTAAAACGAAGTACAGTACAAAAACGAAGTATAGTACAAATCTATTAACACCACTTGAGACATACTGATATAAATATTATAATTAAACTTTATTTGGAGTAGTACTTTTGTGCAAAATACACATTCTTAATATTAAGCCTAAAATGTGTTTTAATATCACTATTGGGAAGGAATATGATAGTATGATCTCTGTATAATATCAGTCTTTAAATTAAAGATATTTAAAGTGTACCTAAAGTTTTAGCACACTAAAAATATACTTATTCATATCTTTAGTTGAACTTCAGGATAACTAAAGTGCATTAAGTACAAAATTAGTTGTTCCAATTTTAGCATACTTTAAGAATATCAATTTAGTATACCAACAGTACAATTACAGGGTATTTATATTCAGTACTTACCGGTAAATATGTAAATGTATCTGTAGTATACTTAGCATAAAATAAATGTATTTCAAATACATTTTTTAGATTTATTTTCACAAGAGCTATCTAGCAGCAGCATTCTCAGATGTTATTTACAGAACTGTACATTTTGCTAAAGAGGGAAAAAAAATGTAATTCTGACATAATTTACACACCCTCATGTCATTCCAAACTTTTATAACTGACTTTCTTCTGGGGAACACAACACATATTTTAACATGAGCGTAAATGATGAGAATCTTGAGTGAATGATTATTTTGTGGGCAAACTTTCCCTTAAAGCTATATCTGTGAAATATGATTATTGAATTTTGGACAGACAGAAATTCTGATTTTAAAAAGTCTAAAGAACACATTATAGTTTGTGGTAAAACCCATTTCCTTTAACAACAAAGTTAACTGTGGTTGCTTTACATGTCAGCCAATTGGCTCTTCCTGGTTCTTCTGGCTGGTTTTCAGCTGCACTGTGTGCCAGATCCAGATCGTATGCCAAACGTCTGGATATTCAAGACTAATAATAGCAGGGCTCAACAATAAGGATGGATCTGCTGGCCCGGGGCCGGTTTGACAGTGTTTCAGGCCGGATGACAGAACTGTCACAAAATTTTACACTCACTTGTACAACCATTTGTTATGCCTTGCAAACTCGTAATGATTTCGTTGTAGTTTTGCAGCAAAAGTACAGAAATTACGATTATCTTTCCTTCCCTATTGTGACGTATTTCCGAGTGAAACAAGAAAAAACCGTAGGGCGGGACTTGATTTTGTCCATTGGGTATTGATTGGATTGTTGGACGGTTGTCATTTGCTATTGGTCGATCTCATGTGAGTGACGGGTTGTCCCGTAAATGATGATAGTATTTTAATTTTTAAGTTAACTATTCCTTTAAAGCTGCAGTCCGCAGATTTTTCTCTTTGTCACCATCTCTGTTCGAAATCTGCAATTGCAGTTATTTGTGGAATTATCAACTTTACGTGAGTTGTACTTCGACACGGCACAGTGCGGATGAACACAGTGTTTGAGGAGAGTGTGCAGCTGTCAGTCACCGCGCCGGTGTGGATACTGGCATTCAGAATCACAGATTATTCTTTTTGGAAGTATGACCAACATAATAATTTTCACTGGAAAATGTCATCTGAACAAGTAAGAAACATTCACTTTTGTTCTGGTTTTGTCATTGCAGTAAATCGCGCTGATTAAATCTAAAAATCGCTTATCATTTCACGCAAAACCGTGCAAATTGTACTTTGTTCTCAAATTGTTAATGTCAGCATTGCGTGACTACGTGTCCTTCCGATATGTATCCTTGTTTTCGCATGGGTCCGGTTGCAGTCTCTTTTTTTCTGTAGTCACACCGAAGTCCGAACGAAGTCTTTTGCATTTTACAGCGGGTGAGTCTCTAGTTGTCACTGATAATCGTCGTTTGAACCTTTCTGGATCCGCCATCAAATTGCTAAGTTTAATTATATCAAGTGCTGTGAGAAAAGGCTATAAATCTCCACCTCCAACATCCTCACACTCAATATAGCCTATAGCCGAGACTCCTTCTTTATGTGTACAGATGTGACGTAATGACGCAAAGACATGCTCGAATCTCCCGTGGAAATCCACCAGTACGACTGGAATTAAAAACATTATTACAAGCTTACCGTTTTGAATCGAGCTAAGGCAAGCAGATAGTTTTGAACACTGGCTGGTTATGTATTTTCTCAAATGTATTTTGGATAATTTTTAACCCAAAAAAAGCTACGGACTGCAGCTTTAATGATCCTTATTGTTTTGCCCTAAAAACAGAGACCAATTGTGGACTTGAACAGGGAATTGTTCAGCCATTCCGAGTGGAAACGCTCCCAACCGATGTGGACAAAATCCAGATGTCTATGGCACGGTGCATCACTCAATCCATCACTGAACTGAGAAAATACCCAACAGTGTCATGATAACACTCCAGTGAACACCACTGCAGAGGATAATAAATATTCATTCATTCTGTTGAATGGGCTTAATGCTGCTCTTACAGTCCCTGCGGCGGACCCAAGTATTCTCCTCCATCTAAGTGGCATGCATTTTTAATACTTTTTATCACATTCAAGGGAGTCGAGAAACAACTGTACGGCATTCAGGACCATTAACCACTCGAGGAGCCGAGATAACATTTGCGTTAACAGGTGTTAGCGTGCCTCTAGTGAAATGGCTCAACGGCTTAGGTAATTCAAATAAGCGGAACACGCAACTACAATTTGTTGCTGGCAGTCAAATCTCACATAAAGCTTTTTCGGGCCGTGAGCAGAGCAACATTTTAACCCTTGGCCGGTGGCATTGAGAAACAAAGGATAAAATCAATAATGAAACATATATCGTTTTCTCAATACGTTCGAGCATGTCGCGATTGAACCGTAAATCACACTTGAGATTGCTGGGGTTGGCCATACGTGCTGTCAGTCGGTTGAATATTCAGAGTCATTCCCATGAGACCAGGCCCACACAGAGGTCTCCGATCTTTTTCTCGTTCCAGCTGCTGCCGGGTGACTCGCTGACGGGTCGGTCACACAAACACGTATGCAACATGGATCCAGCCCACACAGGCAGCGACCTGCTTTGGTTTACTCACCCTTTTGCCCTCTTTCCCTGGTGCTCCTGGTTGACCGGGCAGGCCAGGATCTCCCTGGGGAAGATGGGTAATGGATCAGGAATCAAGTTCTCAGAAAACATTGCAGGCTAGTCTGGATCTAGCTGTCTGTGGTCATAATTGCCCTCAAAAAACATGATTTAGGTCCAGAAGCAACATTGATGTGAATATGAGCACATAGCAGCTGGCTTCTGCCTGGACGGGTTTACATGTCGGCGCTTATTAAAGTGCTGAGAGACAGATGTTCAAACAGCATGGGTGAACTTCGTTATGGAAGGCAAAAAAATAAATATTCAATTTATAAAAAAAATGCTGTTGAAGGGCTTACCTTTTCTCCAGGAACTCCTGGAGGACCCTGCAAAAAAAAAAAAAGTAAGAAAAGAAGACAAATTTGAATGATTTTTAATATTCAAATAAAACAATTGGTGTCATTAAGATTTGTTTTGTTTTTATCTCTTATGCGCACCAAAACTGCATTTACTTGATATAAATACAGTAAAAGTAGTAATATTATGAAATATTATTACAATAAAAAAAAAAAAACATTTCTATTTTAATATATTTTTTTACTGTGAAAAAGCTGAATTTTCTGCATTGGTGTCATGATCTTCAGAAATAATTTTAATATGCTGATTTTCTGCTCAAGAAACATTTCTTATTATTATCAATAGTTAAACAATTCAATTATTTAAACAATTCTGCTAATTATATATTAGAGACATCGTGATCCATTTTTTTTTTGTTCATTTCTTTAAAGAATAGGGAGTTCAAAAACACCATATATAAATGAAACAGTAAAGACATTTATAATGTTGTAAAATATTTTTGATTAGGGATGCACGATGATATCGGGACAACATCGGTATCGGCCGATAAAAGCTTAAAATGACCATCATCGGCATCGGCCGATATGAATATTTCTGCCGATGAGCCTTGCCAAAAGGGTGGCGTGTTTCCTATGCGCACGTGACGCGAACGAAGCATGAGCGCCAGCAACTTAAACTTCCAACTAGGGGTGTGCGTCTCACGTTTTTTGATCGTGGACGATTAAAATGTCTCCACGATCTGCTTTTGAAGAAAAATCATAGTATCGTGCATTCTATCAGTTCAATTCTGGCGCCTTCATCTCAACATACTGTACAACGCGACGTACATTCACATCACATCACATGTAAACGCAGAGGTAGAGTTACATTCACGGGACACCTCAATTCACAAAAGTTCATTATTTGCATGTGCGTCAAAGTCTTGCTAGGTAAACATCATTCACGTGCTGATGCGCTGTTCTAACATCCGCTTTTCTGAGCGCGTTACACCCGACGCTCACAGGAACTAAAAGCCTGTCACAGAGTCTGCATACTGGACTAATCTTTCGAGTCTTATTGCGCTGATACTGTCAAATACACACACGGTTTACATAAACAAAGTTGGTTATGTCTAAAGTGAAAGCAAATAGAGAAAATCTGCTTGTCAAATGCGTGTATATTACACGTGTCGCGTGCAGTTCTTAAAGAGACAGTATAATATGCTGCCGCTTGTCCTTAAAGAGATACTGCACCCAGAAATAAAAATTCTGTCATTATTTACTCACTCTAATGTTGTTCCAAACCTGTATTCATTTCTTTCTTGTGCTTAAATATACTATGGAAGTCACTGAAGTACAGCAACTGTTTGGTTAGCCACATTCTTCCAAATAACTTTTATAATTTCAACAGAAGAAAGAAACTTGAGAGAGTAAATGATGACAATTTAAATTTTGGGGAGAACTATCTCGTTAATGTTAATAAAACAACAAAACACAAAGAGGAAATCATTCACTGCTCTTGACTGAGAACTTTAATAGAAGCTTTAATAAGCTTTTTTTGCACTTAAAAAACCCCCACAAATATATCGGTATCGGCATCAGGCAAAATTAGTCTGAAAATATCGGCATATCGAATATCGGCCAAAATCCTATATCGTGCATCCCTATTTTTGATCAATTTAATCCACCCTTGCTGAATATAAGTACTATTTTCAAAAAGGTAACTTGTAAGTGTATTTGGTGTAATTGTATTAGGAAATGCCAGTGCTTGCAACGCAGCAATAGAATATTGTTAAAGGGAACATGAAATGCATTGTTTATTGTTTTATAATGTTTCCTGGGGTGCACTTATAATGTTAGTTTGATTTTTACATCAAAAATAAAACAAAACATTTCCTACCCAGATTTTAGCCTCTGATTTAAACTCTCTGTTTGAAGGGCCGTGTCTGCTGTGAGACTTCAGTGTAAACGCCCACTGCTGTGATTGGCTGACATCTTTGCATATGAAATAAGTATTACATGTGGAACTCTCTCGAAGACTTTTACTACGTTTTTACTAATACAGCTCTCAAGCTTAACTAATTGTGAAAAGTGTTGATTATAGCATTATATTTAGATTGTGGCATGAAAGGTTGCAGTGATGAGCATTGTAGCCGATCACAGACATGTTGAGCGCATGAATGCAGTGATCTCGTCGTTACAACTCGATTTCAGCACGCTAACGAATGCTTTCATCATACTAACAGTGCAAACCATGGTGCAAACACAATGCAAGTAAGAGATTCGTTGATTATAACGGGAGTTTTGGAGAGAATTCAGTCACTGATAAACTGAGATGTTTGATTGACAGCTCCAACGATTGTAAAGGGAGCGTTCTTTGATCGCTTTCTATATATAATTTAAATTTAATGACAGTTTAAATAACAGATTATTTTCATCCTACTAAGAGAAACAATGTGAAGTTGACCGTTTAGTCACTGGTTTGATTTACTTCATGAATCATTACATATCAGAAATCACTGATCACAGATCAGGCATTATGATTAAAACACTTACATGTTGTCCCATTACTGTCAAGTCCATATCGTAAAAGTCTGTTTGCAAAGCCTGTACCGAATTTTTTTATTATTATTATTATTATTATTGAGTCAATACATTAAGCAAATTGAGTTGAATTATATACAGGAATATCTGAAGCAGAAGCAGACCAAGTGTTTTAATACAGGCTTTTGCTATGAATCATCAAAAATTCCAGGAAAATGCAGGAAAAGGAGGATATCAGTAGTGAGGGCTGCCTTTCAAGCCCTATAATAAAATTGTCATGAAAGGAAACAAACTAAAATCTGCACTGCTACGTGCTGGCATTCAGTTTCAGAACACACAAATGAAATGCGTTTTTACCTGGTCTCCTTTTTGATCTTGCTTTTCAATCTAAGAGAAAGCAGAAGGGAAATTATAATCATGTATTTCATCAAACAGAGATGGCAATTAACTTCAGCTGTTAACAGTGTTAAAACAAAGGTCAGGAACCAAGATATCTTTACAGTACATGGCCCAGTAAAAGGACAAAGCACATGACCATCACATACAGACGGCCTTTCAGATGCAGAGTAAAACAGTGCGGTGTTCTCTTACAGCTGGCATCCTCGAAAATACTGACACATCTTAGAAACAGCTGCAAAAATAGCCATTCACTCCTAGTGTCTGGTGAAAGTCAGAGAACAAGAGCTTTCAAAGCTCCTAAAACTGTCAAAATGTAACAGGGGAGGGAGAGTGACGTTAGTGTCCGTAATGAGAGCGACAGATGTCTACGCTGGCAAGATCCAGACAAGAATATAAAATAACCTGAAACATTGATAAAATCAGAAATGTCAGCTATAAGCTATTTTGTTTAAACCTTAATAATGCAAGCCGCTTGTAAATGTACTACACGATTTACAACTTGACTATAAGAGGGAGTGGTGATGCGGCGAGTGTGTCGTCGGCTTTCACGTTTGCATCCCTGGTATTCCTGCTTGTCCTCATAAAATGTAAAATTAGCATGAGTAAATAACTGTTATGCCCTGATACAGTTCCGTTGGGGTTAGTTTGCTGTTTAGGTTACATAAAGGGGCAGAGCTGTTGTACTGTATCCTAACACACAAAGAACATACTGTATATCCTGCTGTAGTTTTATGAGATGTAGCAGACGTGAATTATTATCTCCCTACTTGCAGGACACGTCTTACCTCCACAGTCTGGTTATTGTGAGCATGTGCTGGCTCTCATTTGCCTCTTATTTGTTTTAGTTGTGAAGATAAAGAAACTGAATGGCGTATTTATAGTATTAAAAAGTAGCGCAGTGGAATGGAAAAATGACTTCTGTGTGAACGGCCCTAAACTATTTTTAACTTTAGCAAAGAGTTAATAACGCGTTTTAATATAACACCTTTCTCATATCTGTGTCGGCGATAAGAAGTCAACCATTCCCTAAAACCTTAGCAAAGACTCTCCATAAATCTCATTTCAGTGCTTAATGCAGCTTATGCATATCATGTTTTATATGGATGTCATTCAAAAAGAGTCAGTGTCAGTATGGTGAGCTCTGAAATGACGTGCAGCGTTGTTGTAGGGTGAATTGAGATGCGTACCGACAATGTTCCTGAAACCGGTGTGCCTGGATCCCCCTGTAACAGAGACACAATCAAATTCACAAGAGTGATTATTGTTCAAATATAAGCAGATCATCCAAACAGCTGCATTTTGTTCCTAAAATATACAGAAGTGCAAATGATAACAGATCATTATCACAAACTGAATCAGGACAGGGGTTTATAGAGCTTTAACATTAAGTACATTAAGCCACTTATTACACAGTTTAGTGGCGATTATGCAAAAATGTCTGACTGCAGATTGCCGTGATTGACCAATCATAATTGACCTATCAAATATTTCAGAGCATTGTGCAAAAGTCAACTAAACAAAGAGGAAAACGGGTCTCATCGCATCTGCTGTATCAACTGACTCAGATATCTATGGACTTTCATGGTAAAAAAAAACAAAAAAAAAACGGATATTACATTTGAGATATTCTGCATATGCTACAGATATCGGTTATGTTCATCTTAAAGGGATAGTTCACCCAAAAAATTTAAATTCTGTAATTTACTCACCCACAAGTCTGTATGAATTTTGTCTTCTGAACACACACACACACACAAAAAAAAAGATATTTTGAAAAATGTTGTTGGACCCCATTGACTTCCATAGTATTTTTCCCCCCATTGTTTGTTTACCCATATTCTTCTAAATAGCTTCGTCTGTTTTCAGCAGAACAAAGGACTTCATACAGGTTTGGAACAACACGAAGGTGAGTAAATGATGACAGAATCTTCATTTTTGGGGGAACTATCCCTTTAAGTTGGTCCTTTTGAAGGCATCTTGAGTAAAACAGCTCAATATTTAATGAAGCGCTTTTTTTTAAAGAAACATGTTCTTCGTATACCTTACTTAGAAGAAAGTCAGTCATACGGGTTTGGAAAGACACGAGGGTGAGTAGAGGATGACAAAATTGTCATTTTTAGGAAAACTATTCCTTTAGGAATAACTCCGTTAGGCATATCTGAAAAATATTTGTCAAAATAAAACGACCTGCTGTTCCTCTATCTGTGCTTATCTGCTCTTAAATAAAGGACTTTCATATTTTCAAGGTTATGAAATACAAGCGGAGACATCAGTTTAAGTTAAAAACCCCTTGACAAAAACAGGCAGAGCTTTCCACAAATTCAATTTAAATCCACAGAAACTCCACATCAAAGTTTGCTGAAATATAAAGTTGCGAACACCTAAAGCCGGCCCGTTTGAAGATATTCCGAGTCATTCTATGTTTGAAGAGCGTGACGCGTCTTTCCGACTGTCAGTTTCAATCCAAACTAACGGTTTTCCTCCCTCCCTCTGTCTGACTGGGAGATGAGATGAAAAAGAAGCTAGTTATTCTCTGCTCGAACGCAGAAGAGCTCATTAGAACTTCAAGGCTTGAAAACACTGCATTGACAATTACGTGCGCAAGCAGGCAAACAAAGAAACCCAATACTGTAAAAGACAATGGGTAATATGGTAGCTAATTAGAGAATAACATTTGATCTATTGTTGGGAAAGAAGTCCCGCTGTGGGCCTTCGTGTGCCTGGTTTGGGGAATAAGATATCAGAGCAGGAAGCTCTATTCTACATTCAGAGTCACATCTTCCCTGCTGTGAAGGTCTGTCTGTTCTATCAACAGCATCTGTGACACACGGGCCATTACCTCGGAAAATAATACATTTGTGAAAACAAACATAAGTTGTATTTACAGTACAGTGAAGCACTTAAAATGACAGTCTATGGGGCGAGTCATGGCACTGGAACTTGAAGCGAACGCAGCAAAAAAATGTTTTTTTCACATTTTTCAAATGTTTTTTTTTTTTACTAAAACTGCACAATATGCTGCAACATATATTCAATAAAATTGTATGAATGGTATTATTATTATTAAGCCTAAATATAACAAAATTTTGGAATATTTATGCTTCAAACTAACAAACAAAAATGCTATTGGGGTGAGAAAAAACTATTTAGAACGATATATTCTCTGAACATTAACATTAAAATGTAAAAAAATGAACTTCACATTACTACTTCGAAACCCTCTATGCCTTGTACTATATGGTATATGCTTTAATGCAAACATCATTTTTCATTGTTTTTACAAATAAATTGAAATTATGAATAAAAAGCATGCCACAGATGCTGCCAATAGAACTTAACCTGTTTGTAATCTGAAACATTGCTTTACATATTTATATGAAACATAATACAACATTCTCTTGCTTGTTCATCATACATTAGTTTTCCCTGTCACCATATATGTGACTTCCAGTAATAAAATTGATTCCATCTCACAAAACTGAGCAGCATTCCGTGTGCCTGGTTTTACTACATGCTGCACTCAGCACAAGCAATATAAGCTACATTATCAATTATTGGATATACAAATGTTTCCTTGTACAATCAGTGGTTATGGTTCTTCTATGGTTCTACATTCTGCAACCAATAACTGATTCAAACAGCTACTGTAGTGACAAGGTCTGTGTTGACTTGGATGAAATATTGATCTACATGCACATGCATGCATACATACATAGTATAAATATATTGACATATATACACATACACATATATAAATGTATATAAATATATATAATTGAATACTTGAATCTGATTGGTTGACGAACGTTCTAAGGTGTGCAATTATTTTCAGGGAAACGCACGGCTTAAGTAGTTCCAGGCAGGTCTCGACCAAATTACAGTTCCATTACACTTCGCCAAATGATTTCAGTTCTTTTAAAGGTCTTTACAGCTGACACAATGACACCGACCGTGCAAATATATATATATATATATATATATATATATATATATATATATATATATATATATATTATAACGGCAAATTATCTCTCTGTTTTTTGCCACAAAATTAAGGTAATTCACACACGCTTAATCAATCTCTCTCTCTCGCTCTCTCCCTCTCATAACTGCATTCATCTGCTATCATTGGCTCAAGCCTCCGTTACTAGGTCTAAAATTATGTTTTGGAATTAGCAACGGAGGCTTGGGATGAGATGCATAAGAAATTAGTCCTACAGACAAGAGCGTTTTAAGGACAAAAACCTGACAAATGTCTTAAATACATCATCTGAACAATGTCTTGATGTGTGGTTACCATAGTATAAGCGGAATAATTGACTCCGGTCCATTGAATTATTAGAAAGTAATGCATACCTCGGGTGATTTTGATGCTCATTTCTCTCTGGATTTGGTCTTCCACACATGCATGTTAAGTCAGTGTTGATAAACACTGTTATTTTCATAAAATGGTAAATTAAACCTCACATTATTATTAGAGACATATTTTATATTTTTAACTCCATGACATTTTTTTATTTTTTTGAAAGCAAATTTTTATTCTCACAAAGCTGCTTTTATATAAAAATACAGTAAAACCAGTAATAGTGAACAATTTAAATATATTTTTTATTTATTCCTGTGATCAAAGCTGAATTTTTAGCATCATTACTCCAGTCTTCAGTGTCACATGATCCTTCAGAAATCATTCTAATATGCTGATTTGCTGCTCAATAAACATGTCTTAATATTTTCAATATTATAAACAGTTGTGATGCTTAATATGTTTGGGGAAACCGTGATACATTTTTTTGTTTTCAAGATTGTTTGATGAACAAAGTTCAAAGAAAACATTTATTTAAAAAACATTATTTTGATTGTTATCTTTACTGTCACTTTTGATCAATTGCATCCTTTAATGCAAACCAATTTAATGCAAAAAATGTCACAGATATCCAAACTGTTCAACGGTAGCGTAAAAAAAAAAAGTATCAGAATATCAGCAAATGCATGTCCCATTCATCATCATTCTAATCTAATATTTCAATATGTACTTTTTTCTAAAAGTAAAACGTTTCTGGTAAAAAGCAGAATTCATCTTTGTCCCTCATTTTTTGTTCAAACCTATTATGCAGACATTTCTCCCACAAAAATAATACTTTGACCTTTCTGACGTCATATCTGAGTTCCAACAAATAACTATTGATATTTTGCAAGGCTGTCACCACATATTTATGGGAAACCAATATTCAATATCTGACTGCATATTGGTGCTGGAGGCATATTTGGCAGTTATGGTCCCTGGTACATTGGGCCTAAAGTGGGAAAAATAAGTTTTCTAAAGTTTAACAGTGACATTTTCAAACTTTAAAATGTTAAAATGTTAATAAAAAAGTATATTGAAAATTGTCAGGCACAAATGGCAGTTTCCTAAGAATGACTCGCATTACAGATTGTGACTTTGCATCTATATGGAACTCTGCAAAGCTCACTGACTAAAAAAAACACATCCTTAAGATCATAGATACTCTGCCTCTATCTCTCTATGCTACAGTTTGTAAAGGTTGTTACAAGAAATCAAACTGGCAGGCCGACTTACTTTATCACCTTTGAGACCAGGTAGACCTTGAGGTCCAGGATCCCCTTTCAAACCCTGAGGAGACACAACGAACAGGAACCAGTTTAATCACAGAGTCCGCTACCTCACAGCATCCTGACAGGACAACTTAGGGGAAATCTTTCCAGTAAGCAAACAATGTATCAGTTTGACTTCCCTCAAGTTAAAGAATTCAGCAGGGAGCCGCTCCAGCCATCTTTTAGTAAAAATCATGCAATATGTGTCGGTGAAGCGGCGAGAATGAGTGTCTCTAGGTGTTAATGTGGCCTCATTTACTTGACAAATCTGCTCACTTCTGCACTTTTTAGTGAATGATTTGCACAAATTGCATATAGACACAAAAACACGCTCGCTTTCACAAGCCCTCCGTCTGGAGTCGGGATTAGAATTCCCATCACCTGCCTGCAAGAGCTTTGTGAGGGGAAATCTGATTGGAGATAAGGCAAAACCACAGGCAAAGTCAAAACTCATAGTGCTTAAAAGCAACAGAGAGAGAACAGGTGATGAAAAAAATAAAGAGGAATACAAGAAGGTGAGGGAGGGAAAACCGTCCGAGAAGAGGTGGCTGATAAACGAGGCCTGACACGTATTGACAGGTTAAATTTACAGGGACTCTTGTTAGGTGTGACACATCAAGACCGGCAGCTACACAGAGAGAGATTTCTGAAATAAGTCAGAGGGTACTTAGAGAGAAGGGATCACTGGCCCTCAAAACACAGCAATTTGTCTTGGTTAGGCTTTTGAGTGAGACTATTAATACTGAATTATATCAGGCTCAGATGAGCGCCTTGCCCTTTTTTTAATCATGTCTCTGAGTTTGCGGATAGAGATGCGACTAATTTACTCTTATGATGGCGAAGCTTGTCAAGACAGTTGAGGGAAAGCTCGGCCTCGAGAACACTAATCTAGAGCCCGTCTCCATAAAACAAGACCAACACAAATAAGATGCGTAAATCTGGCAAACCTTCTTTCGCATCAGCCGTCTTACTATGAGAGTCTTTTTGTGAGAATGATGATAGTGAGGCTTTACACACACACACACACACACACACACACACACACACACACACACACACACACACACACACACCAAGAAAAAGTTATTCACAATAGAATATTTATTTTAGATATGTAATCTTAGCACTTCACATTCTCTTGCACTATTTAGAACAACAGCCAATGAAATTGCAAGAACACTTGCTTGCTAATTAGGGTCAGGAACACACCTGCTGAGTGGTCGGCCTGTTTTAAAACACAAAACAAAACAAAACAAACACAAAAAAAAAAAAAACATCGAAACGAAACGAAACATGACACGAAAAAAAAAAATTCATGGGTGGGTCAAAAGAAAGAAAGAAAGAAAGAAAGAAAGAAAGAAAGAAAGAAAGAAAGAAAGAAAGAAAGAAAGAAAGAAAGAAAGAAAGAAAGAAAGAAAGAAAGAAAGAAAGAAAGAAAGAAAGAAAAATCAAAAACTAAAAACTAAAAAAATAGATAAACATCAAAACGAAACATGAAACGAAAAAAAAAAAAAAAAAAAAACACCAAACAAAAATCAAAAACTAAAAACTAAAAAAATAGATAAACATCGAAACGAAACGAAACATGAAACGAAAAAAAAATGCATGGGTGGGTCAAAAGAAAGAAAGAAAGAAAGAAAGAAAGAAAGAAAGAAAGAAAGAAAGAAAGAAAGAAAGAAAGAAAGAAAGAAAGAAAGAAAGAAAGAAAGAAAGAAAGAAAGAAAGAAAGAAAGAGAAAGAAAGAAAGAAAGAAAAATCAAAAACTAAAAACTAAAAAACTAAAAAAATAGATAAACATCGAAACGAAACATGAAACGAAACAAAAAACAAAACAAAACCAAACCAAACAAAACAAAACAAAACAAAACAAAACAAAACAAAACACAAAACAAAAATGCATGGGTGGGTCAAAAGAAAGAAAGAAAGAAAGAAAGAAAGAAAGAAAGAAAGAAAGAAAGAAAGAAAGAAAGAAAGAAAGAAAGAAAGAAAGAAAGAAAGAAAGAAAACTAAAAACAAAAAAAATAGATAAACATCGAAACGAAACATGAAACGAAACAAAAAACAAAAATGCATGGGTGGGTCAAAAGAAAGAAAGAAAGAAAGAAAGAAAGAAAGAAAGAAAGAAAGAAAGAAAGAAAGAAAGAAAGAAAGAAAGAAAGAAAGAAAGAAAGAAAGAAAGAAAGAAAGAAAGAAAGAAAATTTAATACAGAAGTACAAATAAAAAGTTTACAATACAATTAAGTTCCATTTGTTAACATTAGATATTTAACTTACTATTTAAAAAAAATAGGCACTATTCAGTGAATTCCGTGCAGCGTTTAGTAAGTGAGCACCACGTTTCAAACATACCCTCAATCCAGCAAGCGGTTACATTTCTACACCTATCGTTTCTTGACTAAACTTTGACTGAGGCCATAAAAGATAGATGGAAGTAAGAATCGGCACTTGAACCTGATCAGGACTGCAGTACTGTGAAAACACTGGTGGAGGGGGAAGCTCGCATCGGGACTGGGATGGAGGTTAGACTGCGGCTGCTCTTAAATGATGTATGTTCTTTGGAGAGTGCACTACCGTCCTGCTTTTGGCAGAATCTAATGACTCCTTGAGGGAACCAGTGCACCTTTCCTTTGTTGTTCCACCTCCCCGAGAGCAGCCCCAGTTAAGAACAGCTGCATTGGCCCTTTTCAGAGGGCCTTGAGCTCCAGGCCTTACAGGCTGTTCCGATGGAGAGACTGTAGTTAGCCTCTGCTTGCCCTGGGCACTTCAGCACAAGCGGGCAGGTGAAGGATGGGTTAAAATCAGGGCTGTGTCCCTCTCCCGGTCTCGTCACACCAGCGTGAGGTCAACATGCCGCGGGGATTCTGCTCACTTGCCTGATAATTATGTACAGCACAGCGCGTCCTGGCTGCAGAACAGGCCAGGTCACAAAAACAATCTGGCATCTTCCCAATACAGAGGCACACACACGCACTCAGCATTCCCAAAAAGGTTTTGGACACCGAAGCCAAGCTTAATGTATGAATATAATCACATCAGATTATATGTTTAATCAAATGGCTTTCATTTTGTTTTAAAGAAATGAAGCACTTCACACAAATATTAACAGTTTCTATGGAAGCCTATTTGTACCTAAACACACGTAATTCGTTGCATTACACATTTAAGGTGAGATAATCTGACTACTAGACCATTTGATTACTTTTGAACTAACTTATTTATCACATTGAATTGAATAGGATAATCTTGTACCGTATTGATATAAAAAAGCGGAGAAAGAATATATTCCATTCTTTGTTATGAACATCAAGTGCATTAAATATTACATTACATCAGGGGTTCGTGATGAAACGTCAAGGGGTTTGTGAGTTTAATGAAAGTGTTAAATGATAAAAATGTAAAATAAAATAAAAATATATAATTTCTTTTAATAAAAACAATCAAAATAAAATTAACCGGCCATTAACTGACATCAGGAGAACCGTGAACTTAATTTTATTATTTATAATGGTGCTCTGTTTGATCTATTCAAAATCAGATAAGACTGAGGTATTACTCATTGGACCAAAAACCTGCACACAGAATCTGTTAAGGGTCGTTCACACCAAGAACGATAACTATAAGGATAACTATAACGATAACTATATTTGCGCCCACACCAACGAACGATAACAACACCTAGTCACCGCAACTTCGATAGAAGCAAGACAATATTGTCAAAACGAGCGCTGGATACCTGAGGTAATACTTCTCACCATTTATTCTGACCGATTGAACGATTGTTTTCCATATCCATTTTCTTGAAAAGGGGCTTGACTTGTCAAACAGTGGTGGATTTTTCTTGAACTCGGCGATTAACTTCTCCGCAATGCCGTCTGCCATTTTAACTGCTTAAATTAGTTTGGCTGTCAGTGTCTTATCGTTTAAAAGCTGGAAAAAAATTGTTTTGAAAGTGATCCCAACGATATCGTTTCTCTATATCGTTATCGTTATAGCTGTGGTGTGAACTCTGCTATTCTTTAATATTGAGAACGATTTTTAGAACCATATCTTTATCATTATCGTCCTTGGTGTGAACGGGCCTTAAGAATACAATTTGCATTTAGAAGGAATTACTGTTACTTCATCCTCCGCAGTAAAAGACCTGGGTGTTATATTAGACAGCAACTTGTCTTTCAAAACGCATATTTCATGTTACAAATACAGCCTTCTTCCACCTCAGAAACATCGCTAAGCTCTGGAACATGGTATCTGTTTCTGATGCAGAAAAGTTCATTCATGTATTCATGACCTCTAGAGTCTAGACTAGATTACTGTAGTGCATTACTAGCTGGTTGTCATGCATCCTCAATAAACAAGCTAGAGTTAGTCCAAAATGCAGCTGCTAGACTTCTTACTAGGTCAAGAAAATATGATCTCATAACACCAATTTTATCATCTCCACACTGGTTACCTGTTAAGTTCCATATCAATTACAAAGTATTGCTACTGACCCATAAGGTCCCAAATTCCTTAGCTCCTGTGTAATTAACCGATCTTCTATCGCCCTACAAGCTCTTTAAGGTCACAAAACTTGGGGGTCTGTAAGTACCTAGGATATCTAAGGCCACTAAAGGAGGGAGAGTGTTTTCGCATTTGGCTCCTGAACTCTGGAAAGGCCTTCCTGATGATGTTCGGGGCTCAGACACACTCTCCCAGTTTAAAGACACATCTCTTTAATCAAACATTCACATAATACATCCCATAACCTTGTACTCCAGTTATATCAGATCAAATGCACATGATTATCTCTGCATGAAATGTTATGAACCGCAGCTATGCTAATTACTTTCTATTTGTTTTTTGGTTTTATCTCGGGAGGCCCATCCTGACGACTCCAACTCCTGCGAGGACTTTAAGTGAAGCAAACTCTGAATCAACATGCACCAATGCTACATTTTCTAAACATTGTAATCATTGTGTTAACAACTTCTAATAATTACTTCAATGAGCTCATTGTTCCTGCCTTAAATGAATACATTGTTAGCTAACTGCATATTTGTATATGTACTTGAACACTGTCACCTCTGATAACAGATCACTCTATATTGTAATATGGACACTTGCATTTTCTGTAAAGCTGCTCTGAAACAATAAAGATATGTATTGTGAAAAGCGCTATACAAATAAATGTGAATTGACTGCTGAGAATGTGAATATAGTTTGATCGGTGGTCTCTATAAAGGCTGTTCAGAAGAGCCTCACAAGACTTTTTTCATGTGCAACTAAAATTGCTTCAGTACATATGTCACCAGTTCTATCAGATATTGGAAAAGGAAAATAAATTTGCAATGTCTTTGCGGAGACATTGCAATGACAGCAACCCTACACAGCAATGACAGCAAGAAAAGAGGGCTGTGCGGTTTTAGTGCATTTCTTTCATTCACAGCGTTGAATGAAACACATTCATTCACACAGCATTCATTCGTTCCTCCCTAAAAGCCCAAAGTTAACGTCCAAAACAACTAGATCACTGACTTCTGTAAAATACAGTCTATTGCTGCTAAACTGCAGGATGTGCTCGATAATAAAGAGTATTTAATGATAAACATTCGACTTATTTCACAACTGTTTTTGTTCACTTATGACATAACCAACGGTGTTTAAGCGAATACTCACCCAGCCGGGCATTTTGACATATTTCAGTGTATGCGAAGCATAAAGTTCATTTTGCGTGTCCGTGTTCCACTCCATCTCGGAGCGCGCGCACAGAAAGCCACTTGAGGAACACTGGAACAGTATCCCTTTCTCGGCTTAACACAGTTTGTATCAGTATATTGGATCCGTGCATTCGGTCTTAAAATGACAGCAACCTAATAAACCTGCTGCCATCTCTATCATTAATGTTAATCAAACAACAAAAGACAAAGAAAAAAAAAATCACGCACTGCTCTTTAATTGATTTAGTAGGAATTTTTTTTTTTTTTACCAGAAAGCTACTGTATATTTGTTAAGCTCTAAGTGGTTCCTAATCCTAATTATTGTAATGCTCTACTGGGTGGTTGCCCTGCACGCTTAATAAACAAACTACAGCTAGTTCAAAAAGCAGCAGCTCGAGTTCTTACCAGAACCAGGAAATATGACCATATTAGCCCGGTTCTGTCAACACTGCATTGGCTCGCTATTAAACATCGTATAAATATGAAAATATTTTTGATTACTTACAAAGCACTAAATGGTCTAGCACCGCAGTACTTGAGTGAGCTTTTAAAGCATTATAGTCCTTCACGTCTATTGCGATCTCAAAATTCCGGCCAGTTGATAATACCTAGAATATCAAAATCGACTGCTGGCGGTAGATCCTTTTCCTATTTAGCACCAAAACTTTGGAACAGTCTTCCTACCATTGTCCGGGAAGCACACACTCTGTCAGTTCAAAGCTAGACTAAAAACACATCTCTTTGACCTAGCATACACATAATACATTATAGACTTCTATAATTCAATGTTAGGCTGCATAGATTAGGTCAGCCGGAACTGGGAACACTTCTCTTAAATCCTGATATACTCGTTACATCATAAGAAGAATGGCATCTACGCTAATTTTAGTGTCTTTGTTTATCCCGAGGTTTTCCCGCACCCTTCCGGATCCAGGCCGTATCCAGATCTGACGAAGGAGCTTCGCCTGGACCCGATGACAATGCAGTGCTGAAGTGTCAACTATCCTCTCCCTATGGAGGATCCCTTTCCCTCTCTACTACAGATAAAGCGTTATTGAACATCCGGTTCACGTACCCCGAAGTGATAAAATAAAACAAAATTCTTTATCAAATGTATAGGCAAGACAAGTAGTTTGTTTAGGCATGGTTTGTAGGGAAATTACAAACCTGCACACATATATTCAAACGAATATAGAATCAATTCTTAATGCGCATGTGAACGCCATCAGGTCACAGGTTCGCGTTTAAAGTCTGTTTAAAGAGAACGTTGTCGTCTTAGCGGCCCCTAATGTAATAACAAATGATCATTTTGCTGGAAGTGAATCTATCAAAACTAACTTTAGCTGGAAATAACACTATTCAAAAATCGCTATAAAGCCAAACCAATCTCTGTTACCGTAAATTGTATGTTTATCTCTGTAAAGCTGCTTTGAAACAATCTCCATTGTTAAAAGCACTACATAAATGAAGATGACTTGACTTGACTAATCATCTCTAAGTGAGGGAATGGAATATGTTACACACGTTGCTTGCCAATAAATAAAAGAGTTGTCAATTCAAAATACTTTCTCATCTTTTAATTGTTGTACATTTAAAATATACAGTTGTTAGTAAGCTATTATTTATTTTGGTGATCAATATCAGTGATCCTAAAAGTGAAACGATTTATGTAAATGAAAAATGCTGTGTGGATCTCAGTTTCAGTGATAGTCACATGACTAGTGGCTGGTATGTGTGTTCGATTTCACAAACCTGGAAGACCTTATGAACGTATATAAGCAGTAGACTTTTTTAGATAGGAACATTTTTAAAGATAAAAAGCAAGTTGGATCAATGAATTCTGAATAATTCACTGCCATTGTGAGAATAACATGTAATCATGCAATCAATGGAAAAGTAACAGCAGTCTGATTATGAGTATTTTAAAATGTAATCTAATCTAATTACTTATTTTTTGTAATCTGATTACGTAATCCAGATTACATGTAATCTGTTACTACCCAGCACTGTCCACTAAGTTAATTAATTAATTTCACATTGACCCCAATTCCTTACAAAAAATAAAATAGTTAGTTCTGAGAAAAGCATTAGTATAATTTGTTTGGAGATGCCATCTATTTAAGAGTGATTGAGTGTCCAAAAGTGCGCAAATCTGGCCAATGTCTACACACAGGTACTTGCAGACATGTTTACAGACTCACAGACATAATAAACATCCTATAACACCCCTCAAATACACATATGACATGCAACGACTGGTTTCCACAGCGCTTTAACAACTCTCGTTTGAGATCAAATTTAAATTCATATCAGGAAAAAAACGAGCAAGGTTCGTCTCAGAGGCGCCCATGTTTTAAGCAGAGAGAACTGTTGATATGTTGAATGGCAGCCCTTCAAAGAACTTTGGAACAAGATCCAGTAGAGTAACAGAGATATCTCGAGCGCTGGCCACAAATGCCAAGAGGGTTACGCCAGGAAATGCTTTTTGCGAGTTTCCATTTGCTCAGCGATTCATTGCTACAAACGTTTGAAGTAGTAGAGCTCAGGACGATACCATCTGAATCAAACTTTCACTTAGGAAAACATGCTGAGCGGCTTCACCATAGCCAGTGATACCCGTTTATCATAGATAACACTGAACTCCACATTTCAAATAAACATTTTTAGGTACGTCATATGAAAAATGCTTTCTTCTGCTAATCAAGCACTGAAAACAAATATGCATCCTTTCATAGCATAGGACATCTATATTAATGCTTCACGTAACCCGTCATATTCTGAAGGATAGTGTAACTAACACGCCATGTTATGCTGCGAGTTTCTCAACGGACAAGTGATACACGGCATCATGCACATTCCATTCTGAACGTTCTCACATAACCCCTGTGGGCCTCAGATATCAGGTATTGACTTTAAAAGACTTAAATTAGCCAGCCATTAGAACGTTTTGACTCAGGGTGGTGACTCTGTGAATAAAGCCATGTGTCTTTGGATATAGTAGATTGATCAGGTTTCTTACATCTTTCCAAGGTGATCACACAGGGTCGGGCTCTGCGGCTTCTCCCTTCTCACCCTTACAATCAGAGTACAAATACACAGCATCAGAACGGACACTGAATCTACAGCAGCGTGGCAAAAGAAATTACGTTTTAGTCGAAGTGTGACCTTGCAGTCTGAATTGAGTGTGATGAGAGAAGATGACCGGGTGCCACAAAATACTACCAAGATTAATAGAACAATCAGATCAATATTTCGTTTGAGGTGTCCTCGTGAACATTCAGCACAAATAATAGTTTGATTCACAAACGCATGATTCTTATGAGCTGGTTATTTTAGTCAAACTCATAAATCCCAACTAGTGAGTTATTGGATTGAATTGGTCAAATCAGTTTTAAATACATTAATTAGCAGTTTGAATCATTCATATGACTCAACTGAACCATTCTTGACTTTAACCCTCTGGGGACCACCGTGTTTTTGGGGCCTTTGGGATGTTTTGACATGCACTGACATTTGTGCTTTTTTCAGTTATTTATAAACATGTTAATGGCAAAGGTGTAAATTCACTCTATATAGCACAAACGGGGCTACCATGATATGTGAGCAACATGTATGTACATGTTTGTATTTTTAAGAGAATAATGTTTATGCGTGGTTATTGAAAAAAATAAAAATGAAAGTTGCTGAAATAAGACCACAAAACACATACTAAATATGTGTCCACAAGACTTTTGACTAATGGATGTTGTCGCTTCGAGTTCTGGCTTCAAAATGATGTGAAAATCATTAAACTTAATCTTAAAATCAAACTGAAAAGGGTTTGTGTTATGTGTACGGCTTATGAATTTGTGTTATTGCTTATAGTATATGGTTCTCAACCATATAATTTTACCAAGAATTTTTTACATATTTTGTATATTTATCATTTTTAAATCATTTCTTAGTATAAAAAAAAATTCCTCAACAATATTTTCAGAACTTTTGCTGGGAAATTATGGTTTTCATAACAAAATATTACTCACTGATGACAAACACAAATAATTCGATAACATTTTACCTAAACCCTTTATGTACAAAGCATTCTAAAGGTATTCCTAATATAAGGCTTTAAGTAAAGTGTCACACATTCATTCTTGCAATTTGGACAAAAACCTCTAGAACCTCTAAATAAATAAAAAAAGCTATTAAGAAAAAAAAAACTTTATTTAAAAAAAAAAGTTTTAGTTTAAGGCAGTGGTGCTCAACCCTGCTCCTGCCGATCGACTGTCTTGCACAGTTTATCCCTAACCCTAATCAAACACACCTGAAGCAACCAATTAAGGTCTTCAGGATCACTTGAAAATTAAAGGCAGGTGTGATGATTAGGGTTGGAGATGAACTGTGCAGGACAGTCGATCGGCAGGAGCAGGGTTGGGCACCCCTGGTTTAAGGCATAAAAATGCATATACATTACTAAAAAAGAACAATATAGAGGTCTAGCCTTATTTTTGAACCCTGCCATTTGGCAAGTAGTAGAAAGAATCGAAACCATAATGTTCATTACGTTTCACATACTGTACGCAGCCTAAACTAAATTAGGGTATTGTGCATGTGCATGCATGCTCAGTCTGTTTGCACCATCTTTGCTTATGTACTTTTTAACACCAGGAAGGATTAAAAAATATCTAAATGCGGAATATCAAACAAAATCAGTCCACACATAATCTAGCGGTCTGGCTGCCTGCAATCAACGTACTGTACAAAACAAGGCTATTGCTCAATTAATGTGTGATTAGTAAGGAGTTCATAGCAAAGGAAAGCGTGGAAACTTCTGAAAAGTTCTGACTTTTCAACATCAAGGCCAATCATATTTAATTAGGGAAGTTTGGAAAAAGCCTCCATTATATTAAGAAAAGGAAGCAGATTTTTAAACAGCAGCTGACAGTAGCTTTGTTCACCACTAGAGAGTTATCTGTTCTCGCATATCCATTCAAGAACGCCTTTTTCAGACAGATTAGCTCAAAGGTCTTGGACGATGCTATCTACAATCCATCTGCCAATCATGTTTATGAAATGGCCATTCATTACTGTAGTAAGGATTTTCCCAAGAAAATGTCAAAGTATTCTTTGTGTCTCATATCTGATATTGCTCACATTCTTAAACAATTGCACTCTCAAATCGCCGCCTCTGCCCAGATTTCTCAACAAACCGTGTTAAACACTGGCACAAAATTATCATTTCACAGCTGTGAACTATGAAGAGATGATGAATGTCTATTTTCAATGTGTAGTATGTGAAGTTGAGTGTTCTACATCAACCATAACAACCCTCTACAATGAGAGTAAATGTGACTAATTCTTCACTCTGGACGACTAAATAATGTCTATCATTAGCCATAGGCTAATAAATTCTTAGATGTGACTCGCCACTGTGTGTGTTAGAGGCTAAGTATAAGTTTAGCATAGATATATTTTCACTCACTGAACACTGACTTCGTTCTCCATCATATAGGATTGTATAGGATTCTTGTGCTCAAATACAAAGCAAAATGGAACAGAATGCACGGGTCTTGAGATGCATTTTTAGAATTTTAAATTCAAATGTTACATTTTCATAGCCCTCCTAGACTAGTTCATGATTCTGAAAAAACAAAAAAGTGAGACCAAAATGGTTTTAATTGATGATTGCCATTAAATTAATTTCTGTTCAAAATTAAAATGTGTTTATTAGTCAAATGTGACCAACTTGAATAGGTATATACATTTCTCACCGAAATTTCAAAATGTAGCAATCTATATATATATATATATATATATATATATATATATATATATATACTGTATATATGAGAAAATATCTGATTTTGCATATCTGATATTCAATGATGAAAGTAGATCCTAAGTGTTATGTAGGAATATATATATATATATATATATATATATATATATATATATACACTCACCTAAAGGATTATTAGGAACACCATACTAATACTGTGTTTGACCCCCTTTCGCCTTCAGAACTGCCTTAATTCTACGAGGGATTGATTCAATAAGGCGCTGAAAGCATTCTTTAGAAATGTTGATAGGACAGCATCTTGCAGTTGATGGAGATTTGTGGGATGCACATCCAGGGCACGAAGCTCCCGTTCCACCACATCCCAAACAGGGCCCCAAACACAGACTTTATATGAATAAAAAAGGTTTAAAGTGCAAATACTGCTGTTGCATACTGTGCATAAAAAAATAAAAAATTACAGTGACATAAGCTATGAAAAAATCACGTTCCCCTGCCTTTTTCAGGTTAAATAATGTTTATAGATAGGTAAGGTTACAAATTATTTATTAAGTAAAAAGACTGTTTGCTAACAGTTAAATGACAATTAACTAAATATTAAATAACTAACAATTTACCATCTATTAATGATTGTTATTATAAAGTGTTACAGAAAACTTAAAGATATGTTAGCATTTCCATATTTTGATATTAGAAGGGAAGGGATGCTGCTTTCACTACCAATGCTTAAAAACATCCCAAGCTAATGTTTGATGCACGGAATTTATTGTGTGGTTTTCCTAACCCCCATTGGTAAATAGATTATCACGGTGGAATAGTTATGGTATGCCACTTTCATCAAAACCTATTAGCTATAGCAATGTCATGTCATTAAATACGATAAACAGTGATTCTGGAACTCCTTAAACCGTTAAAAAACATATTACAGTATGTAACGTTAACCATATTCCGTCCGTTCGAAAAAAAAATTGCACTAACTGTTCGTTACAAGCAGCATTTGCCGTCAGGCAGGTAGCTAACATAAACATATTTTTGCTAGCCTAATGTTACCTGCTGCAAAATTACACCATTTGTCGAGACAAGTAGAGCTATTTTTATGCAGTGTAATTTATTACTTTACCACTATCTGGTATTTTTCTTAACCTTCTCTTCCTTTCTCTTCTTTCTTTTCTGGCTTCCTGAAGCATAATTCCGCTTCATGATAACTCCCGAGGAGGTTTGTATTTTGCCGGTAGCAGAGATCGTGTGGTTGGCTGGCTGCTGTCAGCGAGCGACTACGGAGGGGGCCCCCTTGAGGGGGATTCCGATAACAGTGTCATTGCACTTTACTGCATTGACTATCAAAGGGGCGCTCACAGTTTGTCGTTGCATTTTATTCTTAAACAGTCGTTGTCTTGGGGCCCCAGTCCAGCTCGGGGCCCCAAGCAATTGCTTGGTTTGCCTGTCCTGTTCCGACGGGCCTGATCCCAAAGATGCTCTATTGGGTTGAGATCTGGTGACTGTGGGGGCCATTTTAGTACAGTGAACTCATTGTCATGTTCAAGAAACCAATTTGAAATGATTTGAGCTTTGTGACATGGTGCATTATCCTGCTGGAAGTAGCCATCAGAGGATGGGTACATGGTGGCCATAAAGGGATGGACTTGGTCAGAAACAATGCTCAGGTAGGCCGTGGCATTTAAACGATGCCCAATTGGCACTAAGGGGTCTAAAGTGTGCCAAGAAAACATTTCCCACACCATTACACCACCACCACCAGCCTGCACTGTGGTAACAAGGCATGATGGATCCATGTTCTCACTCTGTTTACGCCAAATTCTGACTCTACCATCTGAATGTCTCAACAGAAATCGAGACTCATCAGACCAGGCAATATTTTTCCAGTCTTCAACTGTCCAATTTTGGTGAGCTCCTGCAAATTGTAGCCTCTTTTTCCTATTTGTAGTGGAGATGAGTGGTACCTGGTGGGGTCTTCTGCTGTTGTAGCCCATCCGCCTCAAGGTTGTGCGTGTTGTGGCTTCACAAATGCTTTGCTGCATACCTTGGTTGTAACGTTAGTGGTTAACGAGTCAAAATTGCTTTTCTATCGGCTTGAATTAGTCGGCCCATTCTCCTCTGACCTCTAGCATCAACAAGGCATTTTCGCCCACAGGACTGCCGCATACTGGATGTTTTTCCCTTTTCACACCATTCTTTGTAAACCCTAGAAATGGTTGTGCGTGAAAATCCCAGTAACTGAGCAGATTGTGAAATACTCAGACCGGCCCGTCTGGCACCAACAACCATGCCACGCTCAAAATTGCTTAAATCACCTTTCTTTCCCATTCAGACATTCAGTTTGGAGTTCAGGAGATTGTCTTGACCAGGACCACACCCCTAAATGCATTGAAGTTACTGCCATGTGATTGGTTGATTAGATAATAGCATTAATGAGAAATTGAACAGGTGTTCCTAATAATCCTTTAGGTGAGTGTATGTATATATATATATATATATATATATATATATATATATATATATATATATATATATATATATATATATATATATATATATTCCTACATAACACTTAGGATAAACAACCAAAAGAGAAGGGTCTCCAAAAGTAAGCAATCTACTTTCATCATTAGATGTAAACCAGATCTAACAATCTAGGCATACATCCATGTTTTTGTACAGAAGCAGAAATCAAAGTTGTTGCTTGTGAACTCTAGAGCTAAAATCTCTCCCCGCCATCACATAATTCAGAGAGAACAGCAGCAGTCTGGCAAAATAAGTTTATTTTCATATCGAAGCGTGGTCAGAATCGGCCACAATGGGTGTTTCTGAGACACTTTGATGGCTATTTGAATGACATGGGAGGCTGTGTAGTCTAAACACACCCCTAAAAGTATGGCTAAATCTATCAGACGGGCTATAAAACTGCCTGTCACCACGGCAATATAATCAAGGATGGGGCCACTGTACCCTTGCCAATGTCCCTGGCTGGAGGGAGAAAAGAATTATGACAACCACTTGAAGTTTTTTGTCTGATCTATTATATACACAAGTTGTCAAAAAAAAAAAAAAGTATACAAGTGTTATGAAAGTAATATGCGCTGTCCTGAGCCATCTTCTTGCATTGAAATAAAACTACAAATGAAAAAGTGAAAAAGAAATGGTACACAAGGTGTTGCACTAGCCCAGTCTAAGTCCAGAACTCAACCCGACTGAAATGTTGCGGCGGGACATTCAAAAACAGATGCACACAAAAACCTCAATGAACTGAAGCAACGTTGTAAAGAAGAGCGGGCCAAAATTCCTCCAGAACGATGTGAGAGACTGATACTGTCATACAGAAAACGATTCCTTCAACTTATTGCTGCTAAAAGTGTCTCAATAAGCAACTGAATCATAGGGTGTACTTAGTTTGTCACGCATGGCTTCTCCATTTTGGCTTTATTTTGGCTAAATAAATAATATGTCATGTGCTGTTGTTCATCTGAGGTTGTATTTACCTACATTAATTGTAAGACCTGCTAACAACCAGATGATTTTTATTGTTACGATATATAAAACCATAAAAAAACCTTTCTTTTTCACATTGACTTATAGTGAAATTGGATAAAGCGCAGCATAGTTTGAAATAAAGGATAAGTCTGCAAGGTTTGTGAAATTAAATGTTTATTAGATATTCAAAGACTTGACGGTGTATGAGAAAATATTAGTGTTTGCCATCCTATTACTAATAATAGAAAAGTAAACACTATATCTTGTCGTATAGGCTACGGTTTACTTATTCTTGTAAACACAGAATACTATTTTCACTAATAATGTATTAGAACAGTTAAACAGAAACTAATTAAGGATTCTAATTAAGGATGCGTTTACACGACAACGATAATGCTTAAAACGGAAAAAATGTTCCTTCAAATTTTTCAGCGTACATATGACACCATTGTCAAACCGATCCCCATTCACACGCATCCGCGAAATCGAATAAAAACACTGTATTCTGCTGTCAAGCCATTAGATGGCGATGAAACACGATTGAACACGTAACATGCATGTGCATGATATCATCATTTGAAAACAAATGCTGTTGTGTAAACCAAGGGGGTAATCCATCGACTGGAAGTTGAAGCCGGCCGGGTGCCGCCATGTTGTAGCAGAACTTCACTTGCGTTAGCATTTCCATTGACTCCCATTCATTTTGGCGTCACTTTGACAGCGAATAACTTTACATCTGAGGCGTTTAAAGACTCCATTTGTCCATTATTTATTTCTAAAGAAACACGACAATGTATAAAGTTACATTATGGCCCCGTAGAAACAGATTTTGTAAAAATAGGCTAACTATTGCGTCATAACCACTCGACTCTGTCGCGCTGTACAGAAGTTACCGTACAGACAGGAGGAGAAGCTCGCAGGCAATCGGGGGGACGTCCCGTCAAGGGAAAAGCCCATAGATAATAAGTCCATAAAAGCAACAGAATACTTACTCCTGCTCACTCACGCCAAAGAACTCTTTGCTCAAGTTCCCCATCTCTGCAAGATTAACGTTGGCAATTTTCACGCACAGCTACTAGAAGATTAACGTCTGTCAGACAGGTTGCTCACGTCATCAAGCTTAGTTTGAGTCGGTTTCAGTCTGCGCGTCAGGAACGGAAGTGCTCAAAAATCGCTAAAAATGGGCTTCAACTGTCTCAACTGAGTTCCAATGAGATGGCTCTGTCCACTTCTTATACTGTCTATGGTGTAAACAGCCCCCAAAACTTGGTGCTGAGAACACCAGTAACTGTCAAAATAAAAGTCCCACTTCCGACACATCGGCAGATGTCGATTAAAAAATGTCAAATATCAGCCAATAAACTGAGCTTAGCGACATATCAGTCCAACTAGAAGAAACCACAATTCCTTTGAAAAGGGATCATGAATTATGTCCTGCAGTAAATGTCTGTAGAAAATGAGAATGCATAAACTTTTATTGTATTACAAGCCCATTAATGATTTAATGAGTTCATCTTTTCATCGACTATGGAATTGCACCTGTACCTCGGTGTAATGCTGAAACTCCTGCATATATTTTCCTCAAATCACATTCAAATCCCCCAAAATGTGAATGTATAGATAATATAAACATCCTAGACAAAGTAGATCAGTTAATCTTTTTTATCTTTGTGTTGCTGGGATAACTGTATTCTGTCAATATTTGCCAGAAATCTGTGCACTTACAATTGAAAGACGTACCAGCATGTACAAATGTGTTTAACGGTCTAGCAGGTGAAGCTGACAGCTGCATGTCGAACCTCAGGAGACACTAATACATGACAGATATAGTGAGACTGACTGAGAATATGTGCACCTTGCTGAGCATTTGGTTTCTACATCATGTCACGACAACTCTCAGTTACGTTTGATTCATTGGAGATCCAATCCAAACTACTTGGTCAGAGCTGTCTAACAATGCAGCTTTTCTCACCGCTAATGGAAGGATCTAGATGTTGTCTACAGGGACGGCTAAAGAGATTGTGAGAACTGGCTACCATTCAATTCAGGAGTGTGAATTTTAAAGTGTCCCTATTATTATGCTTTTTTATTTAGATTACTTTTCATGTAGTGTGTAATATAGCTGTTTGTGACTGTAAAAGCTCTGCAAAGTTTAAAAGATCAAAGTACACATACGACAAACTTATGGTCTCCTGAAAGAATCAATTCTGAACTGCTGAAACGAGGTTTCATCTATGTAGGTTTGTAACTAATTTGCATAATGTCAGTCTATGGTCTTCATTGGCTGCCTGTGAACAACGTCTACTTTGACCCGAAATTCAAATATGGTAATGGCCGTTTCGTTTCTGACACATGCTGTAAGCGGTCGACCAATCACAACAGACTGGGCCAGCTGACCAATCAGAGCAGAGAAAGCTCCAGAGAAAACTACGGAAAGGAGTTTAGAGGAGACTGAATCCTTTATCGATCTGTTTCAGACACTGTGAGAAAAGAGGTGATGTGCAATGTATATTATGAGAAAATAAGTGTTTTTTGACCTTGAATACATGTAAACCTGTTGTAGGAGACGTTTAAAATAGTCGAATCTGAATGTCAGGAAGATGAATTCACTGAATTCAAAGTAATTTAAAAGTCAAACGACAGGACAATTTTATTAGTCGAGCACAAGTTGTGTGACATCATTACAATTACATAATTAATAATTGGGAAATATATTGGAAAATACTTTTTCTGTACACTACGTTGTCAAAAAGCACCATATTGCACCACAAAATGTGCAATGCATTGTTTTCAGAGAACTTCCTCAAAAAAAGTCCATTGATTATATCGAAAAAGCATCAAATAAATTAGAACATTTAGATAAATGCAATTCCACCATGGCTCATAAAACAAAATGTATTAAAACAATTAAGAATATGTGAATTTAAATTTTATTTTGTAAAAAAAATATGCATTGAAATATTAAATAATAATAATGTATTACTTATTGAATATTATTCATAACTAGTATAATGAATGTTTCCAAAAATATACACCATTATTACAACTATTAAAACTATAGCAACATAAGTGCACAATTCTCGTTCTTTACAGTAAGCTACCCATTATGTGTGTCTAAACTAAAACAGGCTATTGTTCACTAATGAGATTTCAATAAAACTGTTTTAGTGGTTCTGCATCAGCTCATAATTACAGTTCACTCTCTGTGATGCACAAAGTGCCACCCTATGCTCTCCAGGGGCCAAAGAAACACAATCTCTCTGTCTTTCTCTGTACGAGTCGGTTGTTTTTTGGTCTGATCATGGTGAGATGATTACGAATTGGACAGTCTTAATTACAGCACGTTAAATTGCCCATCCGCATTAAGGGATTTATATACACATGAATATGTATGCAGCCAATGCACTCCAGACAGAGCACCATTGGTTTCCAAGCCACAGCATGTCTATGCAAATGTGTTTTTTGTTTGTTTTTTTTGCATGTAAAGCAATAAGAGAAGGTAAGAGAAAAGAGTTTGCTTTTTAGAAGTACTGACAGCATGAACCCAGACTCCACTACAGCCGTGACTTTGCAGCTAAATCAAATATTAATAGCATGAAATGGAAATCAGAGTGTGAATTCTCCTTGAGTTCAAGGTGATAAACTGAAGCCGTTTACCTTTTCACCTGCAATGCCCTGCCCTCCCGCAAGTGCAGGTTCACACGTTCGCCAGAAAAAATAATTAAACTAGATTCACTCTTCCAAAAAGAATTTTTCCACAGTGCTTGCAAGGCAGTAAAATAATATTGTTAAAGTTTAAGGTAAGCTTAGATTTTTAGACTTTGGATCTGCACAAATTCGTAAAAGTGTGATTCAGAGCGATTCAAGCTTGCCATTTTTTTCCAGAGTCTGCAGCAAAATGAAAGAAATAATATTGAAATTAAAAAACACTAAGAAAAGTCAATAAAATATGACAATATACCACGTTAATATGAATTTTAGGATGGAAAGAAATGTCTGTAAACTTAATGGAAACTGGTATTTTTCTGCCAGGACATTGCCTGTTTTTCCAACAGATTTTTCTAACAGAGAACAAATTCTAAAGTCACTTTTTATGCCACAAAAAAAAAAATGACATAATGATATGAATTATCTTAATTTGGGGGCTTGTCTTAACAAATATTGTACAAGCGATTCATCTGATTCATTATAATTAGCCATAGCCAGTGTTATTAATATAATAAACTTTTAATCAACTGACAGCCCCTCTATAAAATACAGAGAGCACATCCAAGTCTGAAATGATCTCAAACAAAAATAACATTAAGCTGTTCAATCTGAATAAGGGTGGAAAGGAAGTTTAACCTTGGGTCTTAAGTGTCATTTACACTTAATATAATATCTTAATATGTCATTTACTACCACCCTCCTCATTCATTTTTTTAAAGTTAGACATCAACCTTCTTAATATTCCTCAATCAATTTTTATAAAGGAATGCGTTTTCCCATTAATTCTTTTTTTATTGTGGGTGTGCAGCAGTGTATTGTAGGTATATTTTTTCTGCACAAATATAATTGAATCTTTGATGACTTAATAGCAATTCACCTTTGTTCCTCAGGTTGGCACTGATACACAATGATGAAGTGACGTTTCACTCATAGTTACCGCAGGCAGAAAACAAAAGAATAGGAAATATCATTAGCAAAACTTGAAATGGCTCAGTGATTTACTGCAGACACAAAAACTGAACACAATCAAATATTAGTGTCACTGTCACTTATGGTGAATCTGGTGGAGAAGCTGTCAGCGATCAAAATATCGATTTTAAAGATGTTGAAAATGATAGTTTTGAGAATATGTTTGAAATGGCGAATTTGTGCCAGATACTGAATGTACTGGGAAATGAGCTCTGATGAGGACAGTGATGATGGTATAAAACATCTGCTCAAACTGAACCCTTCCAAGCTCCAAAAGGTAACAAAATATACTTTATTGTATCCTTCTGTAATTGTTACTCTAATATCAAGAGTTTTATATTATCACAACAGGTAGAGATCCATCCGTGTTAGATTTAGATCCGGGTCTCTAAAGACCCGAATATGTAATAATGATTGGCGAAACATTCATGCATGTAAGGGTTAATACAGTGTTGCCTTGAAAGAACTATTGAACCCAAAAAAACAATGTGTACTAAACAAAAAAAAAAAAACAGTTTCAGTTTAAGACCTTCATATTTTGATAGCCTAAACTAAATGTCTTCAGTCAGATTCTGTAAATCTTCATACAAATTGTATAGCCATCTCCAGTAATTCCCTTAAAATCAAAGCCTTTTCTCCCACAAAGCAACTCTACAATTAAGATTCCAGAAGTGTACAGCTCAGTCCGATACAAGCATGTTGAGTCATAAACCTGCAGACTTCGTCCCATGTGGTCTGTCACAGTCTAATCCCAAACTGACTGATAGAAGAGATCCCATCGCCGTAATCTGATTTCAAGCCTCTCCAGCCAACCCAGGATAAAATAAACCTTTCTAGCAGATTATATGCATCTGGTGAAGAACCCCTGGCAGACAAAAAAAATACTTTCATCCAATGCGTCCTCAGAAAGAGTGGAATGGCACTCTGAAGTGTGCAATCGGACCTCAATGTGAAGAAGCACTTCAGACTAGTGACAGAAACTCTATTTGGAAGCCATTTACTATCGCAAGGTGCTATTCAAAGTCTTCCAGACAACCTATCCTTTCTTTAAGCATTTATAAAATAGTCAGGGTGGATAAATGCGTACCTTTCCAGAAATACCATCAAGATCAGGAGAAGAAGCTATGCCCCTGTCACCCTGAGGAATAACAACTTCATTTACAGAAGAAAACGCCAAATACTCTGTCCAGATCTGACAGCTCTTACAGTTCATCAGTGATCTATAACAAGAGTTCTTGATGTATAAATTTGTTGCCTGAAATTGACAAGCCTGAAGCTGACGAGATTTGTATAAGCACCATTAGGTAATGATGTCTATCATAATCGAGGTTCATGGGCTAATTTTCTCCACAGAGTTTTCTAAAAAATTTACAACAGCAATAAAATAATGTAGTATGCGTCCCTGCTGCTTTGGAGCTATTAGACGCTTTTAAAACCTGCTTAAATTTATGTGACGTGTGAATCTTTCAATGGACACTTTAGCTTGGTTTCAAAACATAGTGAACTGCCTTGCTCTGCCTTCTACTTAAATATATACTTATAAATTACTGATTTGGTACACTGTAAACTGGCAATTATATAACTCATCTCACCTGACAGTTGACTTCAGTCGAGTTTGTTACCTAAGCCTAGCTAACAAAACAATAATCTAAAGCATACAACTCTAGAACAAATAAAATATTGGGTAAAGTAATCAATTTTTAATTATACTGAACCATTAACACCATACCGTTCAAAAGTTTAGGGTGAGGATTTTTTAAAAATGTATTTATCAAGGAAATGTTAATTTCAAATGAAATAATATTTCAATTTTTTCAAAAACAACAACAAAAAAATAGCAGTGTAGGTATTTGTATCTTTGTTTTTGATCAATTTTTTTATACTATGATTTGGTACTGATTTTAAGTATATATGATCAACATTTCTCTCATTTGCCAAGTAGGCATGATACGAAAGTTGAAATAGTCTTTTCTTCCCTATTGTGATGTACACTCACCTAAAGGATTATTAGGAACACCTGTTCAATTTCTCATTAATGCAATTATCTAATCAACCAATCACATGGCAGTTACTTCAATGCATTTAGGGGTGTGGTCCTGGTCAAGACAATCTCCTGAACTCCAAACTGAATGTCAGAATGGGAAAGAAAGGTGATTTAAGCAATTTTGAGCGTGGCATGGTTGTTGGTACCAGAAGGGCCGGTCTGAGTATTTCACAATCTGCTCAGTTACTGGGATTTTCACGCACAACTATTTCTGGGGTTTACAAAGAATGGTGTGAAATGGGAAAAACATCCAGTATGCAGCAGTCCTGTGGGTGAAAATGCCTTGTTGATGCTAGAGGTCAGAGGAGAAAGGGCCGACTGATTCAAGCTGATAGAAGAGCAACTTTGACTGAAATAACCACTCGTTACAACCGAGGTATGCAGCAAAGCATTTGTGAAGCCACAACACACACAACCTTGAGGCCGATGGGCTACAACAGCAGAAGACCCCACCGGGTACCACTCATCTCCACTACAAATAGGAAAAAGAGGCTACAATTTGCAAGAGCTCACCAAATTTGGACAGTTGAAGACTGGAAAAATGTTGCCTAGTCTGATGAGTCTCGATTTCTGTTGAGACATTCAGATGGTAGAGTCAGAATTTGCCGTAAACAGAATGAGAACATGGATCCATCATGCCTTGTTACCACTGTGCAGGCTGGTGGTGGTGGTGGTGTAATGGTGTGGGGGATGTTTTCTTGGCACACTTTAGGCCCCTTAGTGCCAATTGGGCATCGTTTAAATGCCACGGCCTACCTGAGCATTGTTTCTGACCATGTCCATCCCTTTATGGCCACCATGTACCATCCTCTGATGGCTACTTCCAGCAGGATAATGCACCATGTCACAAAGCTCGAATCATTTCAAATTGGTTTCTTGAACATGACAATGAGTTCACTGTACTAAAATGGCCCCCACAGTCACCAGATCTCAACCCAATAGAGCATCTTTGGGATGTGGTGGAACGGGAGCTTTGTGCCCTGGATGTGCATCCCACAAATCTCCATCAACTGCAAGATGCTATCCTATCAATATGGGCCAACATTTCTAAAGAATGCTTTCAGCATCTTGATGAATCAATGCCACGTACAATTAAGGCAGTTCTGAAGGCGAAAGGGGGTCAAACACAGTATTAGTATGGTGTTCCTAATAATCCTTTAGGTGAGTGTATATCCGAGTCAAACAGCTTCTTAAACTAGAAAAAAGTAGGGCAGGACTTGATTTAGTCCATTGGGAATTGATTGGATGGTTGTGGTTTTCTATTGCTGTGATGTCATGTGAGTGACAGGTTGTCCCGCACTCGTGCCTAAAAACGTGTCATCAGAGAGAAGTTGCTGCAAGCAACTGGGGAAGTTATTGTGATTGAAGATTATTTACAATAAATACTACAATATTCAATAAAAACGAGTTACTGCAGTGCAATCTGGGATTTGCCATTGAAATGAATATGGTGCCTTAAAATACTGTCTAGATATGTAGCTAACTAAGTTTTGAAAGCGTTTTGTAGTGAAAAGGCACCAATACTGGCAGTGGCTAGCGGCAATACTTCCAAGAGGTTTCGTCTAATCCTACAGGGCGATACAGCTCACTTGTTTTGCATTACCATAGTTTCATGAGAGATATTCATAACATCTGCAGAGAAACATCAGGCTACATTTACCACCTGTCACACAGTACAGTGAAATTCACAGGAATGCTTTGGCAATTTCTGCATCTATCCTCCTAAAATGAGTTACCCTGCGTATTATGAGTGCCCTGCGTATTAAAAGTCCAACAGTGCGGTTTGCAGATTATGGTCCCGTTGCTGCCCACGAAGACACTGGAAAGACTAATGATTTCTCAAGATTACTGAGATCATACAAATCTATTAGTGTGGCATCCATTTTACAGCAAGGAGAGACAGTCGAAAGCCTCCGTTAACATCCACCATAGCGATGCCACTCAAAATATGGAAGTAAAATAATGTCAAATGTTTTTGAAATAAAAAGCCTGTTGAATTGTACTACTTGAAAAAAAATAGGCATTGCATTAACCATGCTTGCATTTTAATGCATTGTATTTTTAGGGCTTGCATTTTTATGGGCTGAAATTTAGCATGGTTGAATATTTAAGCTGTGAATATTTCAATTAAAAACATTTCAAACACATTTTCATTATTAAAAATTCAATAATCCATATTCACCATTCATATTTCATTTCCAAAATATTCAAACTGTTTAAAAATACAACCAATAATATTCAACAGGCAATTTTCGGTCCATTTTATTTCGCTTTGCAAATTCGCTTCCACAAATTCAGTGGTTCAAATTCGACAGTAAATTCAACATTGACGTCCAGGAACTGCAGGAAAAGCAGTAGATTGCCGAGCATACTCTCCATCTGCTGTTAGTCGACCTCACAAGCAGATGGTGCAAAAGCGCTTGTTGTTGACGAAGACATTCATTCATAAAATGGAAATGATTATCTGTGACAATATATACGGAAAAGATGATAAACACACAAAAGCTGTGTTTATGTTTCATTCAATAACTTCATTGTTACTTTCCCTGTGTATTCTACATGTCATCAGCTTTCTCTACCATGAACAGGATTATAATCGGTTTCCCTCAATACCTCATACTCAAGGATTCCCTTTCCGTTGGGACAAAACGCTTAACACATACAGTGATATGAAAGACCAATCTTGCACCTTATTGGGGATGTAGGCTGTAGGCTACTATAGGCTACTACAGGCAAGAAGATGGACTCAGATAATAAACTTTAGCGCAAAGTTTCATGCTGAGCGTTTCGTGATATACTGGCATAAAATCAACACTTGATTAATTAATACTAACACATTCTATTCTATTCTATTTCTCTCTCTCTCTCTCTCTCTCTCTCTCTCTCTCTCTCTCTCTCTCTCTCTCTCTCTATATATATATATATATATATATATATATATATATATATATATATATATATGTATATATATATACATATATATATATAAAGTCATAAAGTCCTAAAATGCCTACGTGTATTGCATTAGCTTAAACTGGGATCATAGCACTTGCATATTGTTGTCCTCCTATTGTTAGTTTAACTGTAAATCGCTTTGGATAAAAGCGTCTGCTAAATGACTAAATGTAAAATTGGCTTGACATTGGACATTCGCACATTTAGGGACCGTCTCTAAAGTTGCATACAACATTGGCATGTACGTTTCTAACTTCAATCGCAAACTTAAATTTATTTGAATAAATATAAAAAATCCAAAGGGTGCGCATTATGCCTGACACTACATGAACACTTACAGTTGGTTTTATGACTGTAAGTCGTTCTATTCAAATGCTATTGAAGTTAGAAACGTGTATACCAAAGTCGTATACACTTTAGAGACAGTCCCTAAATGTGCGAATATCCAACATCAAGCCAACTTAATGCCAGTCTATCACTGGGAAACGCTTAGCTGTGCGCGTTATTCTGAGTCCGTCTGCTTGCCTGTGAGTTTGGACTTTTACATCACTAGTCCATTAAGCTACGTTAAGCGTATATGTCCAGCAGGGGAATCCTGAAGTATTGAGGGAAACCCTAATAGCCTGCATGCAGCACATCGCCACAATATAAAGTTAAGGCAACTAAACAACCAAGAGAAATATATGTCAACCTCAAAAATGTAACATTGGATCTGTATATCCGCATCGGGGAATAAAATTATGATCTCGTTCACGGTAGAGAAATATGCATGTAGGCTACACAGGAAAAGTAACCGTGAAGGCACCGAATTTAACAAAAACAGCCGTCATAATAATCACAAATAAACTTACATTGCTGTAAATGAGTTTTATGAATGAATGACTTGCTCTAATTTTGCTGGTCTTCATCAACAACAAGCGCTTTTGCACCCCCTGCTGGTGAGGTCGACTAACAGCAGATGGAGAGTATGCTCGGCAATCTACTGCTTTTCCTGCAGTTCCTGGACATCAATGTTGAATTTACTGTCGAATTTGAACCACTGAATTTGTGGAAGCGAATTTGTGGAAGCGAATTTGCAAAGCGAAATAAAATGGACCGAAAATTGCCTGTTGAATATTATTGGTTGTATTTTTAAACAGTTTGAATATTTTGGAAATGAAATATGAATGGTGAATATGGATTATTGAATTTTTAATAATGAAAATGTGTTTGAAATGTTTTTAATTGAAATATTCTCAGCTTAAATATTCAACCATGTTGAATTTCAGCCCATAAAAATGCAAGCCCTAAAAATGCAATGCATTAAAATGCAAGCATGGTTAATGCAATGCCTATTTTTTTTTCAAGTAGTGCAATTCAACAGGCTTTTTATTTCAAAAACATTTGACATTATTTTACTTCCATATCAAAATGTCATACCTTCTCTCCTGGTGTAACAGACAGTTTGTCTTTTCCTGCATCCCCCTGGAGAAGACATGGCAGATGGGCATGTTGGTGGACAATCCCGTATTGACACATTAAGCAGTGGGTTTTGAGGTCTATAGTGCTCTGCACCATTACAGCTGTCTGGGGCTCTTTGTAACACACTAGCCAGCAGCTGCAGAGCTGGATAATATTACTCGATAATTGGGAGGCTACAAGCTCAAGACCCACAGTAACCTTGTTTGACGTGCCTGCGAACATTAGAGTCAAGGTTAATAGAGTAAAACTACTGCAAGTCTGTGGTCCATGTGTAGTACTAGCAGGGATATGCTGAACATGCCATGGTTTTGGAATATCGTCTTAAATTGTAATTGAGTAGGGACCTATTCTATTATATAATAACAAACTACATGTATAAAATAACACATGTCTGTCTAGCAAACCTAGCAGCAGTGCATCTTTTGGTCTTTCTGTGTCTTTCTTGCTAATGCCAGCCACTTCCAGGGCTGTGTTCTGTGACTTTGTGCCTGACAACAAAAAGTGAGAGTGAAATACAACTATTTATTACGTTTGATAAACGACAAAGGGCAACGGTGTTTGTTTAAACTGCAGCTCGGAAAAGATAACTGCGCCGCTCGTTAACATGCGCGTGCACAAAATTAAACGCGCACTTTCCAGCAAAACATCTGTGGGGACCAGTACAATATGGGCGTGATGGCACTCCTCATTATAGGCGGACATACTTTTAAAACAAGACAATGATTATCTAGTCTCCAAGTCAGTTTACTTACAACTCTGAAATAAAGCAAGATGGAAAGCAATGTATTGACATTGACTATTGATTTATAGGCTATATTGCATTTAAAATGTTGATTGGCTGGACATACTGGTCAATATGGATCCACATCCCTCAGTAAATAATAACCATCGAGTATCAGGTTTTTTTTCATTCACAGGATGCATTTTTGATATAAATAAATAAATTTGTACTATTTAAAATGTGATTTCTTGATATTAAGAATGTACTTTTTCTAGTAACAATGTCTATTTCTGATATCAGGAATTACATTTTCATTAGTACTAGATAAAGGAGGGAGGATTGTAGTGGGAGCACTGGGGTGTCAGGTGTGACTGTTTGGCAATGGCAAATGGTTTACATGGCTCATGGGTCAGGTAGGAGGGCCCCTTAACAGAATTTGCTTAGGGCCCCAGGGAAGTCAGGATCGGCTCTGATCTACGGGACAAAGTGTATGCGCGTTGTGGACCCGCCTATAGGCGCATATTACTAATGCGCTCTTTAAATAAAAAATAAATATTGCGCCATTGACTTTAGACCAGGTTTCAGTTGGTCAATGGCGCAGTCCATTTCAGTTGCCTCAAAATAGCAACGCGCCAACAATGCGCCCGAACACACCTCGTTTTCAGACCAGCACGCCAATGAGCGAACAGATGGCCGCAAATGCATTTGCTATTTAAACAACGTGGCGCAGGACGTGAAAATGATAACTGCGTCAGGCTGAAGCTAGCAACACTTTATTTTGATGGTCCCTTTTGAACATTCTGTTGACTATAAGTAACTTTGCAACTACATGTCAACTAGCTCTCATTAGAGTATTAGTAGACGGTCTGCTTTATATCTGCTAACTCTTTATTGTGTTGGTCCTTCAACAGACTTTCTACTGACTATAAGTAACTTTGCAAGTACATGTCAACTTATTCTAACTCTAACCCTGCCAGTCTACTAATACTCTACTAACACTCTAATGAGAGTTAGTAGACATGTAGATGCAACATTACTTATAGTCAACAAAATGTGTTAAATGGACTATCAAAATAAAGTGAAACCAAACACACTTGGATCGCATCTGGTGCCGCATTGCACTGGGTGTATGATAGGGCCCTAAGTGTTGTGTTCATTTCTTTTACTTGATAATCTGCTGAACAAACAGTTTTGTTTTGTTTTACAGTGAAAGTTTTTCACTGAAATTTGCAGTAGACACAAAGAAATGAAGTGGTGGAGGGAAAAACAATAAAACACCAACTTCCTATTTTGTCATTAAGCCATAGGGTCCATCAATCAAGCTACACTCATGCTGTCAAATTCACCTAAAAATAACTTTGACATTCCCTAGATTTTAATCCGTTTACAAATAACAATATTGAGTGAGCTTTAATGAATTGCGAGGCCATTAAAACAACTACTCCGGTTCATAAATAATTCAAGCATGCCGGTGGCCCCTGAATTTAGGTTTGCTGCCCAAAAATCACTCATGTCGTTTTGGTTCCTAGTCGAATATTGGATTACAGGGAGAGAGAGAACTCTAAGGGAGGCAGTGTGGTCAGAAAGTACATCTCCATAACAACAAAACCAGCCCAGGTAATTGCATTTTGGACGTGTTGTGCATCGGCTAGTATTAAGGATCTAGAAATGCTGGTTCGCTCTGAACAGAACTCCTCATGCGATTAATCCCACTTCACTCAATCCATGAAACACGATTGCGACTGGCAATTTTCATCGCTGGGTACAAACTCTTTTGAGAAACACGTTCGAAGTGATCCACAGAAAGGGTTCTTGTGTAGGTCACTGCAATTAACCTTTGGGTGACATTCGGTGAGCTTAATAGCTCAGAACGCTGTAATAGCCGTACACTACCTTGCAAATCGGCTGCATTTTATATTCGGTCTCTCTTCTGGGGTTGACCGTGTTCACGGTCAGAGACTGTGACTTTCTTTCGGTTTTTAAAAAGATTTAATGAAACGCATCACTAATACATCCATTAAACACCTGGCTCTCAAGACCATGTTCTGTAAGTGCATTAAATGGCTGTTGGTTAGTAGTCTTACAACATATTACACTAATTGCCTGGTTTATTCATCTAATGTTTAATGTAACCGGATTTAAGTTAATACTTAGGTTAAAACATTTAAACACAATTGGTTTTTAGCATACATTATGCTTGCAAAAAGCAAAATACAGATCCTTTAGAATACATGAATGGTACACAAGACACCATGCAATTCAATATAGTGAAAAATACTATCAGGCAATTCAAAGATAGACACTCTAGTAAGTAAATAAGTTCTGCCTGCAGTCTATAAATATAAGATTTTATTTCCCCCCTTTTCCATTCACCGTGCTGCAGTAAATCTAGCCTGTGCTCTAATACATATGCATCCTCCCATCCTCCATAACTTTGCATTTCTTTTCTTAAAATAAAAAACATCACTAAGAATGGTGTGTCGTTGACAAATTACATCGCCAACACAAAGCTTGAAATCCCTGTTTGATACCAGCTTGCTCGTCTATGATATTGAAATGTTTCTCTTTGAGGAAGCAATAAGAGAACAGAGTCAGCAGGAGACGCCGGAAATATCGCCAGCCGTGAAATGCGTGTGCTTCGTTTATCTGTAATGCGTTTTCAGTTTCCAACATCCATGAATTCCCACATTGCAAAAAAAAAAAAAAAAAAAAAAAAAAAGGTGGGCCCGATTCTTCACCCATTGCTGGATATGAGCCTTTTGGCTTAAACAACCTCCGAAAAATGGGGCTTAGCTTTCGCATTATGAGTTTAATGTAAATGTGGCAAATACACACAATAGGCTTATGTAACCACAACGATAATTTACATAAAGATGCCATGTCGTTTATTAGGCCAACGTTATGCCAGCAGAACACTACTAAAAGATGACAAACACTTTGACACGCAAAAACAACCAACATTTTAATAAAAATGACTTTACAGGGGCCAATGCAAATGTTTTCTAGAATGAGAGTGTCCCTCCCCATCATAACACCTGAAACAGCACTAAAAACAATATTTCAGCCCGTTTTTAAGATTTACAGATTTCAATTGTAGTAAAATTCCAAATTAAATTGATTAATCCTTACATATTATTCATATTATGGATTATGAATATTAAGTAAAAAACTAGAGCTTAATAAAACATTAGTATACATTCTTAATTGATAATATGTAAGGATTATTTCATTTCATTTTATGAAATTTTCCTATACAATTGACATTCGTAAATCTTTTTTTGAAAAAGCCTTTTTTTTTTTTGTGTAGCATTAGAAATTGAAAATGGTACACTGCTGTGCCATTAAACAAAGGCTATTGACTATATTAAAAGAAAATATGTCACAAGAAAGAAAAAAAACATTTGTCAAACAGTTTTATGGGGTCTTGTGAAAAATAAGTTGTTAAAATGAGCATGGAAAGAAGTTAATTATATTCTGTTTGCAAAACTTTACACCCACTTAATGAGTGCCATGAGTGCAAACTTTTCTAATCTACACATTCATAAAACTACTACTAATATGGCCAACAAATTAAGTGCGTCAAGACTATTTTGACAGTGAATTTTATATAATGAGCGAGTGGCAAGACAAAACCCTTTAGACAAAAATGTATGAATAATTTATACTAGACAATAACTGCTAACAAAATAACACTCAAAAAGACCTCATGCAATTAAAAATGTACGGTTTTGTCTTTTAGTCCATATTTGTGAGCTCTGAGTCTGTCCAGACTAAGTAGCTCACTGTGTCCAAAGACAAATATGCTAAAATATTTGACATTAAATGAGAAAATGGCAACAAAATAAGTGTCTAAATGTCCCCCAAGAAATCAAAGTCAAATTTAAGAAAATGAATGACTTGTTCACTAAGGTCTATATAGTTTCATTGTCCAATAAAATGCTTTCTAGAAGAATGTTAATGTCCCTTCGTCTAATACCATCACGAACAAGGGGCAACAATTTAAGTGTGTCCCGACAGTTCTGACACTGAGCTCTGATTAACGACCGCCCTACTGTGACAAGACGAAAGTCAGAGGCAGATATGCAAGCGTGTTTCATTCTAAAATAGGACAATGGAAGAAAAAAAATTCTCTGTGATGACCTATTGACTTTAAACTACTGCAAATGGAGATTTGAGTCTCCGACAAGTGTTAAACCCGATCCTAGAATATCCCATGGGATTGTCCACTTATTCCACGGGAGCTATGTAGCATTCCAGCCATGACAACTTGAGAACCGGAGCATGCACATACACAGTGTAGCGATCCACAAAAAAAGAAAACAATAGCCTAGAGTGTCATGAAATGCTGAATTATCCAATTATCTGCCCGTATACTGTAACGATACTTGAGACTCCAGTAGCCAAACAATGATTTTATCAAGCATAGAGGCACCTGGAAAACTATAAAATTCACTTTCACCTTCAGTAGGCCTCCGTTAAAATTTTAAATTCACAGCTCTGATGCAATGTCTTGGAAATGCATCATAAATTCAATATGTGCTATTGGTCATGTTCTTGTGACAAATGTAATTACACTTGTCCTGTATATTCTATTACATTGAGAAAATACTGCATGATATTTCATGAAACACATTTAGCGTGACATTGAACAGTCATTCGTTTCAATCAGGATTCAATCACTGAAAAACTTGACGTCTGAAGCAGCAGGAGCAACAAAATGCAACAATATAACAAACTCCAGTTGTCAAGATATAAAGGAAGCTTTGTTGTTGGACTGAGCAATTAACTGAACAAACATGTGTCTGATAAATGTCATACACATAGTCAACAATTCCATTTGCAACAAAGGCCACAGTAATGTGACTGTTGTGCAGGATAATTTGGAAGAGATCAATAGAAAAACTGTAGTCTCATTTCCTACCGGATTTGAAAACAAAAAAACAACTATTTTGGCAGCAGCCGCATTAAATATGTAAAAAGTAAAGCAACATTTCTCAGAAGTTGGTCCTATAGGAGTGCGAATTTATTGGCTGCTTGTTCCCAAAAGGCATTCCGAATTTCCCACCCCGGACTAAGCAAGTGGTTCTTGTCAAGAAACGTCTCTATTCCAAAACACAACAAACTAATTTGACTAATGACCTTAAAGACCATTTGTCCTTAACAAATATATCATCAGCTGTTCATTTGTGTGAATTCCAAACATTCTTACAGTGGCTCCAAACTCTAAGTGACACAAGGAAGGGAACATGTCTATTTACTGCCAAGATCCTTAACACCTCACAGAGAAGTCAAAAATGTGTTGGGATAATAATAACTAACGAATTAAAGTGTACCACAAATGTTATGATAATGACAAGAAAACTGCCATAAAGCAACTTGTACTGAAAACCAGAGATTTGTGAATCTTAATGCGCATGCACTCTGTCACGTCTTTTAAAGGACACATCTATTAAATGTCACTGAACAAAGAACTAAGCCATTTTGTATTATTTAGAATCAATGCGTGATTGATGAAACCCATTCCTTACCATGTCTCCTTTATCTCCCTTTTGTCCAGAATGTCCTGCCAAAACCGGAAGCCCTTGATCCCCCTTTTAAATACACATAAGTTACATAATGCAATGTTAATATGCTAAACGGGCTCAGGTCTAAAACACTGTGATCAAAATTCAAAGAGGAGTCCTAGCCTGAACTCTGGCTCTTTGTACTTCAGAAGAGATTAGCTGAGCATCGCCCGCTGATGAAGTGCATGTCTGTGCCCAAACACCCCCTTATTTGTGCTAAATTGCTTCTAATAAGCTGTTATTTCTGTCTCTGGCTGTCATCCAGGTATACGGACTGGCATAAATGTGCTTTAATTGGCCATTAATTTTGCATGCGGCATTACCTCAGGATCCATTGTTGAGTGCTAACTCGCTCATTTTAGGAATGCTTTCATGGTTTAACTTTACCTTCAGAGCGGGACAGTGGCATCGGTCGGTGGGGAGCTGAGCTGGCATGGACAGCATTCTGTGGAGGTATCCTGTGACCAGCGGGGCCGCTGTGGGGTTGTGGGTCACTACAGGTTCACACTGGTCAGATTGAAAATAAGGCAATGCATGAGACAGTGTTAAATTATTCAGACAATTATTGTAGACCAAGATGATCAATTATTATGCTTTGAATAGGATATGTGGGGGATTTTCTACATGCATATGCATCTTCTGAAATGCAAGACACTGGCAAACTTTGTTCTGCTAAATGTATCATTTGGTGCTGTAAAGTCATATTAATATGAGTTCAATTCTGAAGAATTTGGGAAGAGCATGTGTGCAGTTTCTGGTAAAACTTTACATTAAGGTTCATTAGTTAACATGAACTAAGAATGAACATTTCTTCTTCGGCATTTATTAATCTTAGTTAATATTCATTTCAACATTTACTAATACATTATTAAAATCAAAGGTTGCACTTGTTAACATTAGCTAATCCACGGTGAACTAACATGACCAAACAATGAGAATGTGTATTAACTAACATTAAATAAGTTAGTTAATACAAAAGTATATATACTGTAACAAATGGATTGCTCATTGTTAGGTAATGTTAGTTAATACATTAAATAATGTTAACTAATGAACCTTATTGTAAACTATTTTACAAATTTCTTCAGTATTACTGTGCAAAATTAAAGAGTAAATACCATATTTACTGTATATATTGTAGGCAAACAACCTTTTCTTCCAGCACTCATTTTGTTCTCTTTGTCCTATAGTATTTGGTTTACGTGTGAGAAACTATTTTGTTCAAAAGAAAGTTCTCTGAATCACATTTCTGAATTGCCAACATAGTCATACAATGATAGATTTTTTTCAGTGAAGTTATTCAAGTTATATAGAAGTTATTTTTAATGAAATTAAAACCAAACCATATAGTCTTATTCCTATGGAGCCCCTAAAGGGACACTGTGGTGGGAAAAAAATATGAGATGCGAGGAAAGTCAATGCTTTTGCATTCTCTCGTAAATGTTTTGCGTTCCCGAGAAACTTTGCATTCGCTCGCATAAAGTTTGCGTTCCTCCGAGAAACTTTGCATTTGTTCGCAAAACATGTTCTTTGCGAACGAATGCAAAGTTTCTCGAGGGAACAAAAAACAACAAAAGCATTGACAAATAATTTTCCTCCCATTTCATGTTTTTCCTTTCCCATGTCCCTTTAGGGGCTCCTTGGATTTCCAAATAAATTATGCTTAAGAGGCAGTTTTTTTAGTGAATCCAAAACATACAGAGGACGGTTATTTAATACATTTATTTCATTTATTAGTACATTTATTTCAGCTCTAAAAACATTAAAAAGTCAATAATTGCAAAAAAGGTAGTTCAACTTTTAAATATAAACCATGTATTATTTAAATTATCTCATCATTTGGTCATTGTTTTGTTACATATATACATATATCTTGTTCAAAGCCCTACAATAATTGTTAATAAAGTGATGGTGCCTAAGGCAATCGAATGTGTTGCCCAAATACTTGACCGGCCCTGTTAGCCACTTGGACCATTCCACTTCCATGTGGAAATCGCAAATGAAACATTATCCCAAACGCTGAGAAGGGGGATTAGCAAACAAATGTAAAGACCATGTCCCAATTACAACATTGAGCAGGGATGTGGATTTTCTCTAATCCAATCGTTTAAGACAGTATGTTGCCTTTAATTAATCAGAAATTATTGCCTGGAGCAACGCGAGCTAAAAGGATGCCCTCAAGTGATTTGTCCACAGTGGAAACATTGTCCAACAACAATACATGGAAATTGCAATGGCTCTGTTCCAAAACCTACTGCATTGCCTACATGGACAGCATTTTAAGTGTTTCAAAAGGTACAATGCCTTATTTAGGTCAAATTCTGAGGCAACAAACCCAAAAGAGCCCATGTCACACGGGATCCGCCACTCTCTTACGAGTCTACATGTCCTCCAGGAACCTTCGGTCGGTAAGTGAGCAGTGCCTTGTGGTATCAGTGCCATTACAGAGAGGCACAAAAATCAATCTCAAGAACGTTTTCATTTCTTGCTGTGGAATGATCTTCCAAGCCCTATCAGGACAGCCGAATCCCTGACAATTTTCAAGAATTGTTAAGCTTGATTTCTCACAACTTGTGTGCATTTTCTGGGCGAGACGGAGCAAACCGCGGAGATAATAGAGTCGCACGAACACTCACGTTGTGCAGTCGAGCCATAGACAGTAAAAAAAAAGGACACAGCGACCCCATATACTTCAACGGAGAAAAGTGAAGTCAATTAGAAGCACTCACTTCCTGAAGGCTGAGCGCACTGCGCAGGCTCAAACTGAGCTTGACGACGTTGATGTGACGTGAGTAACCTGACTCAAAGTCGTACGTCTTCTAGTAGCTGTGCCAAGAGGAATCTGAATCATTCCCTTCCGAATCTTGCAGAGACGGAGAGCGTGAGTAGCAGCTGTTCATGAGCTAGTAGCAGCTGTTCATGAGCTAGCAGCAGGAGCAACTTTATGACTCTCTATGGGCTTCTCCCTTGACTTTATGCCTCCACGTCCCCCCGATTGCGCGGCGAGCTTCTCCTCCTGTCTATACGGTAATTTCTCTACTGTGCGACAGAGAGTCGCGTGTTATGACGCAATCGTTAGCCTATTTTTACAAAAACTGCTTCTACGGGGCCATAACGTAAGATACAAGGTAATGGAGCCTTTTATACATTGTCGTGTTTCTTTAGAAATAAACAATGGACAAATGGAGTCTTTAAACGCCTCGGATGTAAAGTTATTCGCTGTCAAAGTGACGCCAAAATGAATGGGAGTCAATGGAATGCTAACAGCAGGTGAAGGCTTGCTAGCCAATGGCGGCCCCCCAGGCAGACTTCAGTTTCCGGCTGGTGGATTACCCCCTTGAGTTGAGCACAGAAGACCAACGGCCAAAGTCAAGAACTTCTTTAAATAATAGATTACATTTTGGTTTGTTTTTAACTAAACTCTACCATACACTTGGAATACGCCACGTGTTGCATGGGACTATTCGGTGATACTTTTGATGCTGATCGCTATTCACTGCCATTATATGGACCATAGACTGTAAAAAAAGATGGACGACGCCCCTTCGCTCTTTTCCATTGGAGAGAACTGAAGCCGCCAGTGTCCCGATATGGCGCAGACATATTGGAATTTGAGTTTGCGCAGTAGCGTTTTCTGGACCAGTCATGCGCAGTAGTGAGCAGGAAGTAAAGCCGCGAAATCAAGGCCCCGCCCCCACTCTCGCTGAATCAATCGTAAGCACACGCACCTGCACTTTTCTTAAGTGGCCTTGTCTGCTCCGTTCCTCTCCAATGATGTCTGCTGATTGCAGTACCTCGTTAAAATAAGGTAAATACAACTACTAACCACATAGTCAACATTATGAAAAAAAGTCTGTTAGTACTTCAGTGACTACTTCGCACAGAGAAGCTGTCAATCACAGCTGTCAATCATGATGTCACAGCACCGTTTTTATAGCATCAAATAACTAGCTAAAAACTAACTTATTTTAAAAACAAACACTTGAAATTACATCAACGTGATAGAAACTACAGTAAATGACAGAAACTATCTTTAGAAAAAAGATATGTAAAGTGTAATTTAATTATTTAGTTGGTCTCAAGTCCCGTTGAATAACATGGGGAGGCGGGATTTATGACCTATACTAGGACCGGTCACCGGGGGGGCGATCAAGACGTTTTGGCTTCACTTCAAGACGTTTTGGCTTCACTTTTGAGGGCTTGTGCGGCACGCTTGATATGGACAAGCGCGAGAGGTACAATTTTTCAAAATTCTCCTTTTGTGGTGCATAAAAGAAAGAAGGCCACACAGCATCCAAACTAAACCAGGGTGAGTAAACAATGACTTAATTTTCATTTTAGGGTGAAACTATCCCTACTTAAAAAAATATCTATCTACTTGACTATATTACTTTGTCTATGCTCTCAATATTTCTAAATCTCTCCCTATTCTAGCTTGTAATATCCTGAGCAATTAATTAAACTTTGTATTGCTAGCACTTCTTTATTGCCTCTTTAAGATGAATCGCTTGTTGTATTCCTCAATTGTATGTCGCTTAGGATGAAAGTTTCTGCTAAATGAATAAATGTAAATAGATCCTTTGCAGAGAAGGAAATCCACTGCACTGTGCACTGCAATGAGATCAGTAAAAAACATTGAAAACACCAGTGGGCAAAAGGGAGATGATTATAAATATTGACCAAAAACTGAAAATGTTCAGCCAATGCCTTAAACTTAAGTCTATTTCTCAAACAAAACCATCACTTGTGCACTTGTGAGGAAGCTGTCTATGTAAGCAGCAGATGGAAGGTAGCTCACTTGATTTTGGAATGGAGCCTTTGAAAACTACCCCAACAAATCAAACAAAAAGAGACACTTCAATCTTTCAAACATTACCTGAAAGAATAAGGTTATTCAAAAGCAGTGTTAAAATGTGACTGGCCGGTTCAAATATTATTTTATGAATATGTCAAGCCTTTACACCGTTGATTTTCACCACATGGGGACTTTAATGTTGTTTATATGTCTATGTGGTATTTTTAATATACCACAAATTCATAAGTGAGCACCATTGCTGAGTATTTTCTCCTTAAAACCGCAGTGAACCAAAGACAGTCTCAAAAATTGCGGTTTGAAACCGCTGGTGTTTCTGACGTCACAAAGTAAACTACCTTGAAACCAATCAGGTCAACGAGTGGATCTCTGAGCTGGTGTGAGTGAGTGGAGGCGGGGCTAATTTGCATATTCATAGAACCGTGTATACTAAACGAGGCAAGGGTGTAGAGTTACATTCAAGCTATTTTAAGGCATGAAGAATTTATTTTTCAAGGGAAAAACTTTTAAATATGTCATTTTGGTGATCAAACTTGAGGTTTAAGGGTTACAATTATTGACCACAGGTGGACTATAAGTTTAGTGCAAAAATGATGGGCTGGGTTTACAGTCGGTTAGGATTTGTATCACACTGCAGGACCATACACCTGTATCTTACCGTAACTCCAGGAGAATCGCAGCATCTGTCCAGGTCGGCTATTCTAGAATCACAGAAGATCAGAATCTCTTGAAGCTCAATCTGTAAAGGTAAACTGACATTTATTGCCATGAACACACATAACTGATAAACGAATGCAACAGACTGGCAGTAAACAGGTTCAGACTTGAAGTTAGTGAAGTTCCCTTAATATATTAGTGGTTGCCATCATAGTTTGAGGTGAGCCTTCACATTCACTAACTGTACTAAATGTTCCAAGTGTTTGCATTCATATTCAGCGTTAGCAACTGAGTGTTGCCTTATTTATGACCATTGATGAGAACCTCGGTCCAAAACTCACATCCACTGGACGTCCGTCCTCCACTCGAGTGGTGATGAAGGTGCGTCCGCTCGCATCCATGCCAGACCTTTCAGCAGTCACCTGACGTTCGATTAATTTGCAGTCCAGGTAGATGGAGACGGCGTTGCTCTCGACAGAAACGCCCAGCTTGTGAAACTGTCGATCGAAGAGGGCGTGTAGGTCTCGGTTCTTGAAGATGTACAGGAGGCTGTTCTTCAGAAAACTCTGAGCTAAAAACTCTACTGTTTTTTTAGCCCCATCCACTATTAATGACACCTAAATGAAGTAGAAAAGATGAACATTAGTGGTTCATTAAGACAGTTAATGAGATAAGCTGAATGAAGTCTGAAGAGATTGCTTTGCAAGAGTTCTATTTAAATAATGATCATTTTGTCAGTCTTGTAGAAGTTCTAGGGATGCACGATATATCAGCCACCATTATCGGCATCGACTGAAATGTTCATTTTTAATGTTATTGGCCGATATATTAAAGTCGATAAATAATAAACATTTTCTTTCAGCCGAGACATTTCAGATGCGCACTGTTAGCCATGGTTTTGAATTGCTGGAAATATAATTAGAATCACTTCAAAAAAGGAAAATACAGTTAAGTACAACATGTGCAGCACAAGTCTGTCATATAAGCTACATACAATTAAAATGTGAACATTAAAATTGTGTGATTGATTGGGACATGACATTTAATGGAGAGACTTTATTTTATCAGGCTCTTAAAAATGATATAAAAATTTGGATTTATTTATCAGCCAATATATTGGTTATCGGCTTTCAAATATAAAGAATTATCAGTTATCGGTATTTGCCAAAATGTTCATATCGGTGCATCCCTAGTTTTGAGCATACCCTGATTGATCAATGTCTATTTTACAGATAAAAAATTAATGAAATCTAAAATATTTTACACACCTGTGTATCTCCACTTTTATCAAAGATCTGCAGAACAAACCAGCGATCTCTCTTTGTGGTTTTTCTGAGGCGGAACGTGGCAATAATGGAGTATTCATGAGAAAGTCCATTTGGGAACACAGATCTTTAGACAAGAGACACAACACCAACATCTAGAATTAAAGGTTTATCAAAATAAAAAGTAGATTACAAAAAAAAAAAAAAAAACATACTACCGTTTCGAAGTTTGGGAGTAAGCCGCTTATGCTTAGTTTCTTACCAATTAAGGCTTGAAAAAAAAATACAGTAAGAACAGTAAAACTATGAAATATTATTGTTATTGCAAAATAATATTAATAAACAGTTGTGCTGCTTAATATTTTTGTGGAAACCGTGATAAAAAAAATTCCAGGATTCTTTGATTAATAGAATGTTCAAAATGTCTTACTTTTGAACAATTTAAAATATCCTTGCTAAATAAAAGTATTGATTTCAATTTTTTTTTTTTACTTTACCCAAGTTACACACTTTACCCCAGTAAATACTTCTCAGGGTGGTTTAATGCTATCTAAATTAATTCTAAAAAATAAAATACCACCAGAAATACCCTTTATGTAAGAAAATCAGTGACAAACATATGCATCTAATTAAATATCTCAAACAACGAGACAATAAAATGAAACTAAATAGTGCATCGACTGCCCAAACAAAATGACTAAATGAATCAGACTTCCTAACACTCCATATGAGCGAACAAGAACGTTCTAGAAAAGCATGATTATTGTTTCACTTCAGCAGTAAAGTGCTATTTTCAGTAATTCGTCATTTAACACACTTACTGTATATTCAAAGCAACATATTGTACATGAACTGACAGTTAAATTGAATCTGAAGGTGTGTTATTAGCTTCAATAACTGGTGTTAGTGCATCGGCATCCATATTCTCCTTGTATTTTTTTCTTTAGTCTTGCATGAACAATTTATCAGACGAGTTTATCCAAAAGCAATGTAAATGTGTCCATTCACAGCCGGAAATCATCCCGTCTGCCAGGCTATTGTTTGAAACCACTGAGATGTTTTCATTGGTCTAAAAACTAGCTGTGACTAAAGGCAAACTCAAGAAACAAGAGTAGACGCTCGAAAAAAAAAGCTTTAAAAAAAACTTTTGAAGCTTTTATCCGGTTATTAAAACTGTTGAAACAATAATACTACATTTTGGAGTGAATCACATAACACTATAAGTGTTACAGAAAGAATTACTCCCCATTTTCCTTTTTCATTTCTTTCACACACTATTTGGTAATTTACTGGCACTTCATCAAACACTATCAGGAAACTGACAAATGGGAAATCTCATGTATGAATACTTTAAAAGGATGAGAGAGAGAGAGAGAGAGAGAGAGAGAGAG